>NC_070600.1:18060558-18375558 GCF_027409825.1 Scomber japonicus | reverse complement strand
ACTTACCAGGTGATGGGGGAGAGCAAGGGTCATCTTCCTTTATAGTAGAGTTAGTGGACTCTGCTTGCTCTTTCACCCCAACCCCACCTGACTGTGGTTGGTTAGAGCCATTCTCAGTGGGGCTTGGCTCCTGGGCCACCACAGCCTGTAATGGCTCAGGTTTTGGGGGCTCTGGTTTCTTCTCATCAGTCTCTACTGGCTCTTTCCCCTCTGCTACCGCCTCTGTACAGCAAACAAATGCCAGGCTGGAGCAGCAAGCATCAAGCACAAACATCGGCAGCCTTGCAAGGCGATGCTTGCTCAAAGGAGTTGGGTATAAATAGCTATTGACCAGATAATGACCACAAAATTTGAAAAATTACTTATTATCATATATTGTGTTGTGGTCAGGTACACCACTGAAATATCTATCTGGTCATAGCACATACTGTATACTGTTAAGGAGGCAGGATTTTTTTTTAACTGACTCGCACAATATCAGAATATGGAGACCCAACAAACACAAACACCAGTAAAAGGATGCCAGATAAGTCAAAACTGAACAGTTATTTAGATCACTAAAATGGAGCACAAAATCTTGATACATTTCCTTAGCTTACAGTTATATAGGTTCGATATTCAGATCATCATTTTCAATATCAATTTTTTCTCCTTTTTTAACCAAATGATTTGAGGTTAAAGGACAAGCATAAAGCTTCATAGTTCTTTTTATGCCCCATTTTAATGAACTAACTGTATAATTTACGATGTACTGAATGATGACTTGTATGATAACATTTTACTGCTTTTGTCTTTGTTTCAGGACTTCATATTTGAAAGATGGTTGACTGATGTTAACAGAGTCAGTAAAATCCAACTTCCCCAATCCCTCTATACAGTATCTCCTGCGTGATCACTTAATACTTCTTACAGTTACACAAATAGAAAGACAGCTGAGTTAGTGAGAGCGCCAAGCTTCTAGACAAGTGCAGACAGAGCAGTGCAGGCAAGTGAATATGTGCACAGTAAGTGGCGTGGCTTACCCATAGCTAACCTCGTTAACTACTTGTGTGTGCTGTGCAATCATACCTCCACAAGAAAAGTGCAGTTGCAGGCCTCTCAAAGTGAATTAAGTGAGAAAATACTGTGATGGCACACACCAAAACAAACACGTGATGTGAGTGTGATGTGCAAAAGAACAGTGAAAGGGTCAGGAGGGCAGGGGGGCATCAGGGTTACCCACCTGGGGGTGGAGAGACCTCCAGGGAAATCTCAGGTAGGGACGGGACACTTTCTGAGCATGTGACAAATATAGTGGTGGATGGAACAGCTGCTTTTAATAAGCACAAAGCTTCAGCATCTGCAATGCCTCTCTCAGTCTCTCACTCAAACGTATGCACCACACAGAAATAATCACACTCAAACAGATATAAGAACACACAAACTTCTACTAACACACTCAACTACATCAACCCACCCGCCTCCATGTATGCATACATACTTTATCACAATAAGTCATGTTTTTACAGACCATTCTCACATTTGACACAACACAGACATATACAGGAATAACGTGCTTGTACCCTGCTTAAAATTGTACAAAATGTGCTGTTAATGTGTCTACATTAGGATTTTGAAAATGTCATTTAGGTTCACAGTTGAAATTCACATTAATAAACTCTATGTTAAAATTCTACCAAGGCTGAATCATACTTTCTACGTCCGTCAAGGTCTTGCAGTGGTTTCTTGCAGTGGATTTACCAGTTGTTGAGGTTTTTTGGGATTTTGTTTAATATAGCACCACTGCAACACTCAATGGAAATATCATGCATTGTCAGGCATTGTTGTACATACATTATATATATCTCACTATCTCACTTTATGATAAAGTGTGCTAGTGTTGGCGACGAGAAAGATTACACTGAAAATGGCTCGACTGTATCATGAAATGCAAGTTACCACTACACTTATATGAATCATCCATGTGTTGTTCCACATGTTACACTATTTTCTAATTCTGCTTTTTTTGGTGGGAAGTCTTTAATACTGACAGTGAAGACATCTGAAAACGAGGGAAAGAGACCCAACAAAGATATCCAAACTCAGCAGTGGATAGACAGAAGGAATTGTTAGCCTCGACTAAAAGAGGAGAAATGTATCTCGCAGGCACCAGTGTTGTCTTATACACATGTTTTCTCTTCTTAGCTGGCTTCTTAACTAGCCATCAGAGTTGTAGTTTTTTGTGATGCCTAAAGCTTCACCGTGAGGAACAGAATCATGAAGAGCAGCTGCATGTTGTCACCAGGAATAACATTAAGCTAGCTGTAGATGGTCAGTACTGTGAATAAAGTAGATATAAATATATATATTACATGTGGGTATGAAGGCCTTGGAGGTGTAGTAATGTAATTACTTTGTGAGCTGATTACATTCTTCAGTTTACTTGCCCAACACTGGTGATGATACCCGAAATCGTGAACCACTACTGTTCTAAGCTACCACCAAGATCTGACTGGCATACTTCAATAAGTGTAAAGAAATCATTTATCTGACACGAGTGACATTTACAGGCAGAATTTAGCAGCATTGAGCTCTGTCCATTTTAGAGCCTCAAGATGCTGCAGTTCCAAGGTCAAACCCCAGCGCCGGCCAAAAGCCAGCTGCATGCCAGCACCTTGCTCACATGGGCGGTCGGGGCGTCAGCTGAATCAACAGAGAGGGATCAGCTGGCTGGTAGGAGGAATGTCAGAGATGCTGACAGCTTGGTCGTCGCTACAGATCACTCTGGAGCTAAGCAGCGCATCCATACTACCGACTATTGGCTCCACATTTACACTCTTATGCGGCTGTGTTTGCACATTCACGCCAAGTTCAGGGTTGTGCTCGTCATATTACATGTGAATATGTGCTCAGTTCATCCCCTTAATGCAAACAAGGACAGGTGTTTGATGTATACACTTTGACAGACTTATAGCCTTCCTAAACCTCCATCATGCTTCCTTCACTTATGCAACTACCCTTATTTTTCAGCTATGTATTGATGATTGTATGTCTACTCTTGTGCATACATTCTTCAGTCATAATCTCCTGGACTTTGAGGTGACAGGAGGAGATTAGATGTCTATCACTCACCTGGCTGGCCATTTGGCGTCTCATCTAAAGAAAGAAAAACAAAAACAGAAGATATCAGTGTCAAACAGGACATCGAAATATCTTCAAGGCAATCAGCAAAACCACCTTAAAATGTCTCTTTGTTTGTGTACATTGACCTATTTTATTGATATTCATTCACCACTAAGCCATATCATCTTTGTGTTGGATGACTGGCTCCTCATGCTTAGACACTATGTAGTCTTAACTGATTATAAAGGAGGCCCTCATGACACACCATTTGTTTGCCCTCTGCCTCGTCTAGACTTACAAAACGAATGTTGTGGGAGCAGCAACAGAAACATATGGAGTAACAGGACTCAATGCAGGGCTCCAGCAGATCAAAGCATCCATATAGCCTTCGGCATGCAGTGACGGGGTTAGAAAATTAACCTCTTTTGTTATTAATGGGTTAGTGGAGCACAGAGCCATGGAGGGTTGTCTCGTAGCCATGGGAGTTATGCAACATCTGGACCACCTATTATCCCTGCTTCGATTGCTTGTAACAGCTTTCAAAAGTGCAACATTGTAGTGTTAAGGGGATGCACAAAGATGCTGTAGCTTGGTCAGCTTCGGCTGCTTCTATTTGCTGCTTTTCAGTAACTCATATCAAGCAGAGCCATCTCCACTGTGATCATCACTCTGTATCACATTATGAAAGAATGCAAATTTGTATGGAAATGTACTCAGTCACGTGATTAGTGTCACTTTCTATCACAAAGAAAGTTACTGTGGCGCATATACTCAAAGCCCCATTTGGCCCACAAGTTTTTTTAATACCAATATACTTTATTCGCATTTGGCCCCACAAACAACATTTCTTATATGTGTTGTATATGTGTTATAAGTGTTTTCTAATGCTGACAATGTCAGGACAATAAATCACATTAAAGTGTTTTCTGGTCTGACACTGCTATGGATATGGTTTGGTTCATGGATACATAAAGAGAACTAGATACAGCGTCAGCATTCATTCCTGTAAAGGTTGCTCAGTGACATATGAATTCAAAAAGCCACTTCACACAGCTAACTTGAATGGGGAAAAACATTCTATCATGCAGCTCTTCTAGACTTTCGAAATTGAACCATGGATCAAATTCTTATAGTGTAATATATTATTTTGCGCAGTTTGTGATGCTCAAAAAATGTGTCCTCTGTTTTATTCCTTCTCCTTAACCCATGATTGTGTGCAGGAAAAATCTTTATGGACCCCTGTTGAACCTGGAAGTTGTAATTACATGGTTTGGCCACTATTTAAAATTGGCGCTGTTCAGAAACGACTTGGTTTGGGTTTGGGAAAGGTCCTGGTTTGGATTAAAGTAACTACTTTGTTAAATACCCTGCATGACCCCACAAGTGCTTGCAGTTATTTTTGGATGATTAAACCTCTGTGAAAGTAACAAAGCTACTCGTAAAGTCAGGAAGATGTCAACCAAACAATCTGCACACACCTGCACAAATCATCCAGAATTAGCGAAATCACCTATGAGTATGTAGGGTTAGGGTTAGTAAGGTTAGGCAACAAATATGGTCATAGTAAAAAGAAATTAATGCTGACTATCTATAGGAAACAGAAAGCGAGCAGTGACATCCTGTGTTAAAGTCCATTGTTAAGCTAAATGTATGGTGTTCAGAGGTATGTGCTGAAACAACCATGCTGTCATTTGTCTTGGTAGGACAGTCTCCGGCCTAGTCATGCATGACACTTGCATCTAGTGTTGTGGTGGTAAAATCCAAAGCTGAACTATAAATCAAAATCCAATGCCACAGGTATCTATGCTGGGACAACTGTTAACCACTTGTGTCGAGAATAAAATATGGCTCTAGACGATAACAAAAGCATCACTATCATTGGGATCCAATTTACATTGCTCACATTAAAGCACTGAAATAAATCAAATGTAAGACCAAGTTTGATATAACCATTAGCGTGAATTAGCTTGTCATACCCTCACAGTACAACAGTCAACCATTCGTTTGCGTGTGAGAAGACTGGGAAAGGCAGAAAGAACTGATGTAGACGGATTAGCGTTAGATATTTGCAGTGATGACAGATGACAGCTCTGTTGCCCTCACGTGTTTGAACCTCTCAGTTTCACACATCCCTCTGTGAGGACCTCTATCAACACCAATCTGTTAATTCTTAAATATTTCCTGTGTATGACTCCTCCCCCATATCTGATGCTTCTGTCTTTAATTTTCTTTTTTTTTTTTTACTATTAGCTATTTTAAAATGAGAATGAGAATAAGGTAGAATTAGATTGTCACAGCAGGAATTAAGACTTTTCCTTCTATAGTTAAAGAGCATAACTAAATTAGCATCCTAATTTCTTTCCAAGATACTGAATTTATATGAACATTCATCCAATGTTTGTACTTTTTACATAACACATCTAATGATCTTAAATTTGAGGCTCGTCTTTTAGCGTCTTCAGATAAACCTTTCTTCCCTTCAAAGAGGCTTTCTCACAGCCAGCTGTTGTCTATGAATACTGCAACTCTAAATCCGTCTCTGCCCATTGACAATGCACCATTTTTAACAGACATTTTCTCCTATCACTTCTTAGCCTCTGATATCCCTCCATTTGTAATGATTCCCTCCGAACATTCCATCTTAAAATTAGCCTTCACTCCCAGCTCACTTGAAAACAATGTGTTGCTGGCCAGCGGGCCACAATCCTGCAGGGTCACATCATGCACCCAAGAATGAGACTCGCTCACTCTCTGTCTCATCACCCCTGAGATAATGAGAGTGGAGAAAGGTTTTGTTTTACCTCTGAGGACTCCCAGTGCAGCTGACAAGGCTGCAGGTATTTTCAGCTGTTGCCCCTGCTGGCGTGCAGACAGAAGGGCTCATACAGGCTCCGACATGAGCCAAACCGCCAGCAGCTTTATTTTTCCTAACCTAGACCTTTATTATGTTAATAAAGATGACATTACATTAATGATACTGTTTGTCCCTGCTGTACTTCTTTATTTTACTTTACTTTATTTTGACCCTTTTTACTTTTAAATATGGTTAAAGAAGGTCTACAACAAGGATCGATTTTTTAAGACTTAAAATGTCTGAAACTAGTTGAGAGGTGTACTTGGCAATTAGCTGCTGACAGGCTTTTCCCCTGCATTCTACCATGGGTTTGATTTATGAGGTGTTGCTGTGTAACACACAGCAACTGTGTCAGGGGATGGAGCCCAGAGAGAGTGATGGATCTTAGTGACAATAAATATCATGAGGTGGAGACATGGGCTTCACCACGGCTGACACCCAAAACGTAGTGCAAAGGAAACCACAGCAAGGACTGTGCTGGAAGGCTTCTGGGCACAGGGTCAAAGGGTTGACAGTAGGTGGATAACCTACTGGATCAGTCCCAGACGGAGAGTGGAAGGGAGATGTCTGTTTTGGTGTGTGGCATAGGGGAGGAGGAGGGGTCGGGTGGCAGCAGAGGGAGATGGCAGGGAACAAGGGATGGGGATTAAAAGTGCACTCATTCTGAACTATTCCAGGGACAAGAATCCCTGTCCCAAGAGATCCGAGGGCGACTCAGCCAGTCCGTCATCTCGTTCCGACTTTTTAAAGGCTTGAGAGTGGGGTGTTTAAAACAACAGCACCGGCCTCCTCCACATCAGCTGTTCAGACTCATTTAAAGAACAATACTTTTCTACCCTCATTTATCTGCTCCTCAGGGCGATGCTGCTATTTATGGATAGTGTTTATAGCAGGCTGGAATCTGCTGCCTCTATTTCCCCACAGCTTTGTCTCTAAGGGGATCAAGGATGTTTATGGTAGTGGATGGACACTGCGAGGTCAACTTAGCTGTACACAATCTACAAAGGTACATAATGACCGAGGCCAAACTTGCATTGAGCTTCATATCACTTCAGTACCGTAGCTTCCTCTGGCTGTTGCAAACTCCCACTTATGACCACATATAATCCAGCAAGAGACTAGACTACAATCTACATGCTGAGGAGTAGGATTTTGGATTTTAAGAAAGTGTCAATCAATTCCTTGCAAATGTCAGAGCCTATAAAATAGCCATATATTAAAATGCAATCATCATATAGTCAAATCAAGTCTATATTGTATTTAACCCCTTAGACCCTTGATTCAGAGATACAAAGAAGAAGTCAGAACTTTAATGTGGAAGAAAGTGAGAGCTCAGGAAGAAAAAAAATAGGAAAGATCCTTCTTCCAGGATGGACAGACATGCAACAAATGTCAAGACGTGCTGGTGTCTTTGTGCAAATCATGCGTGACATAACAGGAACTGCTACAGACAGCTCAATCTCAGGAGGATCACGAGTTTATTAAAAACGTGTATCAGCTCTCATCAGGAAGGCTTCCAAGATCCAAACAAAATGTTCCATTTCCTCTACATGGGCATGTCTGGGTTGACAGCAGACACCCAAAGAGCTGTGCTAATGGGGAGGGTGGGAGTAATACCATATCGTAATGACAGACAAGAGTGGATTAAAAGGGAATGTTGATGGACATGGTGGTACAGATGAGTGACGTTATGGTGTGGAGGAGAGATCAAAAGTGAGGGTGGGACAGGGGATGGGTTAAGATGCTGTGTGTGGTTGAATATGGACTTGAGTTATGGGTTGGGGGCATTCCTGAGGGGTCCTATTTGTCTTCCATCTATCATCAGGAGGACAACGACAATCAGTATGGGCTGTATAATTTATCCTAATGCAAGTTCATCCACATTGCATCATCCTTCAGGGGTCTTTGCTTGTGGCCAGTTCAATGCTCATCAACATTCCTCCACTCTACATCATCATCACGTCTTTCACCCAGACTCCATGCCAACGCCCAGCAACAATAGTATCTGTTCATAAACCTTAAATCTTCTCTTACCCCCGTGATGGTAGAAACACGTATGCATCAGTAATGCAATACCACTGTCAAAGTCACTTTGAGGATTCCTATGAACAAGCTGGCAGGCTTGCCATAAAGTGATGGAGCTCCCCGCAGCCAGTAACAACTCACTCTGCTCCCCTCAATCAAAAAGGATATGTGGGCAAACATGACATTAAAGCAGAATAGATAGAATAGATAGGAGTACAACACAATTAAGAGGTTCAGTCCAAAAAATTAACTTCACAGGCATTAAAACTCAGCAATATCTGGCTGAAAAAGTATTAAAACATGCAGTGCAGCAGGTTTATTCTGGATGTCATTTTTCTGAGGCAACATGCTACTTTCATCCTGACTGACAACACTCCTACCTTTCTTTGTGGGCTCTGGCATCTTGCGCCACGTCCCAAGAAAAGCGTCAAGGAGTCAAAAAAAAAGGGTGCCGGTTCAGAGCAGTGTGACTCTACAGGAGGTCAGGTAAGGCGTGGGAGCCCTGAGTCCAGCAGGGAGAGAGATGATGATAGTGGCAGTGGCAGAAAAAACCTCTGGGACCCCTCAGACCAGAGTGATGGGAGATGAGGAGGGCACAGGGATACGGTTCGGAAATCTCAGTGGGGGTGGAGGTGGGGTAGAGGAACAGTGACAGATCTAGGAGGGACAGGCTTTCAGGCCTTATATAGAGAGGGGACACACTCCTCCTCTCTGTAGTGGACAGAGCAGCTCTGTCTATCTGACACTGGAGCATCACTGTCCCCCCTGCTCACTGGCTGTTGTGCCAGGTTGGATATAAGACAATAGAAAGTAAAGGTTATGTTTTCATGCTGCACTGGTGCACAGAAGTGACACCCTGATATATATTTGTGAGTAAAGCAATATCTATATTTTTATTAATTGTCACCAAATCCCACTAACAAACCAAGTTCAAGAGTCCATCCTTTAGTATTGTCCAGCTGCCCCCGCCTGTCTGCTTCTCAGCCTGAAGATTTTTAGCATCCACTGAAGATGTTAAACCTTTAAAAACAGATCACAAATATACACAGTTTAATAAAAAATATAATAATTTATTTTAAAACCAGGGGCACTGTAGCTTTTTTATCAAATGTTAGCCAAACTGGTGGAAATTGTGATTTGTCGGGGACTATTTTTAGCCACGGATTTGGTGAGCTAGTAATTATTTATAGCTGCAAGATGTATGTGTAAGAGGGACCGACTCTGAATAAATACAGTGCCCATGTTTGTCATTGTGATTAAATAAACATATCACCCAGCGCAAAATACAACACATTAGTGTCATATTTAGAGCAATACAACTTCAACTTCTGCAGGTTACAGACAACATGTCAACATTATTATGGCTGGTTAATCTTTGTGAATTTATTTAGAGAGGACTGTTTAATCTTGATTAGATATGTCTTTATTACTTTGAGATGTCCTCTTCAGTAGCAGTGTGAAGGCTGCCAAAGGGGCATCAGAGGTAAGTATCCTTAATGTGCGAGGGAAAAAGGTGAAGAGACGAAGTCAAAGACGAAGGCAAATCATAAGGTGGGATATTAAAGGGAGAGGTGTCGTCATTGTCACAGGTCTGAGGCTGATGTAATACTCTCTGACAATCCCGTTCTATGCTCACATGATACATATCGTATTCAGAGAATCTGTGGATTTATTACAAAAGAAAAGTTTGAGATGTCACGAAGGGACTTGATGCCAGATGCCAGATATCAGTTTAATCCGGGGGGAATGCTGTCCAAGAACAGCAGGCTTTCCGACCTGGCAAATAAATACTGGGGAGATGCCTGGGCGATGGTTATATGGCCTATACTTAGAAAGCTGTCATGAACCTTGACATTTGACATGTGTATTGACATGAAAAGAGGGTTTGATATTGACTTATTTCATTGATGTGGCTGCTTTGGTCCCTATTAATCTTTTTAGCATGTCAAACTTAAGTGATAAATCAGGTGTGGTCTCTGATAAGGCCGTGAAGATTAAAAAACAAGACTTAAAGCTGATGGATTTACGAGGCGGTCACTTTTTAAACGCCGAAGCTTCTTCTTCACGTGTCCTAAACCGAGCTTCTGCAGAGAATCTAACAATATCATAACCACTTGAGCCTGTTAATGATCTCAACGTGGAAGTGCACTTAAAACATGCACAATTAATTCTTCAAGAAGGACAGTCAAAGCAAGGCACAGCTCTATTTCTGGGCTACATGGAGATTTGTTGCTGGTGTCTGTGTGCAGGAATGTGACTTATATCGTGCTGTCAGAAATCTATCATCACTGATTACAGGAAGATGCTGAAAATGAGTGAATATTAGTACAAAACTGGAACAATATTGCATCTGGAAGCTTTTGCCTTTTTGCCTTTGTTTTTTAAATAATTCAGTTTGAAGTATGTGGCCTTTCTCGGTTAACAGACACTCATAGCTCAGTTAGCCCATTTATAACCCGGAGTGGGCTCCAGCAGTAAATACTAGGCTTAGGGAAGTATCATGTGGGTCTGCTACAAAGAGCACAAAACCATTTGGTATTGCCTGTGACCGGCGAGAGTTCACATCACAGAGGCGATTTAGCCATGAGGTCAGACCAGACAGGAAAGAAAAAAGAAAAAAGAAAAAAAAGACAAGGGTGGCCTTGAGTTGGACTACACTGACACCCTCTGGTTCGTAAGGGCCATAAAAAACTATTACAAAGAAGAAGACACATGCACATAAACACCAGTTAACAGGTCAAGAGACAAATGAGGCTGCTGTATGATTCTTTTCTCTCTAGTTTTCTTGCTATTAAAGGAGCCATTTTTAGGGTGTTGTTTGGCATTGCCACAGGAAATCTACTTAGTGGAAAAAATAACCTACCTTTTTGGAATGATAGGGAACTTTGAGATATTAAAATCAATCAAGATGTAGGGGAAAAAAGGAACCAAATGTGTGAGTGAGATAATTAAGTGTAAAAGAAAAAGGTATAAATTATATCAAATGTCACGTCTAAAAATAAAACACAGTGCAGTCTGAGTGTTTGGAGAAGTGACTTTCATTCACATTTGGGCCTGAAATTAAACAATGCAAAGAGGAAACAGCAACATTTGGAGACAGGTAGCCTGCCGCAGCCTCTGTGTGTGTTTACATGTTGTGGTCATATTCTGGGAGACACTCGTCTGCCACAGTAGTTGCTCTAAACCAAGATATGGTGTTGTTTACATATGAAAATCATTACTGGACTACTAAAAAAAAAAACTCTGATCCAGGCACATGTTAAACTCACTCAATATGTACTTCTCCATCTGTACTGTCTAGACCTCAGAATACCATACAATACAGCTTTTTTCCCCACATTTAGATTTTTCTTCCTACTTTTTTCATTTTTAGTGTATTTGTACTAACTTATTGTTTTTAGCATCCATGCACAGACACTTACCCACAAACCACATATCAACACCTACCTGTACGTATTAGATGTATATATGTCTGCCAAATTGATGCAACTATATTCCTTACTTTTGCTTAAACCTTACCTAACTTAAAAGTCACTGTTTTTAGTGTGAATAGCTATACAAAAGGGGGAACACACATACCCTAACCCTCATAATACACAAACAAAAAACATAGGAAAACAGGACTACTATAGTGATTTAAGTACTAATATAGTGTGACTTGGGAATTGTACAACAACCCAATTATTGTCCTAAAGTGTACTGCACTGTTTGAGTCGGGTGTTTGGCGGGCCTGGTATATATAGGGCCAATCAACCTGTTAATCATTATTTAATTAGAAAATCGATGTGCTGAAGAGCCAAAGAGAAATGGCAAACTGGCAAACAACCTGTGTTTATTTTTTCTTATCTTTCGTATGTTTTTTAATTATGTGCTCATGGTCGTTTCATGTTTTAAGTGGCTTAAATGGTTTAATGTAAGGTACAACTAACTACTATCCTTTGAGATTATGTAACAACATAGCAGATCTATTTATCTACATTTTGTTTTTTTAAGAACTCAAATTATGTCACAAACAGTAAAAAAAAACAGTCTTTATTATTTATACAACAAACTCATTTTATCCAAATGTAAAGATTTATGTTGTGTTATATTTGTCACTGTAGTTTGTTACACCAATAACATGGAAAAATGAGAGGTTATAAGGCTTCCACGCATTAAAAAACAGGAAAGAAGAGCATAATTTAGTCTAATATGAGATGGTATGAGCTACACAAAATATACATTTACATTAGAAATCTCTTCGATGACACTTCTGCAGTGACATCAGGGTGTTTGGACTGAACTGGTAGGTGAGCTTCTTCTTCACCTTGAAAATTTCTCCAGACCGAGAGTAGTTCCTGAGGGCCCGAGACATCTTCTGGTACGTCATCGGCCTCTTGTTGCCCTTCCTCTGCCCCCACAGGGCTGCTAACTGGTCCTTGTTCCTGGAAGAAAATCGGAAAACGCCGGTGGTTGCTGGGACCCAGGACACACAGTGGGCCATGGCCGGGTCCTCTAACATCTCAAACAGAAAGTGAAATAGGCGCAGCTTTCTACCTGCAACAAGAGAGGAAACAGTAAATGGCTTGTGTGGTGAGAGGTAACCTGACAGGGATCTAAAATAGGATTGAAGGGAATATTAACTGGCAACTGTGCCAAACTAAAACAGTCAACCACAGTGATGGTTACAGTTAATCATTTCCTCAAATACAGATATTCCCAGAAAATCTCGTCACTGATGGGTTACCATTAAGTAGGGAGGGATCGAGCTGTAAACACTGAGGTTATCTGATAGATATGTAAAAACTGCTTCTGAGCTAAGCCATGCACAGCTCCATTGTTTTTAACAGTAAAGGGAACATCTCTTATTTGCTCTCTTGGTATTGTTTCCCCCAGGCTATTAACAAGCAGGGCAATAACAGTATCTAGTGACCAAAAAAAGGAGAACTCACCACTCCCTGTTGCTGTGGACTGGTGTTTGGTTGATGATTTTGTTGTTGATACAAAGTTTGGCAGTGACTGACGCCCAGACGGTGTGGCTGTGTTTTGGCTGAGTGCTGGTGGGGCTTCATGTGCCAGGAAAGGCTGAAGTGCAGGTTTGATGCTCTTTTTGGAGACAATTAAACAGCAGAATGTCAGATTGGAGAACAATGAATGTATTTTTTTTTTTACATGTGTGTCTGAAGTGGAGAAAAAATGACTAAAACAAACATTTTAATGCTTACATGTGGTTCATAGGACACCCAGCGCTGCTCACATGATGATCCATCCACAGGCACACCGGCAGTCAAGTACAGCTTGTCAACTGAAAAAGAAAAAAAAAAGTTGCTCAAAGATTACATTTAAATTTAGCCATATGAAGCATTGTAATTTCATTTTCCAGTCTTGCCCCTTACCATTTTCTCCACTATTTTGTCTGTAATACTCCTCTAGGAATTCCAAGATCACCTCCAAATCAGATTGCGTCTCCTTGGAAGATAAAGCGTTAAAAAAATTAGCATTCAGTATTTAATTGATCAATTTCTTTAGGTACTTCTGATGCCATTATTGCAGTAAGTCTTCTCTTTACCATCATTGATGAGGTTGTTTCTAATGCAGCAAAGTCCTTGGAGTTAGAATTTCACAAAACTGAGTTTGAGACAAAATGCACAGAGACGTTGAAGTACCCAGACTCCTCTTATACCCCCCCCCCCCCCCCCCCCCCCCCACAGGAGCGGGGTTTCTGCAATACACCAGACGTCTCCTACCACTACGTTCACAGGAACAATGACCACCATCCCACAAAGCTCAATACCAGTACCAGTCAACCCATCAACAAAGCCCCCCAGCACTGACCACATCCTCCCCCGCTGAGCAAGATAAGAACCTGGCCTGGAGGCTGCCTCTGCACAATGCTTTCTTTTCAGGAAAAACACACTTGCTGCCATATTTTTCCTCACAGGATGTGTCTTAATTTCATATTTTGCAGTCTGCCTGTTGTAATATTTCACTGCAATGCAGAGACGCTGCCAGATGTTTAATTTGTACGCAGTCTTTTATATATTCTTGTCCAAAAATGTGTTTTCTTTTTGGGACAAATAATGAGAGTGAGGCTTCAATTTTCTTTCTTTTTTTTATCAAGTCATTAAAATACAAGTATTCAGTATTTAGGTTTATTTATTGCTTATATACAAAAGAGTCCAACAAATTGAAAAAATGAATAAAAATAATAAAAATGAATGATGTCATGGAAAACCAACATTCAATGAAATGCAATAAATTAAATATACAAACACTTATCAAGAAAATAATCAATATTTACAGTCAATAGTCACATTTTATTACACAGAACATGCTTATTACTGGTTGCTTGTTGTTAAAACAGGAGCTAAAGAAAATACTAAATGTTACTTTTATTGTAAAATGTAATCACTACTATCTGTTACACAACCTCATACAAACCAAAGAGCCAAGAAAAGCTATATACACTGTAAAATCAACATTTTTAAACATCCTATACACATTTTGAGTCCTATCCTTTTCATATTTTGAGTCAAACCATAAGAAATGCAGTTATTTCATTGAATTAAATTATCTATATTAGTATTAGTAATATTTTTACAGCTCAAAATAAACTCCTGTGGCAGAAGACACACCTGACTTACTCAGATAATAATAACTTGCCTTCTCTTTACTATAACCAAACATTTTCCTTCTCATGAGCTCTTCTACTGAAGAACTAAACCGGGTCTGTTATGTGTGTAATGTAGTTGTGTGTGTTATCAGGGTTTTTTGTTTGTTTGTTTTGTTGTAGTATTGTACATGTAGTTTTGTAGTTTCAAAGTATTTACAATAAATTTACAGTAATTTAAAAAAAGAAAAAGAAAAAATATATAACTTTTGACTTCCTGTGTAAAAATCCAATGTTGACATGTAAAAAAAATGCATTGAATGAATATGAACCCAGAAAGTTTGACATTTAAAAAAAAGTCTTTGGAAACCTTTTCAGGCTTTAAGGGTTTTTACTGTCTCTCAGTTCAGAGTTTGGCTGTGCTGTGTGAAGTGAAGCTGGCAGCCAGGTCATAATCTTCATGCAGCTGGTAGTGTCCGTACCAGCTGTGCCAGTCAGGCTCTGCAGAGCTGCTGTAGTTCTGTTCAGCTGGGTTTTGCTGCTGCTGGGTGCGGACCTCCTCCAGTGCAGGGTGGCAGGGCAGGTGCATGTGCTCCTGTACAGAGCCGAGCCTACGTAGGATGTCTGGGTTGAACTGGTAGGTGAGTTTGCGGCGCACCTTCATGATCTCCCCTGTGCGGCTGTAGTTTCTCAGGGCCCTTGCCATCTTCTGATAGGTCATGGTCTTGCGGTTGCCTTTGCGTTGGCCCCAGCACTCTGCCAGCTTCTCTTTGTTCTTGGAGATGAAGTGGAAGATGCCGCTTCCACTGTCCGTCCACTGGATTGAGTCGACCATGCTGGGGTCATTCAGAGCTTCATGGAGGTATTCATAAAGTCTGAGCTTCTTGCGACCTGAAAAGATGAATTTATCCCTATGTTAGTGGTGAAAGTTCTGAATCCACATGTAAAATGAAGTGAAAATCTGAACATGCCTACCTTTACTATTCCTCGGTGGTGGCAAGATGGAGTAGAAATGAGGGGATTCAGCTTGTGAATGACCCAAGGGGGTATCAGGGATAACCTGAGGCCAGGACTGCTGCTGTAATACAGATATTTATCTTCAGTTCTTCATCTATCTATATCTTTATTAGTTTGTTAGACACACAGATGTTTATTTTGTACTACTTACAGCTGTATCATTCCAGTCATACATGGGAGGTGGGCCATCAGAAGGGTGTGTGACCAGGCAGTGTGACCAGGAGATCTGACACTGCAGAGATGGCTGCTGAGGACCCAGAGTCTCATAGTACGCATACTCTGAAATGAAAAAAGGTGTCAAATTAAGACAATAACACAATATCAAAATACAATCACATAATCACTCAAAATATCTTTGCTTTGGTTGGAAAAAAAAGAGGAAAAAAAAGGAAAACAACTTTTAATTTGAATAACAAAAATTAAGAAGTGCAACAGAAATTGTATATTTAAGATAATATTTTTGTGCAGTGCAGTGCAGAGCAGGTTTTCCTAAAATATTTTTGCTGTACCTGTTTCACAATATGAATTATTTGAATGCTGTTGAATTACGTCGATTGCATCCTGGAAATGTTGATTGATGTCGTTGTCCAACGAGTTCTAGAGTAGAGAGATGCAGAGACAAAAACACACTTTATAATCTGTAACATAATGCAAGTAAATAATACAATAATAATACAATAATAATACAATAGTAATAATAATAATAATAATAATAATGATAATAATAATAATAATAATAATACAAGTAAAGTCAACCTTAAATAAATATGAAAATCAGGTATATGATACTGTTAAATTATAAGGATACCAAAATCTATCCATATTTCTGTAATTAAAATGAAACTCAAAGGCAGCATCCTCACAACTCACCATCTTGTATGACTGAGTGCTACGCTCAGTTGAGGCCATTTCTGTCCTAATAGGTGAATGATGCTGCACTTGTGCAGGTGTACACTATTTGGACAGGTATATATATGTCTTGCAGACCTCCAATACCTGTTCACTCTTCACCCACATGAATATGCTAGAGGCCGGTCAATTTACATGTGTTACAACGTCACAATATAATGCAGCAGCACACTTCTCTTTTTTGAAAGCATAGATCAGATCTCTCACAGTAGAGATCACAATCTCCAAACAACAAAAAACCTTTATTGCACATGTATCCAGGAAAGCACCAATTCTCGGTGACCTGAAGATTTGCATACAGAGAGATACTGTAGGTGATATGCCAAACATAAATATCTATAATCAATGCTCTTCAGTAAAACACTTTCCTGTAGAGTTTTGAAAAATATGAGCCACAGTAATCAAAAGATCGATTATTTGTTATTGGTGAGAGGAATGTATATTTTGCTTTACTTTCCTCTTCATAACTTTAATGTAATAGCTAAAATAGCCAAATTATCTCATTATACCATTGTTTCCAAAATCATCATTCTTTTCTGTTTTATTTGGAATATTAAAAAGTTATAATTGCATATTTCCCTCTTGAAATCTAACTTATAAATGTTAAGAGACAAAAAACAAAACACAAACACTGCACAGATTTGCAAAACCAAATACTTTGTTCCTCTTCTTCTCTCTCTCTTTTTTTTAACAGCACTTTTTTATCACTCATGATCATTAAAGTGATATGAGGCGAGGACATTTCTTTGCATTTCAATTCTTTATATTACTGAACTTTTATGAAAAGTTTATTGTGCAGTCATTAAAGTTGCTGCAGAAGCCAACTGTTACATTAAATTCTCATTAAATGATCTTATCTCATAAAGCAAGCTCAGTATGCTGTAAACCACAGTTGTCTGTGGTCTCATGTGGAGCTGCAGGTAAGGTACTTTAATGTCCACTTGGCCAGAATACCATAAAAACAGTTTCAGCTGGTTACGCTTGTAAAGGTTAATGGTTAATATTGTGGTGATCCCTTTTCAATTCAACCAGTGCCTTTACTCCACAAAGCCAACCCCCTCTTCAAATAAACACCAGCTTTTTGAGAAGTTCATTTATCTCAGGTGTTCAGTTTTAAATATCAACTGACTTGGTCCTGAAGTTCCCCTTTCAGCCCAGTTAAGTGTGGTAGCAGTCAGGCCTGAACGCTGAGCTGGAAACATCATGGAAACAAAGAAATGAAGATTCACAGATTATACTCGAGCCAAAGATAAATGATTAGGTAACTGGTTCAGTCAGTTTAATGCTTCTTGATGTGATGAGATTTGTGTCTTTTTCTCATTAAAATATTGTATTGTTTTGAAATCAGTTAAGAAAACCCCCATGTCAAAGTAAATTAACACATTGTGTGCATTTGAGTGTGTGTGTGTGTGTGTGTGTGTGTGTGTGTGTATGTGTGTGTGTGTGTGTGTGTGTGTGTGTGTGTGTGTGTGTGTGTATGTGTGTGTGTGTGTGCGTCTGTAGGAGGGGGAGGAATGAGTGTTTGTGTGTGCAAGCATGCAAATGTTTGTGGGTGTGCGGCACAGGAGAGTGTGTGTTTGTGTGTGTTTCCTGCCAGTGCAACCCGCTGATAAAAAGAACCACAAACCTCGTCCTTTCTCCCACTCCCTTTTTCCCCTCTTTCCATTCAGGGTGAAATTTCTGTCAAATAAAGTCTATAAATTAAAGACCACAACCTGTCAGGCTGCAGGCAAAGCATGACAGCTGTGTGCTGGTGTTGGTGCTGTGTGGGATGCAGAGTTTTTGTCTCTCATGCTCCATTGGGTTGGTATTTTAGGTCTTAAAAAAGGTTGTTTTCAATTATTTTACATGGTCTCCACTCACTTGTAAGTCACTTTGGATAAAAAGCATCTACCAAGTGACAAAAATGTAAAATATAAAGTGTTGTTTATTAATCATAATCATGAATACACTCTTTATCGCTGGTTAATCTAAATTGATCACTTGCAACAGGGAAGTAATGTGGGATGCTTTTTTTCATTGTTGTTGTACTACCTGTTGAGCTCGAAATACTTTAGTCAGATACTATTTACAGTTTATTCGATTTCTTCCATCTCTGATTTTTAGCTGTTCATTTGCAGAGCTCAAAAGTCACCACTTTGGTCCAGCCTGAAATATCTGAACAGCCATGAGATGGATTTCCATGAAGACTAAAAAACTGCTTATTTCCAAAAGCTGTGGCACCATTGAACTCAGTCGTCTGAGACTAAGACTGATATGCTGCTACATGCAATACTTATTTACTTACTTATTTTGCTGCTTATGCTGTTGTACCTTGTTATTAGTTGTATTCTTATTTTTGTTGTTTTGTTGTGTTATCATTCATTGCATTGTGTATTTTACATTGCCTATATTTTGTACTTGTATAGATTCTGCACTTTTAATCACTGATATTTCTATAGTTCTTATTCTTATGTCTTATTTAATCTTGTGAAGTAAAATATGTGTTCAATACAAAGCACCACTTGAGATTGATACAATTGTAATTACATTCATGGTCTCTAGAGGATTATGAGCAGTGTAAATTTGCATGACGATAGACTGTTTTGTGGTCTACTATCGGAGTTCAGTTTGTTTTGTTCTGCTCTTTAAATATGAAAATGATACACTAAAAACTACCAAATGCATCTGTGGTCCTGACTGTGGTCCTGGTGCCAGATAATCAGTTCAGGAGGATTAGATGTAATTACTACGTAGAACAAAAGTTTGTATCAAAAGTATTATCTTTAAGGAAACAAGTAAACAAATCTAAGTAGAATAAATACTATTTGTGACATTAAAATACTGAGTGAAATTTGAATCTATCATTCATCCCCCCTCTAATGCACACAGCTTTAAAAATTATCAGTTTCAGCCCATAACATGAAAAAATGTCAGATTGTAAATGTTCCTCTAATAATTTTCTAAAAATGTTCATTGCTGATATTTAGTATCTAAATAAACATGAATTACAGGGTGTTTTTTTTTACATTTTACATTGTTTGGCTGCGTTGTTAGGAACTTTTTTTGTTTTGTTTCAGCAAATGATAAAAATGATGTCATGGTATTCAAAACTTTATTTAAAAAAAGAAGAAGAAAATGACATACTAAGAAAATATTGACACAAAACCCAAAAAACAACTCAGTCAACACAAAGAAAAAGAAAAACGACTTTCATTTTCAGCATAGTGCATCAGATTAGGGTTAGGCTTTTATTTGTTAAATTTTGAGTTCACTCCTGTAATTATTTAGTGAAGAATTATAAAAACAAAATTAACAAAATATTTTAGGCAGTCCATATTCTCTGTCATTTAAAGTAATAAGTAAGTTTAAAATGCAAATAAACTTGAGTTTTGCATTAGTTACATTAAATTATAATTATAAATCTATGTTTATTATGTGGTTAGGTGTATAACGGTGTGTGTGTGTGTGTGTGGGGGGGGGGTTGTGAGGTTGGGATTAGAGGGTTAGCTATTTGCTGGAAATTGTGGAGGAAATATAGACAGAGACAGAGAGATATTCATGTTTATCCATGAAGGTGCAACCAGCATGCTGCAGCTTTATCTGTCCAAACAAAGAAGCACTTTCCTTCCCCTTCTCAATTCAATAGCTGCGTGCATGTTGGAACCAATGCAGGAACGGCAGGCTAACCGCAGCACAGTCAGCCCCATTGTTCTTCCTGATTTACTGGCACTCGACGAAAACCAAGAAGTGTAAAAGCCACTGTTTTTTAATGAATTTATCAGGTGTGACCGCAGAGTCATAATCTTTATCTGTGGTATCATATTTGTGTTACAGGTGAGAGCATCAAAAAAAGAACTGACACATATAATTGACTTATAGTTCAGAAAAATGTAACTATCATTTACTGAGCCTGTATATCTTAACAAACCCCCTTTATTCTTTTTGAGCAGGGACATAACTTATTATTTTTTTAAATGAGATCTGATTAAAATATCTATCTTCCAATGCCACTGATACTCTGTTGATGTTTGTTTCATAGTTTGTTAAATGACTGTAATGTTCCCGACTGACCAGCAGTAGGCAGGATAGCGCAGTAAATCACATATACACACATAACTTCCAAACCCTAACCCTGTTTTACTATAAACCACTGAAGACACATAACTTGCTGTTAGTTAGTAATGCACAAGGAGCATTTACTCTGTTTTCATCTTCTTTCAATTTTACTATGCTGTGAAGCCTAAAAGCATTTTTGTTTTTGTTTTTCTCTGCTGCCCACATGGAGGTCAAAGGTCAGGGCTCATTGCTCTGCAGCTGGAAGGAGTTTCATGTGTTGCTCAATCCCAAATAAGCAGTATTTAGTAATCAGTGGCTCAGTACATCTAAGGTTGTCAATTAATTAATAGTGTACCACATGAGTAAGTGTGTAGTGACAAATCCACATCAACATAGCTTGATGTAAATTTTATGTAACCAAAACAATTTTTTTTTTTTTTTTTATTTCTGGAATACAGTTAAAAAGAAATGCTCAAGAACCGACTATTGGTTATCGACTCAGCACCAAGCTGCACACATAAGTTTAAGAAAAAAAAAACAGAGCTAAAAGGAGAGGTAATTTTGGGCTTTTGCTCACTAGGTGGACACAAACACGACTCCAAATTAATGCTAGTACTACTCTGTACCTACTGTATCTCATGTTAAAGTGGGCAAACAAGTTCTAACAAGTTTGCCATGTCAACTTTAAAGGTGATATGTTAGTGTTGCGTGTCCACAGTTTGTTTCTGCTGCCCCCAAGTGGCCAAAAACAAGTTATTGCAGGTTTAAAGGCTCAGCCAAAAAGGTTGGGAACCACTGATAGCTAACACATTTTTAGGCTTTACTTTCCTGCTGTCCATTTCTTATATTCAGCATGCAGTATTAAGTGGAAAAAACAGCATTTGGCTGGTCAATATTCTAAAAATGTCATCCACAAAGACAGCTACTAAAGGATATCTATGGGCTGAACAAGTTTAGTGTAACATGGCAGCTAGAAGAGGAACTGGTGTCTAATTTTGTCCATAGTTTTCTGGTGAAGTAATGAGAGACGCAATCACACAAAGAAACATCAAACAAACATTTCAAGTTTCAGGATTCTTTAAAATTGTACCATACACGATTTTATACTGCTGGTTTACATTTTATTTGGCTACATTTCTTTCAACAGATCTATTGACAACAGAAAAACAAAGGCCATGAGCTCTGCTGTGAGCTGAGGTAGCACAAATCAAATCAGAAAAAATCTAATCAATGTGTCTCGTAACTACAACACAAAGAGTGTGAGACAGAAAAATCCAAAATTCGAGAGAGAAGTGGAATATTTCATTTGGAATAGATTTGCAAACTGAAAAGACCTGTGTTAAAAGGGTTTAAAGAGAGGTTTTCTACTTTTTGCAGTAGGCCACAGCACCATATGCCACTACTCCTACAACGGCTACTAAAGCAGCGCCTCCGCAAAGCAGCACTGGCAGCTCAGTGGAGCTCTTAGGTTTGGTAGTCTTGGGATTAGTGGGCTGTGGCTCCAGCTTCTCTGGTTCTGCCTGTGAAGCTTTGACAGAATGTTCCTCCACATCCGAGAGGGGAATCTGTGAGAATTTTAGTTGCTCGAGAGTTTCACTCTCAACTAGAGGCTCCACTTCAATCGGTGCGAGAATAGAAGGAGGGTGTAGCCCCCGAATAGAATAAAGCTCCTCTGCTTCAGAGGTTGTTGTTGAAGGAACCGGGGTGGAAGTAGCGGAAGGGGGATCGAACCTGACGATAGGCAGAGGAGGCAGGGCCATCGGGGGAACCACCTGCATGAACTCTGCAGGCTCCTTCTCCTCATCAGTCTCCTCTGCTGACATAAGGATCTCCTCAGTTTCTGCGGCCTGGAGGTCCTGATCCTCCTCCCTGAGCTCAATCAGCTCCTTTTCCCCACCCAACACGCTCAACACACTCGTCTGCAGCTCCTCGTCCTCTTCTTCTTCCTCCTCTGTCCTCCTTCTCTTCTCCTCCTCTCCAGCCTCAGCTGCTTCCCTCTCTGCCTCCTCGAGCATCTCGGCCTCCTCTCGTTCCAAATGGACCATGTCAGAGTTAGAGGAGTGGTTCTCCTCTCCAGCCAGAACTGCCCCGTCATTGCTGTCGAGGCTCTTAGTGTCCTCTGGGTCCACGTCGCCCATCGTGGACCAGGACTCTGCCAGCAGGCTCTCGCTCTGCCAGGGTCCGAGGCTCTCTGCTTGGGTCAGAGGCAGAGCAGACGGGCTGGGGCTGAGGGAACGAAGCTCCCCGCCTCCTCCATCCCCCCCGCTGGGCTCGACTGGGGCCTTTCCCTCCAGAATGAAGGTTGACTGCTGTCAAGACAAAAAAGATTAGCTTCAGAGGTGAGACTAAGTCACAAGCAAGTGTCAAGTTGTGACTATGAAGTCCCGAGTCAAGTCATACGTCTTAAACGTTGTGTTTTCAGTCCAAAGTAAGTCATAATGGAATTCGGACTATGTTAGGAAAGTTCACTGCTATCCACTCATCATTGGCAGAAAGCTGACACATTACCTACTAATAGTTTAGTTGATTTTGAAACATAAAAATAAATGTAATGTAACATGTTTTGTCATCCTTTTTTTTAACCGATCACAATCTGAATCTAAATAATTATAAGAACATACTTTTGGTTGCTGGTAGGTATAGGTGCTCGTGTGATGCATTTAGCTGCTTTGCACTGATTCAAAATATTCCCTCTGTCAGGAAAATGCTGAGTTGCAACAATGCATTATTTAAAAGTAATTTTTTAATCTTTGGCCTTGGAGGGGATATGAAGTGATTCCAAGAAAAACACTGTTGTGGTGAAATCACTGGAGATGTATGATGATGTCAAGTGTGAAAAAAGGTATAACATGCTAATTAGTGTCTTTAGTGATCATAAGAGGAGCTTTCTGTTTCCAGTCTTTTTGCTAAGCTAAACTAACCAACTACTGGCTATAGTTTCCATATTTAACAGACAGACATAAACGTGGTATTGATCTTCTCAATTAACTTGCCACCAGAAAGTAAATAACTGCATTTCCCAAAATGTCAAACTATTTCTTAATTAAATCACAAATACTTTTAAAGCCACTATGAGTAGAACTTGAAAATTTCCATCTTTGGCGCTCCTAGTTAGTCGCACCAAAAAAAGACAACTTGTAATTTTGAGATAAACAGGTTGAAGCAACACATAAATGTTCCAACTTTTACAGGGATTATCAGATTTGTCATAAAAACGTCAGAATATCAGAACAATATAATACACTAATAAAACAATGATGTGTAACATGGCCTCTGATAGGCTGCTGTCAACTATTTTTTACGGGTGTCAGTGACGTCAGCAAGGCTGTGATTGGAAAAAGTTGCTCACTGGCTGCTCTCTGTTGCAGCGGCTGTGACTATATATAGCCACGACCTGCATATCTTACTATGTTTAGTCACTATATACATCTCCATCTGTCACCCAAGAGTGGAAGCTATTTCAGTGATTTCACATGACGTGTGAATCGAGCGAGAGTCTGAAAATATCATGGAAGTGGCATATTTTTCCCTTTATGTGAAAAACTAAAATTCCAGTAGTCCATCTCTCTTTAATGTCATTAGTCCATAATCCCCATTTCTGAATAAACAATTTCTCAGGACTGTATACATGGCTGTTTGTATAAATTCAACTCAAACGTGCCTCTAGGTCTGAAGGTGACCCACTTCACCCCTTGTGCCACGTCTCAGCTGTGCCTGTAGAAAGTATTTACCACGCTGCCAGCCCCAGAATAGATATTCTCTTCACTGTCTATGTTGTATCACATTTACAACATGCTGCCTGTCTGTGTTTTCTCTGGTTTCAGCACACGTCCCTTAACGAGTACAAATCCCTAAACAACTCTTGAGGGCTTGAATATCCTTTACAAGTTGTAAATCCACAATCTAACAGGTTACGTTAATTAATGTAAGTTAAGTAAATATTAGCATAACTGCCGGGAAATATGTTTATTTGCTTTCTTGCAGATGTTGAAGCTACAACCAAGGGGCCTTTAGCTTAGCATAGCACAAAGACTGGAAACAGGAAGAGGGTCCAAAGATAACACCTCTGAAGCTCAATCAGTGACCCGTTATAGTTCATAAAAGCACAGTTTGTAGTTTTTACACTTCCTTTTTCCTACCATTTAAGCTAACAATACCTCACTAGCTAACATTTATTAGTCAGCTGCAGGGGGTGTTGGTATAGGTGGATTCTGTTACCTGTGGACAGAACCACGCTTGCTGTTTCCCTTTGTTTCCACTCTCTATGCTAAGCTATGCTAACTAGCTGTTGGTGACACCTTTCTATCAGACATGCGAGAGGTATGTCGTCTCATGTAACTCTCAGCAAGAGAGCGAATAAGTGTATTTACTAAGTGTCATACTATCTTCAATCGTACATATCAGACGTGTTGAGTTTGAATTATAACATCTACACTAACTCATATAGGTCTATTTTTATTTTTTTTGGTTTTGTGCTTTAAAGATTTTCGACAGAGCTACACCATCCACATTAAAACATTAAAACAATGTGAAAGTTGGTCCTGTAGTGCTTTATCTAAAATGTATTCTAAATTTTGGGGCAAAAAAAGCAAGAAACAGATTTTTATTACTTCACTGTTTTTGAAGCTTTGAACACATGCACTCACATGCACTCGCATTCAAAAATGTAAACACTATTTCTTTCGTGTTGCCTCACAGGGGAAAGCAAACCTCCTTCCTGCCTGTTAAGCAACAGCTTGTTACTTCATGTGTAACAAAACCCTCTCACTACAAGACGAGAAGCTGGACAAAATCAGTAAAAAAAAAAAGAAGGTTTATTCAGTCTTCAATAATCATTTCCAGGATGCAGCTGTGAGAGACTGATAGAACTAACTCAACAGATCCATTAATGGAGCTAGTTTTTTTTGTTTATTATGTGTAGGGCTGCAACTATTATATACATATAAAACTATACATTTTCATTATTGATCATTTTTCAATTAATCGATTATTCGTGGATTCTTAAATGTTCAACCCAAGTTCCATATAGTCAGTTTATTATCATAGTGGAATGTGAAATCAGATAAAATTCACATCTAGGATGCTGTAGCCTGTAAATTTTTTTACAGGCTACAGCATACAGGCTACAGCAACCCCCCCCCCCCCCCCACACACACACACACACACACACACACACCCTTCAAAAGAAATCTTAAACAACTATTCAGTTATCAGAATAGTTGCTGATTAATCCCATAGTTGATTAACCAATGGATTAACTTGCTAATCATTGCAGTTCTAGTTATCAGGATGTTTTGTTTATTAAAATGCTTTGGTGAAAAGAATCCTTGACGTTGTTTTGCTCCACCTATTCCAGAGTGAGCAGATGACGAAACAGACACCTCCCAGATGTCACTGACTTAATGACCAACTAAGTGCCATGTTGTCTGTCCTGGGTCGTGGCTGCTTTGCTCTTTGCCTCCGCAGACTTCAATCCCAGTGACACAGCTGCTTTAAACATTAAATTGGTTGCACAAACATTTTTAAACCCCTCACACACACAGAGAGTCTTGTCTTTGTTGCTGCTAACCAATCAACCTTTTCTACTGTGTGATCCTCCTTTGCTTACTGGCCTACTTGAGTAATTGGATTCAGATTTGATCCTATCCCCGTGATAAGAGACTCATGGTGAAGTAAATGATCAGTAAGACTTGGGGCAGTCTTTCCTTGCTAATGTGTGATGGGTACAGTGTACGCAGAGTGATATTAGATACCTCAGCTTACAAAAGGTCAGCTTTCAATGTCACATGCAGGAAGTGTTGGAGAATCGGCTGATTAGTCTTATGCTTGTTTCTGTCACTCATACAAGGTTAGATTTTGCCCTTCACTACATCAGAGTGACCTGTAATGACCTTTATACTGACATGTTTACAGATAACACACCTTTAACAAAACCTGGTCACACAAAGGCCACAAAATCAAATCAATTCTTCCTCCGTTTTTTTTTTGTCTGATTCCTGTGAAGGGTTTTCTTTTAGGCTTTTGCTCAAACTTTGTGTCATGTGAATTTGAAAAAAAAAGAAAGACAGCATTCAGCATACCTGGGTCCTCCTGGTGCTGGGCTAATCGAGTTGGTAGATGAGAGGCAGATGCCGTAAATCAAAGTGAGATGGGCATTCAGAGACGAGGCCACGCAACAACAGATAGGCAGACATGCATGCTGTAGCTGGCACAGGAATAACAAGATGGACAAGCTGTGCAAAAGTCTCTCTCTCTCTCTCTCTCTCCCTCTCTCTCTCTCTCCCTCTCTTCCTCTCTCTCTTCCTCTCTCTCTCTCTCTCTCTCTCACCCACCCCACTTTCCAAATCCATGACCTAGCAGTTGGCTGGGAAGCAGTCAGTAGTGACTTTGCTATCCATTCAGTGTGGCAAATCCCGTGAATAATGTGGGTAAACACTGAAATGTTTTCAGTCTTAAATCAGACTTTAACCCGTGTGTGTCCCTGAAAGGTCAACAGAGGTCACTGGGTGGGTGTTTCACCCGGGTAAACAGTCCTATGCCCAATGTCCAAACAGGAGATTATCAGTGTGCTGTGAGGCTGTGACACAGAATGGAAAATGCATGTCAGACAGGGAGAAGAGCTATTTCTAAAGCTGAACTTTCCAAGTTCTAGTTCCCTCTACTGGCAAAATGCATTACAACACTGGAAACTATACCATGCAGGCCAGGGGGCTCACATACTGTATGTAACACTTGCACAGCACCAGCAGCAGTATATAATGCACTGTACCTGAACAGAAACAACCAGAGAGATCATACAATAAAAATCTGAGCAGAAGTGACTAATTTAGTTTTATTGGACAGTCACATGGCTCAATAAAAAGGAAGGAAATGTTCCAATCAGATGTACGTATTATTATACCTCTTACCTCTTATTATAACTCTTAGTACTTCTTATTATCAAGATTGAACATACCTACTTATAATATTTTTGTTAATTTCCCGCATAATATAGCTGTACAGGGCATTACATATATAGCTGGGCTGCAGAAATAATTTTGTTTTAAGAAATAATATAACATGCACAACATATTTTCCCCGAATAGTTTGTATAGTATTCTGAAGTATTTTGTGCTTGTGAAAAGGCATCAGTGTGGATCTAATATAACAGGAAAGGCCTTTATCTCCTTTATAAACAAAACACAGATGCTCAGGTTTTGTTTTCTATGGAAGAGGATATGGACAATATGTGAAAAGATGATCTGAGTTCAGAGTTTAAGCCTCTTTCATAGATTTCAAACACTAGTGGAGTTACAAAAAACTTGAAAAGTACCAGGGGAAAAAGATGCAAAATCTGAGCAAAGGGCTCTGGTAGGTAAGAATTTGGACCTTTAACGTATCTGTGCTCAGACGCCAAACTCATAATCCGTCCATGACAGTATAACAACAAACGTGTAATTCATTTTGGAATAATTTTCTCAATACTACAGGGATTAAACAGCATGAAGTAAATGAGAACAACTAAAAACTTAATAATGATTAACTCAGAGAATTTTAATGAATTAAGGAATTCAATCAATTTAGCCTAAAAGGACATGAAAATACCTCCACTACTTTCACAGTAGGATTACATTAAAATGATAATAGCTTTTAAAATTAAACATGTTCTACATTTATTTATTCTGTTTTTAATTGTCAAAAAGAAGGAGCATTGTAATAACTTAAAACATTTCTTGCTCTTTTTGCGCAGTTTACCATAGGCTATATCAACAACAAATAAATACTACATTTGATGAACTCTACCCATTCATCATAAATCTTGTGGCTACTTTTTAGTTTCAGGTAGTATTTGTGGAATAGATATGAATAAGAAGTTTTGAGGAATCTTGAAATAAAGTCAAATACATTTATTTTTTTAAAGAATTTGGACAATTTTTTGAACATTTATTAAAATGGGTTCCTTGAGAATTAGACTTATTTTCATAGTTGGATATTTCTACTGGTTCAGAACAAATTAAATATTTGGAGGGCTTTTTCACACCATCAGCCACCAGATTGTACAACACCACAGCTCCCAGTACCTCCTACTCCAACTAAAGAAGACTGATGCCTTACTACTTATCCCAGGAATATATCACACATGCATATCATATCAGGAACTTTTGCACATTGCACATTTATATATTGCAGTTCTATTTCCACAGAGATTGTTTACTGTGTATAGTATTTTTATTTATAGTGTTTTTTTCACACACCCCCCCCCCCCACACACACACACACACATCTGATCTTATCTTATTATTAATATTTCTATTATCATTTTTGTTGTTGTCATTATTATTTTATACCCAACTTTATTAACTTATAACCCACAATTATAACTATGATAGAGAAAAAATGTAGAATTTCTAGTTTTATACTTTTTAACGAACTTAAAAAGAGGGATTAAAAACAGTTAACATTACATTTATATGACTAAAAATGTAAATTAGTGTATATGCAGTGCACACAAAGCATTAAAATGTCAAATAATTCACTAATTTCCACTAAAACGTGATCACTTCTCTCATTTACTTCTGCGCTCTTCGCTCTCGCAGCTGATTGGCTACTTGACCGGAAGTAAACATCATGTGACGTCTGGCATCAGCTGATCGTCCGTAGACATCTTTACGAGTCACGACTGCAGGGATTAATTCATACCTCCTCCTCTGTGATTTTCAGGTAAATAAACGTCGCTATGACACTTGTATTGCATGATTGAGATATCTACATTGATGATAAGAGTTTTTTCTGTGTCGCAGTGTTTTTTATTTTTTAATATTTCGTGTTTGTCTTCCCTCGACAGGCCCTCCCGGGATCTTTTGACAGCTGCAACCATGGCGCTCAGCGATGCCGATGTTCAGAAGCAGGTAATGAAGCGTTTTAACCTTCAAAAATGACACCGAGCGACCTTTTCTCTCTGGATGATTATAGATTATGCTTTTTGTGTCGCTACAATATAAAAAAATGTCGCTATTTTCATGTGATTGTAGCTGAAAAGTGTGTGTGACATTGACAGAGCTGCAGTAGGTTAGCATTTAAAATAAGTGCAAACATAAGCTGGAATGTATAATTAAGGGTGTTTTTTAATCTCGTGGTTGTGTGCCTAAGAGTGCTAGTTACATCAAAAGAAGCTAGTGTTGAGTTTAAGATATGGCTGAGATGTTGAAGGGTCATATTTCCCCAATGATCACATGACTAACACATGCCAGCAGGGCCTGATGAGGAACTTGGAGTCTGGATACTCCAGTCACTGGAAATCTCAGAAACCACCTAAAATAAGCCCCAAAAGCAGAAACCTAATGCTACAGGAGTCAACTCTGTACAGGATTTTGTGGTTATTGGCTGATACTGGATTTTTGGGGCCAGTATTGATACTGATATTAGGGAATATATACATAAACACCTCCCACCCCCACCCCCCAAAAAAAGAAAATATGGCAACCAAACACTTGTGACAAAGATATGTAATGGAGGCTTTGATAATTTACACTTTAAGAATAAACTTAATTTTTTATAAAGATGACATCAGTGCTCTGAAACAGTAAACTTCACTTGGAGTTTGATATGTTAACCTTGAATTAGGAAAAAGCATTAAATACACATAAAATGCAGGCTATATGTTTAAATTGGCACATATCAAATGGTATAAACACAGATATTGATACATCTGTGATAGGCCAATATCTGCCAATAATATCAGTTGACTGCTACATCAGTCAGGCTCTAGTTTATAGTTTTTAGTGAGAAATACCACATGAAGTAAAATGGACAGATACATTCCTCACTGTCATGAGAAAAGCTCACAGCAGGCTGAGAACACATTCCTGGGTTTCATTATGAGAGAGCTGATACTTTCCTAAAGATGTACTCAAGAAATGCTTCACAATGAGTTGTTAACATACAGTATATTCCTCCCAATAAATGCTGTTAAGTTTTTAATGTTAATGTGAGTCTTGTTTCTCATTCATGTCTTCAGATCAAGCACATGATGGCCTTCATCGAGCAGGAGGCCAACGAGAAGGCAGAGGAGATCGATGCAAAGGTATAATACACATTTACACTTTACAAAACCAGGATAACAAAGTGTTTCACAAGGTGTGAATAAAACATATAATGATAATGAAAGCATATTCATATAAATGATTAAATCAAACATGAGGAAAAAATTACTAAATTTGTAAGTTGACAACACAGAAAAGATCCTTTATTAGTCCCACGTTGGGGAAATTGACATTATTACAGCAGCAAGGTGGATAGTAAGAATAGAAGATCGTCAGTAAAATAAGAATGAAGAACAATAAATAATAAGAAAGTACAAAAGCACTAAAAACACAAGTAGTAACAAATATAGTAAAAAAACAAACATTATATACAAGAGTAATATTGTTGTTGAATGATAATATACTTTAGTTTGATATTGTTCTTGCACAGATTGAAGTGAAAAGAATATATAGATACTAATATTGCACAGTAGTGAACATTAAAAGTGTATGTGTGTATTAAATGGTATTACAAAAAGCGGCAAAATGCATCTTTACCATCAAAGACACATTTCTTGAGTCAATGTCTTGAGTCACATATGAGGATTTTTTCCCACTATTTTCTAATCTTTTTAAACAGATAATTGATTAATAGAAAAAAAACAGACCGATTAAGCAGTAATAAAAATCATTGTTAGCAGGCTTTTATCATTTGTAAATGTAGTTGAATTTGTCTAGTAAGTTTAATGTCAGATTTATAGATTTAGAGCAAAAGGCCTTTAAGAATCTGACATTTAATCATATCTATAAAATCAAGCTTTTAAATGATATAATGAAGTTACCAAATTCTGTCTCCATCCAAATGTTCTTAAGAAAACATGTAAATATTACAAATCCAACCTTCAAAGTTACCTTTAATTATAGTGAACCCCCTTTTTAAGGCTCATCAGCATTTAAACTAAACTTAAACTAAAAGTGATGATTTAAAAATTAAAATCTTGTGATTGAGGATTTCTGCCGAGTGAACTCTGTCTCCTCCTGCAGGCCGAAGAAGAGTTCAACATTGAGAAGGGCCGTCTGGTCCAAACCCAGAGGCTGAAGATAATGGAGTACTACGAGAAGAAAGAGAAGCAGATTGAGCAGCAGAAGAAAATGTGAGTCATGGCCAGACATCACAGGACACATCGAGTCAAGTCTTAATCCGGTCATTTTAAGAACAAAGGAATAGCTGTATATGTGACACACAAGTTCCGTAATTTTATTTAGTTGTTTCGTCGCACAATGAGTCTTTTGTGACCCATGCAAACAGTATCCAGGGTTTCCACACAAACAGACCTTCACTTAGAAATCTAAAAAGGTCCAATGTGTGTGTTATTTGTCTCCTTAACAGTCAAATGTCCAACCTGATGAACCAGGCCCGACTGAAGGTACTGAAGGCCCGCGATGACATGATCTCGGTAAGCTTGGTCTCATTGTATGTATGTAAGAGGGATGGATTGTGTCTTCTTTGTGACCTTCTGTGTATTTAATGGAGATCTCATCTTGATTGGTACCCACAGGAAATGCTGAATGAGGCCCGCCAACGGCTCGGTAATGTCGCAAAAGACTCAGCAAAGTATCCTGCTCTGTTGGATGGCTTGATGTTACAGGTTAGTCCCATAGACTGTATAAAAGAAATGGACGTAACACCCGTGACGTCACCCATTGGTTTGTGGACTGCTGCTTGGAAGCCAATAGTTTCGAATCTAGGCAGCGCCATCTTGAAAATTTCAGGTGCATCCTGGGAAAAATAAAAACACGGATTCTACTTATATGGGCATGAGGCGGAGCCATGGGTGGGGAGGGGAGGTTGCGATAGGTTGTGAGGGCTGGATCTCGAGGACATTGGTCAATCAACCTGTCAATCACGACGTAGCCACGCCCTAATGCATACCCTGCTTTATCATCTAATATAAAATCAGGGAGGACAAAATTTAACAAATGAACATCAGACTGCATTGAAGAAGGCTTTAAACTAGCGATTGAGACCATAAACACATTTTGAAAACGTTTACTGAGGTTAGAAATCAAGTGAGAAGTTGGTGAATTCTCCATTGACTTGTATTGAGACGGAAGTCCTTTTGACACCAAAACGGTCGCCATCTGGTGGCCTTTTGCTAGAATGCAGTTCTAAGTTACTTCCGTGTTGGCCTCATTTCAGAGGACCGGAACTCCCTGCCTGGTTAGTTCACACTCTCAGATTTTATATATGTTTATAAGGAGGCTGTGTCGATATTAGAAACAAAGGTTTAACAACTTCTTCTCAATGTTTCATATCAGGGATTCTATCAGCTCCTGGAGCCCAAAGTGACTATCCGCTGCCGTAAACAGGACTTGCAGCACGTACAGGTGAGTAAAGTTTTAGAGTGTGAGCATGATCAAAGTTATGAAATGAGAATTTAATTTAATAAGACCATTTCTTGTCTTTCAGGCATCCATCCAGAGGAATATTCCCATATATAAGGCAGCTGTGAAGGACAATCTGGAGGTCCGCGTCGACCAGGACAACTTCCTCTCCCCAGACATGTAAGCATCATCACACAATCGAAAGGAGGAGTGAACTTCAAGATCACCTCCAGACATGTTTTAAGAAATATGAAAATACTCTGGACTGAAGAGTAATTGGTGTCTGATCAGGTTTTTCCACACAACCTTGTTAAAACCTTTAAAATAACATCTTGTCCTTCTCCCTAATTGAATGAAAAATGTATGATCTATCAGATATATTTCAAATTTCCACATCACACCTGTGTAAGTTGCATATGGGACCTTGATTGGCTCCAAACTAGTCACAAATCATGCTCACAGGTACACGCCTAAAATTTAGATTTAAGGTCAGCACAGAGAAACTTTCCACTCTCAGCATGAGAATATAAAAACAGGACATACATCATTCTGCACAGTGAAGCTCAAACATCCAACTGTTCAAACAACAAGAAGAAAAAAAAACATATTTTTGAGCGGAGGAAGTCAAAAGTACTGCTGAAAATTGAGTTAAGTGTCATGCTTTGGTGTTTTTCTCCCTGTAGTTCTGGAGGTATTGAGATCTATAACGGTAATGGGAAGATCAAGGTGTCCAACACCCTGGAGAGCAGACTGGACCTCATGGCTCAGCAGGTACTAAACACACAAAGTTAAAGTTTTTACCCTCTCATTGTGTCTGTGATTTCTATTATTAATCTGATTTTAATCATTTCCCCCCTCATGTTTAAAAGGTCCTCATGTTCATATTTAGTCTATTATAATCATCTTGACTTGTAAACCACCATTCTTAGCATAGTTACAAAGTGCTTGTACAGATTAAATACAAAAACATACAGATATAAATCAACAATAACGACATTATAACAAAGTAATGCAATATATAACAAGAGAAAACAAGCCAGCAAAGAAGCATGTGATGTTCTCACTTGCTTTATAAAGTCGATGTAAAGAGAACTGCCAAGAAGAATTTCTCTTTAAATAAGGAATTCAGTCACCAATAAACTTGCATTTGACAAAAATTGGATTTTGTAGCACTCGAATCACCTGAACTTTTATTATTCCACACGAGGAGCCGCAAATGAAATCACTCTTCATAAGACACGGATATTTAGTGCAATGTTTTAGTTTTTAGATTGGTTTTGTGTATTTGTATTTAGGGTACCTATGGTAACTACTCATAGCTTTTTTCTTTTAGGTGCCACCTCAGTTTGTGATCTCTTTTAATCAGGATTTTACAATCAGATTTAGTTTAATTCTGATCTTGTGACACATTTTGTGTTTTCACCAGCTTTTTGGGACATCATTTTTAACCTCACTGAGGCTTTGCTGGTTAAATAAAAGTCAAATAAATACAGAACATCTATTTACCCATGCTTTTATTTTTGAGAGCAGTACAATTATCCTTTTTTTAGCCTTAAGTTTTATGACTTATCCTGAAGTGACCCAGAACATACAAAAATACTGTGAAGTGTGAATATGAACAGTATGAATAGTCTAAAGTTTTACTCCTCTTTTTTTAAATAATGAGTGTAGCTCTTCATTTTGTGGTATATGTTGCATTCATTTATTGTTTGTTAGGGTTTTTTTTAGATTATATTTTTTAAGTTAATGTAGTTTTTTGGAAATTGTATTCATGATTCATGATTATTATTTTTTTACACATGTATTTCATGTATTTTTTTACTTGACATTTTCTCTGTGTTTTACAGATGATGCCTGAAATCCGAGTGTCTCTCTTTGGTGCCAACCCAAACCGCAAGTTTTTGGATTGAGAAGCCGCGCTGTATTAGAGAAGAACGCTCCTTTTTATTTTTTATTTTGTCATATGAAAGACGTCATTCCTCTGTCTGTGAAATGAATCTTTAATGCAAAAGAGACGCATTGTTGTTGTGTGATGTATTGCTGTATTTTTCTGTGCATTAAGGGACATCATCGACCCTGCAACTCCAACATTACAGATGTTCATCGTGGATAATGCACAAGTTGTAATGACTCGTTTACTCTGCTGCTCCCCACCCCGCCCCTCGAGGGTCTCAGTTTACACCGATTAGTCAGGGATGACAGAATTGGGTGTTTTGCTGGATGTTTAACAGGTTGCTCTCTAATTGGATAAGTTGTTAATCACAAACAAAGCATCCGTGTCACAGTTTCCCCCGGTTTCATTAACCTCCACCCCACGTTATAGGTTGCATGGGGAGTTGTTTTGCTAATGGATGTCTGCTCCAACCAATCACAGAGAAAAACAATAGTATCTTAGAGGCAAAACTGAGGACCATACATGACCTCAACAGAGTTAATTTATTGATGTTGCATCGACTGTACATTACTCTTCTGTCATGAATTAAAGGAGGGGGCGATATCATTCCAGAGGATGCACTGTATGTATATGAGGTTTCCAGATTAAATTATGTATGTGTGGTTGTTGTTTTGTTTTGTGTTTTTTTTTTTCTTTTTTCTTTTTTTGATTGTGTCTCCAACTGAAAATGTTATATTGTGGAAAATGTAAAACATAATAAAATATAAATCATTAGTATCACCTCTTCGTCTTTTTTTTTTTTTTTTTTTTTTACTTCAGTACAGTGTCTCCATTGATGGAAGATTTCAGTTTTTGCTTTTTATTTCGCAACACCAGCCATTCATCCTCCATTCATTAAGTTTATCACATGGTATTTGTCAGACAAAAATGCCCCAATTGTCCAGCTGCTCTGAGTATTTTGCTGACATGCTGCACTGATAGTGAAGTTTCTTGTGGAGAACAGGCGGTGCCTTTTGGGAGACGGCTGAGCGGAGACACAAGACAACAGGAGCTCCGTCTTACTTGTAAGTATTTTATATTTTAAACTTGCTAGCTTTGCCTTTTAAGATTTTTCCTTCTTTGGGAAAGTTTCTTTAACTTTTCTTCACGTTTCTCCTACATAATTTTGACTTCAAAGGTAAAGCAGTCATGGTCAGACTACTGAATGGAGTCTGTCAACACCGTAATGCAAGCTTAAGCATGTTATAATGTTGGTCACCCTAAAGCAAGTTTGTTAAATGTATTTACCTAATAAACCGCAAAACTATAGCTGACCTAACTTAGGCAGGAAGACTTTAATGCCGCTAATTCATGTCTCACACACAGTATTTCTTTCTTTACAGCTCACAGTGGAAGGTGTATGATCATGTTCTAGGAGGAAAACGGCACCCTCCTGTGGCACACAAGGACATGGTGATCTCAATCTGCCAGGCTGTGCTCACATATGTGCCCCTTCTGTGGTTTGTGAGGGTGACTGATGGGATGCCTGACCCCACTCAGAGGGATCTGCTGATGCGTCAGGAAGCATCCAGGCAGACGGGAGGCCTAGTGGTGCTGACAGCGGCTGAACAGAAGCTGGATGCTTACCTCCATCGATTAAAGGAGAAAGAGATGTCTGCTGCCCAGTTCCCGCCTGCTTTGCATTTCTTCAAAGCAAAGCCCCTCATCCAGAAGAGCTCAATCTTCAAACTGCTGCAGAAGATGCCTAAAGGTGACAGATGGATTTATCTTCCTGCCAGGCTCACACTCAGCGGCCCCAAACAAATTCAATCAAACATTTTTTATTTCCTTCATGTTACAGCTGCAGGGCATACTCAGGCTTTAAATAAATCAGTTTAAGGGTGGAATAGCTTTGCTTTAAGAAAATCATGTTTGCAGGCTTGCAGTTTTAAAACTTGGTTCACCTGCAAACAGCTGCAGAGAGACACAAATCAACTTCAGTAAGATACAACACAACTAAAAAGAGACGCAAATCGACTGTGGAGACACAAATTGAATTCAACAAGATAGAAGAACAACTACAAACACACAAGATAACTGTACGGAAGTGACCCAAAATTACTGCAAAAAGACACAAAGCAACTACAGTAAGGCACAGAACAACTACAAACACACTAAATGACCACAAAGAGACATAAAATGCTCATATGTAGGAGGACTCGGGGGACCTTTTACATGTCACACACTCCATTGATTGGTTACGGAAAACAATAAAAACCAAGATTTTATTTTTTTCTAACACTGTCTAGGTTCACTTAATCAATCTTGAGTTTTTTCTGCTCTTTTGGTGACAGGTGGAGCTCTGCACATCCACAGCTCGTCTCTGGTCAGCGTTGAATGGCTGGTGAAAAACGTCACCTACAGACCGAACTGCTACATCTGCTTCACCTGGGACAACTCGGTCCGCTTCCTGTTCTCCGACCACCAGCCCTTCCCACGGTGGGACTGCTTCTACTGGCAGCTGCTCGCGACTTTAAGAGCCAAAGTTGGAGACCCTATAGGCTTTGATAACAGGTTGAGTACAAAAATCACCTTCCTTTGCATATTTTGAGCCAAGATGAAACATGAGGAAGGGACATAACCTGAGGTATTTGTATGTTCTTTTCAGTTTAATGCAGCACCTCACACTGTTCACTGAGAATCCAGATGGCGAGTACCCAAACCAAGATGTGGTGTGGGAGAAGTTTGAGAAAGCCTTCATCGCAGCTGCCGGGTTAGTCACCCATGCTCCTGTGCTGAAGGACTACTTCTACAGAGGCCTGCAGGAGCTTCACCTTGACAACATCCTCTATCTGGAGCTCAGGAGTGGTCTCTCAAGGGTTTGTGTTTGCTGGTTTCTTCACACCTGATCCCAGTCACATTTATGTAAAGACAAAATATCTTGAGTATGTTGTATTTTTAATATTGTACCGCACATTTGCTGTGTTTCAGACATATGAGCTCGATGGAACCATTCACGATAAGGTCTGGACTCTGAAAACGTTTCAAGAGGTTACAAGGAAGTTTATAGAAGATCATCCGGACTTTTTTGGGGCTCGGATCATAATATCTGTTCACAGGTACTTTATATATCAGTAAGATCACAGACAAAAGGTATTCAGGCTTCTTTCAAATGCTACTCTGGTGTAGAAAGGACAAGGGCAGCCCCCACCGCCCGATAGTTTAGAAATTTTCTCAGAGAAACCCAATACTAAGAATCTCAGGGAACAGATGTAAGTAAAGACATAAATCTACTAATTTTAGGGCACAGTTAGTCATTATTTGCTTGATTTAACTGATGCAGCAGAAAAATGCTTTTTCCATTTTCAGTGATGGGCAAGATTTGCACAATGAGCCAATCCAGTCCCAGTTTGAAAAAAGTAATTCTGTTACGATAATTTAATATTATCTTCTAGTCCTCTTTTCTGGAAACGGAAACAACAATTGAGTTATTAGAATTATTAAAAGGGAACTGCACCAATTTTTGGACTACTTAGCATGTGAAAACCATTGTGATGCTTGAGTCAAGAGCGTTGTTAAGCCTGAGATGAGAAAATAGCCCTCATGATGTTAGATATCAGTTAGGAACAGGAAGGGTCTTACAAAGAAAATGTGAGGGATTTATTGTGTCATGTGTGTGTTTCTTCGTATGTGAAAAATGCATTATGTTGCGTTATGGGAAATGTAGGCTTCAATGCTTTTGGAGCTTGACTCACACTAAAGACTTAAAGTTAGGATTTCTCAACACCTGTTGCTTCAATTTTGATATTTCTTTTTAAAATCTGTTTCTTGCAAGTTTTCCAACTTTATGGAAGTGCAACACTAAATTGCTGGAGTGCACCTTTAACTAATTACATACCTAAGGAGTAGTATTATCAATATCTGATCCCTGCTACTCACAAACCATGATAGTAAGTAATTGTTCACTTTAAGTAAGTAGACTTTTATTTTTATTAAGATGCATTTTTGTCAATGTTGGTGAAGGTCTACTTTCGTTTTCCAGTACCATTTTTTTGTCTGTTACACTAGCCATTGTCATTTTTGAGACAATTAGCAATTTTATCACCTTATATTCAAGAAATGCAAAAACAGCTATATACTGTAAATATGAAAAAATAAACACCCGAGTAGGCACTGTATACTCACTCTGAGAATTTTGATGAACTCTTAGGTATCTGATCTTATCTTGAAGACACATTTTTGCATTTAATGTGATTGCTTCTGTCTTCAGGGCTCTGGGTGTGTCTGAGGTCAAAGCAGCTGTGAAAGAAGCCATTCAGCTACAAAAGGATTTCCCAGATGTTGTTGCAGGATTTGACATGGTAAGAGGTGATCTATCTTGCTAAACCTTTTATGTGACAATGAAAGTAAGCTGTGGGAAGTGGAAATCAGGTCTCCTGTTTGTTTTGTAACTTTAATGTGGTTATACTTGAGCAAAAATTATGGTTTGAAGGTTGGCAGGGAGGACGGTGGGAGGACTCTTTGGTATTTCAGGGAGGCACTTTCTCTGCCAGCTAAATTGGGTGCCACACTGCCATACTTCTTCCACGCAGGAGAGACGGGTGGGTGGATCAAAAAATGTGAAATAAATTATTATCAATTACAAATCTAAAAAAAGGTTTCTACCACTTAAAACAATCTGCTGACTCTCACTCCAATTGCATTGTGATTGTGTGTGCTTGTAGATGATGAAGGCACAGACGTTGACCAAAACATTCTCGATGCCCTTTTGTTCAACACCACCCGTATCGGACACGGATATGCTTTGGCACACCACCCACTTGCCAAAGAGCTGTCCAGGAAAGGGAACGTGGCAGTGGAGCTGTGCCCCATCTCAAACCAGGTCTGATAACCTATTGTCAGAAAAGAAAATGTGCACCAGGCTTCATGTACATAGTCAATATAAAGCACCTGGGTGTGTTTGACCTCTGACCTGCAGGTGCTGAAGCTGGTATCGGACCTTAGGAACCACCCTGCAGCTGTGTTGATGTCTGAGGGTCACCCGATGGTGATCAGCTCCGATGACCCGTCTCTGTTCGGCACCACAGGCCTCTCCTACGACTTCTATCAAGCCTTTGTGGGCATTGGAGGGCTGAAAGCAAACCTGGGCACTCTGAAAGAACTGGCTGTCAACTCTATCAGGTTAGGATCAATCAATCAATATAGTTTATTTCTCGTGTTTTCATATTACGTCACTCTTTAAAGCCAATGTTAGCTTGTCTATGGTTTAAAGGACCACACTGTTGGGTTTTTTTAGCCCGTTAAGTGTGTCGTGTTTGTTTTAATAAGTAAATATGGGGATGTTTTTCTTCTTGTCAGTGTGCCATGACAAGATCAAAAGCAACAATGAGCTGAACCCTCTAACAAGTACTGTCTCTGTCTCCAAAGTCTGAATTCATCTCACTCCATTGTGTCAAAACCATTAAAAAAACATGGGCACTGTGCTGTAGATTATTATGCTTGTGATTATAATCCTTACCAGTGCCTAGCTGTTTTATCCCTTTAAAAAAAATGAAAGTATATAATATTCATTATCTGTTTTTTAGGTTTATATCTTCAGTCATTCCACAAACAGGCTGGAGAAGTCAGAAAGTGTTAAGATATGGACTCATTTATTATTGGTTTCAGACATTTGTTGACAATAACAAAATTAACCTCTGTCCAAAAGTCAAATTGTTTGGTAATACTTCATCTTATACCTGTATATAAACATTTAATAAATGATTTATAACCCACTCTATAAATGAAAACCAGATACAAAACTTCTATATACATCTCTAGATATAGATGTCAGTGATCCTCTGACATCTAAAAACTTGCTCCTGAAGCCTGTTTCACCAGATTTGTTAAATAACATTTAACAATTATTCAGAGAGTTCAGTCTAATTCTAAATTCCTCCTGCCTGCAGGTACAGCTCGCTCCCAGCTCATCTGAAGGACATGGGCCATGCCATGTGGAAAAAGAAATGGGACGCCTTCATTTTGGATAATTTATGACAGCAAAACCACAAAGGATCCTGTTTGACTTGAATGATGTTTATAGTAGCAAACAGCTAAAATAAAGCCAACACCTGGAGGGCAACTATTCAAATTCAGTGCAAGTGTCAGTTTTGCTGAAACAAGGTTATCGTATCCTGAGATCTTCTATAACTGGAGGGGTATATGAACTGAAGGCTGCACCACCAATTGTTTTTGTTGGGTTTTTTTTCTTTGTAAAGTGTAAAAAAGCAATTAGTGAATTAAATCGTATAACAACCAACAAAACTATTCATTCTAAATATTACAGGTAGCCAATGAAGTTGCTATTTAACCTATGAAGGCATGATAAACCTCTCAGGAGTTTCTGATCTTTTTTCCCTGAAAACCCCACAGAGGAGCAGCACAATAAACTAACCTGCTGATGAGAACAAGTCACAAGTCTTTCAGTGTTTTCTGGGGAAAGTCAAGTTTAGCATCACAGTATTCAAAGTTGTTCACAAACATAAAAACTGTAATCACACAAGTTTACATTGATATGCATTCAAATCCACCCCCCAAAAAATAAATACATTACTCAGTGGCAGTTCATATTTGGTGTCACATAGATACATTCATCAAAACAAATAATGCAAAACCAATTACATAAAAATATTTCTTATTCTGATCTACTTAACAACTCTCGTGGATCCAGTGCAAAATGTGCAGCCTTTCTAAATCTTTCCCTGACACGAGATGCTGTTTTTTGTGTAATAATGTCACATAACATTTATATTTTTTTCTCCTGGATCTTGTCCACTTCACTGTGTCCTTTGATAAGATGTTGTATCTTCCAGCTCTGACCACTGCAGTCCCGGACAACAAGTTGGTAATAGCCCTCACTGCCAAGCACAATTTCCAGACATCTCTTTGTTTCTCTGTTCTGGATAGATGTGCCCTGGGAATAAGAACACATTTCATTGTCAATTTGTTATGCCAAACCCTTTTATATATTGTAAAGCTGAAATATTTACCTGTCTAAAATCCCACAGCATGTGGAACTTCTTCTGCTCGGCTACTTTGCAATCGTATAGGCCCGGGACGAGTCCTGTGCCAAGGTCCACCAGACATCGGTTGCTGTTGTACTTGTGAGATTTGATTCCACCGATGTAGATTTGTCCATTGGTGCGATAATAACAGTTCTACACCACAGAACAGCAATTATCCAGAGAAATCCAACAGCAATGCAATGCAAAAGCAATGCAGTGAACATACCTGGGGTGAGTAGTAGTGGCATCCGTATAAAATGGGTGTGTTCCCGGGCATCGGGCCTTGGTCAATACAGAGATCTTTTTTCAGATCATTTATCAGCTGCCAAAAGAAGCAGAAATTCCAAGCAATCCTTTGTGATTAGAAAATAGTGCAACAACATGTTGTTGGTCAAATAAAATATAATAATCTAGAGATATTTCTTCTGAGGCCCAGAATGCCAAAGTCCACACTTCCACTGCAGCTCAACAAAGAAACACAAAGAAGGGAAAATGCATGTCTGCACAAAATGACTTTGTGGCCACACTCTGGATTTTGGCCTCCATCACACGATTGAGAACATATTTGAAGAGGATCTTTTAGTAGTCAGTATGAACAGAAGGAATGATTACAGCAAGGAACACCTCTTTTAGAGTTCATATGTATACTTACACACACACAATGCTTGTGAGTAGGATCAATTAAACTCATGGGATTTTTTGACAATAGAAAAAAATCTAGAAAATTGCCAGCAGCAATCATACGTTTCACTGTAAGAAAGGCTCCTCCTATAGATATGCTTGTTACTGCTTGCTAAGTAAACCCAACCTGAATTAATGTAGATTAAAATGTCTTTACGTGATAAGCCAAAGTACAGTGAATCTAGATATCCAGTGGCTTGGATGACTGAGAATTTTAAAAGATCGTGGAAAGTGTCTTACAGTAAATACAGTTTCTACTCACTACTCCATAACCAAGCAGGTCAACCAGAGGGTCCAGCATGGGGTACACGTTATCCAGATACCACTTGAAGGGCTTGCAATTCAGCTTCTCTCTTATCTTCTTTCTCTCTGACACATCCCCAATGTCTATACCATGATTCTGTGGGGGAAAAAAACAGGATAAATAAGGCCACAAAGAAACAGTAACACTGGTTGATAAAACGTATTTATGTGTAATTTATGAGGTGTTTTGGGCGTAACCTCTAGTGGAATGTTCCAGGCAATGTTGACGTTGTATTTGTATTCATCCAGCCACACTTCTGCCACCCTCAGTGCATTGCGCCTCATCATTTCACTCAGGTCAGGCAGGTAAGGCTTCCTGTCTCGTTCAATGTGAGCAATTTTAGAGCAAGGTATAACTTCTATGCTTCCTCCACATAGCCATACCTGCCAAAAGTAGAAGTGGTCAATTACTGTGTTAAAAAATAGATTAAAAAAGTTCTTTAAACACGCACATGACCCTATTTTAACAATCTATAGTGCATGGTGTGAAGCACGTTTCGCACGTGCATTTAGGGCATGGTGGTAAAATGGTGGATGCGCCAGGGGTTGAACTTAAGTCCCTCAATTAATCATGGGTGTGTTTTGGGTGTAAAATGTGTTAAACCAATCAGAGTGTCATCTCCCATTCTCTTTAAAAGCCAGGTGTGCTTACACTTTGCAGGATTACTATTATAATGGTGCATTTGCAATGTGTTGCAAGAATGAAACAAGTTACTTTTGCTGAAAAGAAAGTTGGTGGATGAGCTGCTAACCTGAAGTAAAATCATAAAAAGGGAGAATGTGGAGTTATAATAGACCAGTTGTGCTGCACATTTAACATATCAGTCCTGCTGCTGTCAGATGCTGCCAGGATTTTACGAACTGAATGAGAAACTTTTCATTCAGTACAAACAACTGTAAGGATCACCCTCATTCATTAACAGATCAATACAGATGCTTCAACCACAGATATGCGTTTCTTACTGATAAAATCATTAAGTGGCAGCAGGGCAGCTTTCCTCCAGCAGCAGATGTGGTTCTGAAACCTATTTTCCACAAAAACACCAACAACTTGCTTTGTGCAGCATATTTTCATGTCTCCTCCTGTCCTTTTACCGTGCATGCAGCACACAGACATTATGGCGCTTTGTTTTCATTTAATTTGTTTATCTTTTAATTACAGCTTTGGTCCTCTATAAAGTAGTTTTGTTCAGTCATGGAGTAACAGGTAAACTCAGCAGTTGCTGAAAGTAAATTAAATGTTCCATTCTTTGTTTAGCATGGTTACTACATGCTAGGATACACAAAAGGAACATCATGAGCAAAGTTCAACAAGTAGTCTCACTTGATGGACATTGTATGCTCCAGGTTGTTGAGAACAGAGTATGTAAACACAGAAAGAACAAACAGCTCTCCAGACACAACCAGGACCTACAGTCAAAACCAATTTTCTGAGACAACAAATCCACGCCCATTCTGTCACTTTTAAAACATCATGAAATCTTACCCGGATGCCAAGTTCCACATTTTCACCACCATATATTTTCATTCCACCGTCAAGGCTTCCGATCTCTCCAAAGAACTTACGATCAGCTACAAGTATCCCCATGATGGAGGGGCTCCTAAAGACACAATTTGACAAACTATGTATTTGCAATAAATAAAAAGTGCACCTGCACCTACAGAAAATACATTTTTTTTTAAAAAAGAACTTAACTCTAATACTTTATAGATATACAGAATTTGCTGCCAGTAATCTCATTCTGTTGGAGAAACTTTTAATAGATTCTCTCATTTTTTTGTCTTAAAATCCTGTACGTTTTTAAATGGTAGAATTCAAATGGTAGAATTCAAATACTAAAGATTAAATACTTCCCAGAGAAAATAATGACTTCAGTGTTCTCAGTGTTAGCTTTAGTAATATCTGCCGCAGCCCTAACACCGTGGAGGGGACTGGAATTATGATTGTGTTGCTCAGACAACCATTATCAATCCTTTTAAAGATGCAGGATGACTATTGTGTGCATTTGCGTTACCTAAAAGTAAGACCTGTTTGCATTTAGTCCTTAAATGCACCCTGGTCACATGGACATTTAAAGTGGACATATCATGTATGTTTCCAAGTCTATATTTATATTTTAGGGCTCTACTAGAATATTTTTACATGATTTATAGTTCAAAAAGGTCCTTATTCATCTTATATTGGGCCTTTGTGCAGCCCCTCAGTTCAACCTCTGTTTGAAACAGGATGTTTTAGTTCCTGTCTCTTTAAGACCGTCCTCCTGATGAGCCCAATTTGTTCTGATTGGCCAGCTTCCAGAAGCAGCCACTGACTCCAGAGGCTATGCAAATATAGTAGTAGGATTTCACTTATTTTTCTTATTTTTTTAATCGCAATGTCAACTTCTTAAATACATCTGTATATGTATGAGCCCAAATCTGATCAAAAATATGTGAGTAAAGGGGATTAATCCATGTAAACTTGCAAAAAACTGAATTCATATCCCTGTTTTGAATTTTTATGTTAAGCTAAGTAAACCATTTCCTAGCTTCAGGTTCATATTCAGAGGTAGGAGTGGCATCATTCTTCCAATCTAATTCAAGGCAAAAACATAAATAAGCACATTTCCCAAAATTCAAACCATTCCTACAACTGTCAAAAGTGTTTTTTGTGATGTCGGGGAACTGAACTTTTTGAACTCACTTGCCAGGCTGTGAATCATCCTTTAGAGCATACCACTCAGGTCTGAAGGACTCGTACATGCACCACAGAGCCCAGTCAAAGGCATCAGCTGCAGGTATATAGGGAGTGACCACCAAGTCATCAAAGTTGACTCTGTCGAACACTGGTGTCAATATCACAGTCCGGTCCTCTTTGATGCGAGCTAACAACGGCTCTGCCCTGAATACAAACAATGAAAATTTAAAGTGATGACAAAGGTATAAACACCACAAACTGTCTCACGAAAACTCACTTAGCACTTAAACCAACCATTGCAAATGGACTTCAATGTGAGCATCCAGGATGGCTATCACATCACCAACAGCAGTCCTCCAACCTGACAGTCTGGCCTGAGTTAGGCCGAGTTGCTTGGAGTGCCGGACTTTTTTCACTAGGCCCGGACGCTCCTCGTGGATTGAGTTGATGTATTCATCCAGTTTCTCCATTAAATCCTCTGTAGGGATGCAGTATGTGGTGAAGATTTGATGTAATGAACATCTAACAGAATTTATTGCTACCATTTCAACATCCCCATCCAACTCAACTCTAATTCTTGAATTACAACGTTTATTGGCTTCTTTTCCAGGAGTTCAGTGAGAACTCTTGGACTCTACAACTTTCATTGGAACTGACTATTATTTTCTCTGGACAAACAAAGGCTTGCTGATTCCCATGTGCCCATTATCAATGCTAAGCTAAATATTGACTGTATGCACATGAGATAAGAGTGGTATTAAACTTCTCATCTGACTATATGCTACCAAATATCTCAATACGCAATCCCTGCACACCCTTGGTGAAGGTTTAGCCTGATTAGACCCTTATACGAAGGACAAATTATTTAAGTATTTCCTATTTCGGTGCTATTTAAAGCCTCCAACATGCTAGCAAGTCGTTCAACTTTAACTGAACAGATGTGTACAGTAAACCAAGAATTACACAGAACCATCTGAAAAGTCATCCTTGGAAACTGTTTGGAAAAGTACAGGCACTTTCTAAAAATTCTTTGCAGGTGATTGGATGAACCATCTGTCTTACCTTGCGAGGTAGCTGGATTCACGAGATCACACAAGAATCCTGGAAGGACGCTGATTAATCTGAACCAACAAGCACATCATAACTCAAAGGGTTGGTGCCAGATTGGTTGGGCCAGAGGAACAATTTGCGAAACTCTGGCAAGATTTTTACCTTAAACTTAACCTTAACCTAATCCCTGTGGTCCATCCAACTTGACAAGATGGATTTGTGTGATCACATGTGAATCCAGCTGTCTCACAAGCTAACTATCATCTAACTTCACTCCACCAATATTACTTAAATACACTCTGTGATCACTATTTGCTCCATTTACTTACTTACATATATCAAAAGTAAGCGGAGCAATGTTTAATGCAAATGTTCAGAGCTATAAGCACCACAGATTGTGTAGGAGGATTTCTCAAATGCCAAATAAAAGTCCACTTTGTCTCTCTCACTATTATATCCTGATAATAAAACATTTGAGAGGAAAATCACGAGAGATGGAATAGCACACTCTTTCTATGGGGGTCAACCTACCGTTGCTGCTGCTATCATCCACCAGTATGATTTCTTTCAGCAGATGAGCTGGTGTCTTGTCGATGATGCTTCGGATGGCTCTTTTGATGATGGAAAGAGCCTCATTGAGGTAGATTAACACAACGGAGATGGTAGGCAGATCCTTTGGGTACTTTCTCTCAGCACACCTTTTTAGGGGGAGGGGAAAGTGTTCATTTTTGTACCTGTCAAATACTTGAATTATTTCAAAACTTGTCTTATTCAAGCTGTAAATGTATGCTTGTTTGTAATCACAAGAATCTAATGAAGCAAATGAAATGTTAGAGGGAATCTTAGAGGGTTTAGTTGACAATGTACTCTGAATATACTCGTCTTTGATGTGTTTTCCAGTGTGGATTGATGAAAGCTGTATCTTATTATTCAAGAAATTCAAGTTATATCAAGGAATTTCTTTATGTTATGGGCTAACCTCTCATTCATTCAGATTAAACTAGACTTGGCAGAAATTGAATAAAATAACGTCTATGTTTTAATCATTGTTCCTGTTTTTATTGAGTCTTTTTTGTGGGGTTTTTTTTTTTGTTCTGTTTTGTTTGTGTGTTGCTTTTGTATTATATAACCCTGTATGAAAAGTGCTATACAAATAAAGTTTGATTGATTGATTGATTGATTGATATACATGTTGTTGCACTTACATGTTTCTACAATAGCCCAGAATGGACAAACCAAACACTGGCTCTAGAGACGGCCTTTCTTTTTAAAGAAATTGTTTCTTTTAATCATGTTTAAATGTCTTTTTATTTTGCCATCTATTGCTTTTATATTCTGTCCTGATGTATTTTATTATTTAATGTTTTATGTGAAGCAATTGAATTGCCTTTTTGAAATGTGCTAAACCACTAAATGTACCTTGCCTCAGTTGGTTGCAATCTGAAACCTCACCACTAGGTGCCACTAAATCCTACACCACACTACACCTTTAATGTTGCTCAAAATTATATTTATCAAGGGAAAACTAAACATGTAAATTGATCTATTTTACATGGAGGTACATGAAGTATGGTTTATTAGTAGGGATGATAACATGAATGGGAGGTTATTGTCACCTTGTAGGTCTGGTGTCAGGGATCTCTCTGTTGAGGGGGAGTCTGTCACTGAGGAAGGCATTGTAGCCGTATTTCTCATATACGTTCTGGGCCTCCTTCTGCTCCTCCTCTGACAGCTCATTGCCCCATTTCCTGAACAGTGCTGAGTTGGGGTACAGTTTCCTCACCACCTTGCTCTCCTTCTTCACCTCTACATTCTTCTGTGCTATCGGTTCCCTCTTTTCAAGTTTATTCATCAGATTTACTGTTGGCAAAGAGAGAAGCTGAATATTTACTTTATGTTGAGCGATTTGACTCACATACTTTCATGCAAATAAAATGACAGATGGCTTTGTAGCTGCCCCTCCTTGGAATGTAAATATACATTAAAGGTCAGCATTTACATTCACACTTCAACAGTCACTCACATTCAAGGGCTGCTGGAACAGATTTGTTGAAGCAACCTATTATATTTTAATCTATATTATAATGTTATAATATAGATTAATGTTAAATATTATAATGTTAATCTGTGCTGAATGCTTGTGTTGTTAAGCAACCCAAATTCTGGTTAAAAACTGGTTTGGTGAATATAAAATTGTGCTTGATTTGACTGAAAAGGAAATTCTAGGTTACATATAGTTGTTGTTTCAACAGCATTTTTATTTAACTACCACTCTTCAACCAAATTTCAACTCCAAATTAATGCTTAATGGGGTGTCTCATAATCATGTTGTTCTGTATTAAAACCCCATTTAATACTTTAACAAAGAGACAGAATCAGCTGTTGGACTGAGACTTTGACTCACGTAGCCTGTTGATGTCTGCTTCCATCTTTTCCATCCTCGTGAGCATTCCCTGGCCTCTGATGGAGTCATTATGGTGGGCAAGCTGGAGTCTCTCTGAATGGGTATGGACCTCACGCTTAATGGAGCTGAGGTATAAAACAGCTGCAGCCACAGAAAGGGCAAGAAGTAATCCTTTGATCCAGCCAGACCTCATCCTGGTGCCCATGATCATGTCATGTGTTTTGTTTGCCTGATTGGAAGAAAAGGGAGGAGAAAGTGTTCCCCTACCTTTTATTTAGGTACTGTCAGACTTTCTCCCCTCCCCCTGTTCATACACGCTGACTTCTAAACTCTTATACAAATACAGTCATCCACAGTGAGTGAGACAAAGTGTCTTTGTTATTTGACACGTACATTTTTCAGGTCTCAGTGATATTTTCTTAAATACAAGATTTTTATTTTATTTTCCAAAGTATATATTGGCCCACATGCTCCTCAACAACTTTCAGGCTCTTAAATATTCAATGACACAAAAACACACACACACACACTAAGCATATTAAAAACTCCAACAAACCACGTGATGTCAATGCCACAAAAAGCACAAACACTCAACCCGTCAGGCAGGATATGTGATAAATCAACCAAGTGTAATATGAAGATTTGGATCCGGGCATTAAGATTGTGGTTTTAATATTGCTGTCCTTCCCTACCTCCTAAAGGTTCAAATTGAATATTTGAAATAGTCAAAAGCTAGAGTAAACAAATACCAAGCATAGTAAAATACCCCAACATGAAACCATATGAGCAAAAGTATTGAAGTACATAAAATTCCAGACTTCTTTTAGGATGAATCAATAGATTAGAGACTTGAGGAAATAATGATAAGATGCTTCGAAACTTTTCTGACAGCTCATTTTACTACTATTCATGCTCTATTTAAGCAGCATATGCATTGCAGTTACCTGTTGACATATATACAGGAATCTACATCCTTGTATCCCTGACAAACCATCCACCATCTGCCTGTCTGCCTTTCTTGACAGAACAATTGCATCTGTTTCTTGAGAAACATAAGATATTCCTTTATTAGTCTCTCAATGGGGAAATTTGCATTATTACAGCAGCAAGTGGGCAGTAAAGTAGAAGAGCAGCAATAAGAAAAACAATAAGAACAATAATAGTAAAAATATATAATACACTGGAAACAAACACATGAAAAAAATAGAGGGAAATCCTCAGTAGTGAGCAGGAGCTGCTGCAACAGGCTGCCATCTTTTAAATCCATTCAATATTAATTCCTCTTTCTGTTTAATCAACCTGCATCATCAATCATCATGAATTGATAAGCACTGATGTAGGGAGTGGATAGGTGGAGTCGTGATTGTGGAGATTGTGGATCTGTACAGTTTGTACCTGCTTTGTGTCTTTTTTTGGGCACAAGATACAGTTTCCAGTACACATGTTGTATGTGACATTACATTGAGAGAGCTGAGGATATTACACGGTCTAAGAATCACAGTCCATAATATGATATGATAATGCAACCCTGTCACACTTGAACAGTAGAGGATCTAGGCTGGTATCTGAAATCTGAGATCTGGTTAACTATGATAATTTTTTTTTTTTTTTTATAAAGCTGCATTAGGATTTATAGAAATATTGCAGCAGATATGTTATCATAAATACAATATGATAACCCTATATGAACCTGGGAGCAGTTTTCTCATTTTTCAAGTATGTTTGCACAGCCAGGGGAAGGGCAAATCAGCTTACCGCACCTTTCAGTTAATTATACAGTGTGAGCCTGTTTAAACTCAGTAAACTGTATTTTATATTGAGTCATTTCAAAATACCGTTTGAAGAGTAAAAAGGTGCTTATTATACCGTACATTTGTAGAAGTTTTCTTTTGTCACGGCCATCAGGTCAGTTGTGCTGTATTTGGTGATGATGCCACTTGCTAGGACAGATGTTTCCAAGCAGGCTTTTACGTGCAGGTGACATTTATTATTTTATGGCAGAAATTGCAGGACTTTTATTAAAAAATAAACAATGGCAGCTATATGGAGTTCCACATAAGTGATTCATTTCTAGTATCCGGGTGTTGTGTCTGCCATTCTGTACACAACATGAGCAACATGAATGTGACTATTACAACCTGTGCTTTTCCCTAAACACTGTAAACCTTTAAAGCACCTCACTTTATAGTTTTTATTGAGATTTACAGTTAGATTTGTCAAACTCAGCTCTGAAATCAAAGCATTGAACAAAATCATGGCACCTTTTGCTGCACTTCTTTTTCTCTTATGTTTTCTTTTTTTTCATAACTCTGAAATTCAGAATTAGTTTTATATTCTCTGGCAATTTACTGCTTTATGACATTTAAGGTTATTCACTGACCTTAAATGGCTTAAATTTCAATAAAAACTGGAAAAATTAGGGTTTTCTAAAACTTTTGACCAGCAGTGTTAGTTAACCTTGCCTAGTGATGCAGGAACAAGACAATAATATTAAGTATTACAGCTCTACACAGTAAACCCACAGTGAATAACAGTATAGCACAAGTCCTTATATATATTTTAGGATTATTTTGATTTTAAATGATTTTGATGCGTTACCATTATTCAGTAGAAGAATAATATTGAAAAAATGTACATGTCTCCAAAACTGTTATGATCTTCTGTAAGCCATGCCTTAAAATACCCTCAGATTTGACATGGATTTTAACACAAAATGAAATGGGAAGTCAGATGGTTTAATGCATATATTTTGGAAGTCTGTGATATTTATTATGATGGCAGAGGTAATCCCAACTACAAATATGATGAAATATCTAAATTCAACAATTCCTGAAGAGTTAAATTTATTTGACAGCCAGTGTCACAGTAGACATTATTCTGAACTAAAAATAATGTGTTCAAGGTTCACAAAGACACCTACTTAAATATTAAACTTTTACTCAGCCTTAAATAACTATTGAGTGAATCACTCATCAATGAGCAAGGGAAAAAAGCACGTGAGATACCTTTATATCTTTTAATAAGTCTCATCAGCATTCCCAGATGCATATTTTAAAACAGATACAATACCTCCTGGTTTGCACACACGTCATAGAATTTTAAACTTTTTTATTTTATTTTTTTATGTATATATGTACACAATTTACAATGTTTGCACACAACAGGATTCACTCTATATCAGACATGTCATCAACAGTTTGTTTTTCTTTGTGATCATATCACCTGACATATCAAAAGTTTGTTTTTCCGTTGAAATCAAGCCATCCCAAAATCTGCACACACAATAATTGGACCGGTAATGACAGAATGTCAATAATCTAGAGTCAACAAAACACACCTAAACTAATCCGATCTTCCCCATCTGCAGGGCGAAGTTACAGGAAGATCTTATCAACGCAGATAATATCATGTCATAAATATATCCTGGAAGTCGTGTCATATTTGCGGTAATAAAAATCAAGAAAAAGATAAATATTTACAATCAGCCTTGTAAAATAAAGGAGAAATTTAAAAGGACACACACAGAGGCATCCTCAGGTAGGCAGTCAGTGACCTGCAACACTGGGGTGAAGAGGTTTGACTCGAATGCGACGGGACAGTCCCAGCCGCAGACCCTGACTTGGAGACTTCACTGCTGGACTCGTAGAAGTGAAACTTTTACCGATTTGACCTGTGAGGAAAACAGTAATAAAACAACTTAATACATTCTTAACTGTCTCTAAAAGGTTTGTATTGATGACACTACAGCCCTCCTCTTCATACCTGGTGGGTTCCACTTGGGTACTCTGCCCCCTGCTGGGCTTGGAGAAACTGTCGCTTTAGGCATCGGCACTGCGGTGGATGAGGCAGGCCTTTTGGCTGCAACTTTGGCTGTTGGAGGACTTCTCACCGGTGTGGAAGCTGCTGAGACAAAGTAGTTCTTATTATAACTCCAACTAGTACAGAACGCAGCCTCTCATATCATAACCAGAACTCCCTCTATTGAAGACATCACTCCTGCCTAATTATTATTATTATTATTATTATTATAATGTTAAAAATATAATTATTTTATTAATTTATTAATCTTCTTTGATGAATTTCAAGAACAAACCTGCTGCCTGTGATTTAGGCTTTGAAGGCTTTGATGGTTGCTTTTCTTTTTTAGAAGCAGGGGGCTGTTTGGTCTTCTCATGTTTGGCAACTTTCTCCTTCTTCTTTGTTTTGCTGACTTTCTTTACTGTGAATTCCTCGTCTTCGCTCTCAGCTGGTTCACTGAAATCGTCATCACTTTCTGAATCTGGAGAAGTATCATTAGTGTTACTACAATGACACAAAAAGGAAGAAGGTTTGTAATTAACTTGAACTATTCAGGGGTGGATAACAAGGTGACAACCTGGTGTCAGTTTGGGCTGATAGTCGTCATCTTCATCCTTAAGATTTTTCTTCAGCTCCACAGTGGCTTTAGAGGCAGTGTTTCTCTGTCTGGATTGGGCGAGTGACTCCTTCTCTGGTGTGATTTCATCGAGGCCTGCCGAAAACAAAGATTGAGACCAACTCAGAAACTTTATACACCATGTCTATCCTTATCTAAAATTGTATTTGATCAAAACTGACACTTAATTACAAGTCTACAGTGGAAAAGAAGAAGAGATATTTTACCCAAAAGTGAGGTATCCACACTACAGTTGGACATGTGCCGGGAAGCTGGGTCTGTGTTTTCATCGACTAGAAGTTGAACACTGATCTCTGGAGAAACCGTAATATAAGTCAAAAACTCTTAAAAAAATACTCAATTAAAACTACATTCAACAAGTGACAGCATACCTTTACTGATGGGAGACTGGTCTTTTATCCCATCTGCATTATTGAGCAAGGAAAGTGTAATGGCTGCTTCTAGATCTCTGTCAAGCAACTTCTCATCCAACGGTTTTCTGTGGAAAACACATTTATTTGATTTACTGTTCACAAATCGCCACAGACTGATTGTAAACTGTTGTGATCAGTCAATTAGTAATCATGTCCCACTGTGTCACATTCGCTTGTCACTCACCTGCTCTTCTGGCTCAGTGAGGACTGTAAGCTAGACTCTTGACTTGAGGACTTGCTTGATGGTTTCTTGTGCTCCTGTTGTTTCACATCCTCTCTGACCTTTTTGCTGGGAGGAGCCTTCACACAAAAATCATCATCATCTGTCACAGTGAGAGGAAAAGAATAGAGTTATGTTGGTGGTGAGCGAAAAGTGAGTTTGTTTACGAGTATGTGTATGTGTGTGTGTGTGTGTGTATTTCCTCAGTATCTAAAGAATGGATTTCTAGTTTCCTGGAAATTAAGAGAGTCTTGTCACAGCAATACTCTGATTGTGCCTGGTCCATGTGGTATTGGGTGACAGAGAGTCTAAAAACTAAAATATAAATGTCCTGAGAGCAACAATTCCTTTTAAAGTATTGGTTCACATTTATAAAGTCTATCTTAATACAGTCAGGTGCCCACATGAACATTAAAAGGTCCCCCTCCAACTCTTTTCATTGGGATTTTCTGGCAACATGACATACAGTGATAACAGACAATGAGAAAACAGACATGGCTATACACCAGTATGCCCAAAATACATACTGGCTCTTTTAATGCAAAAAATCCACAGTGCAATAAATGCATTAAAAAGTTAATCTGGATCTTATAGTCTGACTTAGTCATATTTAAGTAGATATCTGCCACATTTACTTTTCTTTGCAGCATCAAATCCCCTCTTTTCCTTGTACAGTGTGTTTCCCTGTTGAGCTGTGGTGGAAGTATAGGAACATAAAGAGGGAGTTTGGCAATAAAAAAACTGTAATGCGGAAAGATATCTACTTGATTTGGACAGCTGGAGCTTCATATTAGCTTCAGATAAACTTTTAAATACATTTGTGCACAGAAGAAGCAGCATCAATTGGCAGCATGCTTCCTGACAATCAGTAGTGAACTCTTTCTTGCAACATAATCCTCCATTTAACACATAAATACAGATGTGTTAGCGTTAACAGCTAATAAATGATCTCACCATCATCAAAGTCCTTGTCTTCACTGTAATTCACAACCTTTGACTTCCTGTGAACATTAAAATAACGCGTTAGCTTCAAAAACAATATCACACATACTGACACCATGGAGGGAAAAAAACAGCTTACAAACCTCGCTGGTCGATCCATAGCTTGTAAAAAGTAAGAGTTGGTGGCAAAGCTAACCTAACTGTGTCTACAGCTGACCAACTAACACGATAAACAGTCTGATGAATGTTATTTATGTTATATAACAGCAATAGCTTGTAGCTCTCTGCTGCTGCTGCTGTTTAACCAGCCCGCCCGAACCGAGGAGAAGTGACGTGATGTTGACTAATCTGACACATACAGACAGCCGATTCGCCTTTTCTTTTTTTTTCTTTTTCTTTTTTTTTAAACAAAAATAAAAATAATTAATGAATAAATAAGATTCAGTTCGTTAAATATTAGATGGCGGAGTCTTCAAAGATGGCAAGTAATCAAGTTCTATTAATTTTATTTTTCGGGTGCCGGGGTAAGAGTAGAATCTGCTTCTGTTAAATAGCCTAGCTTGGAGTTGCTAGCTTGCTTGTAACCGCTTGTAACCAAGGAGATATGGGTTAGTATTATGAATGATGTCGTTAAAGTATTACAGTAAAAGTACATACGTATTATAAGCTTGATGTAGTTAAAGTATTGCAGTAAAAGTACATGTATTATGTGTGAATGTAGTTAAAGTATTGCAGTAACTTACTTATGCACTTTTACTGCAAAACTTTAACTACTTCAAACTCAAAATACTCATGTACTTTTACTGCAGTGCTTTAATCACATTTTGCTGCTAATACTTTTGTTCTTTTACTTATGTAGCATTTTTCATGCAGGACTTTTGCTTGTAATGGAGTATTTTTTACATTGCTGTGTTGTCACTTTTACTTAAGTAAAGGATCTGAGTACTTCTTCCACCACTGGTTGTGACTGTTAACAGGTGTAGCAGGGCTGGTCTACACCTTATATTAGCTGATATATTGTCACAAGATTTTTTTTAACTACCCTATTGAATACAGATATCGATTTTGACCTGACAAATCCAGCATCACACTCTACTTCACATTAGCTTTTATTAAACATATCAATTTACCGTTTGAGGCTACAGTATTTATTTCTGTAAATACTCATAATGAGGTCAGCGTGCCACCAGAGCTGTCTGCTCTTCAGGATAAATATTTTCTCTTTCCAGTAAAAAAAAAGGACATTTTGAGACATTTCATGCTAATGAGAGTCTAGTATTCATCCCACTCCTGGGATGAACTTGTAGGTGTGTGGGGGGCCCACGCACAGAAAAAATAAACACCACACAGTTTATTTTAATGGAAACATTTTAAAAACAGGAAAAATGCATGCCCGTCATTCAAACTATCAAAGTACATTCATGGAAATCTTGCAAGTTTTTGAATATAAAATGTGAAATGCTTGCAGTTGGTTCTGTGCAGATTTGATAATTGAATTGCATATCGTAGTTGATGTATTTTATAGACACACTGCTCAGATTAAAAATATTATTAAATTTAGGATTGTATCAAGAGCTTTTCTTTCTCTTTTTGCAGGTCGTGTCATTGTGTCACTGGGTGAGCACAGCCAGCCAGGCAGCCAGCAGTCCAGCAGATGGCAGTAGGATCCTGAAGCTTCAGAGCCTCAGATCACAGAGGTACAGACTCTGACATGCTGATTGACATGAACCTGACATGTCCTCAGCCGCCCAGTCGCCCACACTCAGGGCGGAAGCAATCACTGCTCCTTCTGAAGTGCAGCAAAAGCGAAATGGCTCCGCTTTTTACAGCTCGTCCAAGAGAGCAGCAGCCATACCAAGGGTTGTCATTTTCCAGTTTGTGAGTGGGTGGTTGTTGGCTGCGGTTTGTCACACAGTGGACCTGGAGGAGACGTTCAGGGATGTGATGGTCCATGTCTTCGGACCCAGACAAGGGAGGAAGACATGCAGCCGTGGGGCCAAAAAGCTCTGCGGTCACACATTCCTAAACTCCTCCAGCACTGCCTACAGCCGTGACCAAAATATCAGATCCAGTCATGCAAACACTGCGGTCACAACGTCACGCTTCCATTCACACATATAGATGTTTATGTTGTATTTGTGACAATGTTGCAACAGCTGTGGCAACAATAGGTGACTTTTTAGCCATCTGAAAAATCAGAAACCAACTTTTAATGCACTAAATGTTGGTGATGATAATCCCATTTATCTGGCACTTCTCCATATATACATCTCTTTTTAACTTAGCACAGGAAATGATTTAAATTTATGTTGCTGGAGTGAAAATTGCACCGCCTCCACTCATGTGCTATATGTTCCCAAACAAAGTCACGTGACAACTGGAGGAGTACACAAACTAGTACACAAATACTTAGGGTTAGGGTTAACCTCAATAGATTATGCCTCCAGTAAAAGTTAAGTACTGAAAATTGTCCTGAGTTAAAAATATTTAGGTACGTGAAGTTAAATGTTCCTAAATGTCTGACGAAAAGTGCAGGTTGTTCATTTGTACTCAGCGTCGTATAATCCATAATCTCAGAGTGACATTGGTCTACAGAGCTCTCACAAATATGTAGTATGTTTGCTAAATATATCACATTATATAGTCTGGACCCCTAAAAGTTAACATAGTAACACAATTATCATACTCTCATTTTCTTCTCTTCCAATCTCCTCTTAAAACACGCTTTAATCAGAGAGCTTATCCCTTTATTACGTTTTCTTTTTTTATTCTCAATATATGTCTATATTATTGTTATCCTTTTAAAATCCTTTATCCTTTTTTTACAAGGATACCATTGAAGTGGTGAAATGAGAGGTTTGGTTTAATTCTGCTTCACATTAGCAGTTAAAACATTGATAATTAACCTGATGTTACTTGAAAGTTCCCAAATTCCCAATTTGATTCCTTTGTATGTGTATCTTTTATTCATTTTAAGTTGCTGTCTTATGTGAAGCATTTTGTAGCTTGGGTTTTTATTGTTATTATTCTGCATTGTTCATTTTATAATGTTCTTTATTCATCCTTATTCTTAAAAGAAGATTAAACCATTAAAACATACAGAGAAATACAGAACTCAAGCAAACATTAAGTTAGCTATTGGTGGAATGTATAGTTACAGTACATATATGAATTATAAATACATACCTTCTATCATCAACTACATGTTTAGAATATAAAGTTGCACAGGTACAAACAGTCATGCTGCTGTTTTTATAACTAACTGACTTGCTACATATTTAATTGGCTGTGTTTGATCAAATGATTAAATATATACACCTGCTATATTTCGAGATAGTTAAGCCATTATTACGAGCTCTGCCTGTAGCTGACAGACTGTATTACCAGACTATTTTGGACATGGACATCCAGCTCCATTTACTAGCCCAGCTGGCAGTCGTGAGGTCATCATTGGTCTTAATTTGAGCTTGTTAGTTGGAAGTGGTCAGGACCCAGTTTCCCCCTCAACCACTGATGTGAATGCCATCATTATGTACTGCATGGCATCTGAGAGTGGTAGTTTGTGTGAGGCGCTCTCGGTCCAGCGCCGTTGTCCTTGTATGGTTGTTCCGCAGGCGGAGACTGCAATGTTGTTATTTACATTCCACGTAGGGCAAAAGAATAAATAGATTGCTTCTTTACTATGGAGATATTTTAGGTGAGATGCAAATGATTGCCATGTTTTTGCATGAAAAGTACATTTGTCCACTCATAACTTGTGTGTTATTACTGTGCAAGATGGAAACATTTTTAGCCTTTCATGAAGACAAAATGCTCTGTCACTGAGAAAATTCATTGGTGTTCTGTAAGGGGGCACCAGTTATTTACAAGCCCCAAACTAAATATGGCCTGATGAATCCCTAAGTGTTTCGGATATCCGGCGTTGCAGTTGTGTCAGTGTGGTGTTGTTATTGTAACCTAGAAATGGCCTTGCATCAGATGTCTTTAGGCATAGACCAGTGGCAACCACAGCACAGCCACAGCAGCCACGGCTTCAGCCCGGGTACCAGAGTGGGCAGACAGATCTGTCAATCAGTGGCTTCCGGAGTTTGTTTTCTAAGACCTCGTCGTCTTAAGTGCATGCTTTCGCGGACATGTGGTATCTTTTTTTTAGTAGTACACACGCGGCAGCCACAAAGCTAATTGCTAGGGAGATGAGCGACCGGAGGGGAACAATCGCAAAGAGATTTTAGGAAGTGTGGGATTGTGACTGCACAAGTGCTATCATGGGAGACACGTCAATAACCCGCAGTAATCCAAAAAAACTGATTCAGACAATGAATCTGACTTGTGTGCAATTAATTGGGGCCTTGCAGGTGACTGACTGTCATTAGGAATGTTGGTCTATTACATTTAAAAGTATTATGAGTAGGTTTGAGGAGGGGTTTTGGCTTGTGACCTCCTAAAATGAAGCAAGGTCTGCTTGCGTCCCCTCAGTGCAGATTATGACCTTAGTGAGTTTTCTTTCTGAATTTGAACTTAGTTTCAGTTTCACTTGGTTTGAAATGGTGACACAAATGTCACAATTACAAAAGAAATCACTTTAATCATCTTTTGACCGCTCAGATTTATCTTCAGACGCCTTTAGTATCCCAATTGGGCGAGAATAATAGTAATATATTTAGTTTAGAAAAGAGCATAAGCTGTGTGAATAAAACCATCCAAGCAGCTTCCAAATTCCTTTGTGCTGAATCATCATGACACGATGTTCTGTGTATCGAGCCAACGTCATTGTAATGGCAATATCAGGCCGTGGATCAGGAATCTGCAGTATGATTATATGTGTTGACAAGACAGCAGAGATATAAACAGCATCAAAGGGCCCGGCAATAATTCAACCCTGCCACTTTTACACCGTGACACCATTCAAAATAGCATCTGTAACGCAGCATTGTTTCCTGCGCTCCTGAGTGGCACTTGAAGGGCATACGGGGAGCAGTCTCATTAGGGTGACCTTTTAACAGGGGGGGTCACAGGCAAAAGGACACAAGCACATGAGACCACAGTGACTTATGTATCGTCGTGCTTTGGATGCACTGCACTCACTGCTGCCTCATTTGTTGATAGACTACAGTATCGGATTCTCTGTTGTGCATTTTCCACAAAGTACACTGCTCCCCTGTGCCACACAAAACAGACGGCCATCTTTAATAACCAATAAATATCCACATAGCTTTGACAGCAACGAGCTCTCAGTGCACTTAGCAATGCCTCATTTCAGCTGAATGAATGTGTAGTTTTTGTTGATAAGAACAGTTGCAAAAGAAACCCCCAGTTTTTCCTCAGCTTCCATCAGGGGAGATGCCAGAGAGCTAAAGCATAATTAAAGAAACTCATTGTAATCTATACCTCTAGCTTAGCGATCAAATGAGACACACTACCTGCAATGCAGTGGCTGACACCATTTCCTTTAGTTTGTTTAGCTGAGCACCTGGACAGTACATCATGCACTTGACAAAGCAAATGTGCTTTTGTAAACTCTCATACAGTGAAGCTTTATTTTGCCTATATGTTACACAGAGAATTTTTTTTTATCCTTAAAAATACACCTCTCACAAGTTTTCTTTTATTTAAAGTAAAGTCATGTAAGTCGTTGCTTATCACCATCAAACCACATGCCAGAGTTACAATACTGCAATGCAGTGAGTTATCATCCTCTCTATCATCAGGTAGGTACTGGATGTCTTACAGTGGTTTGACACCAGAGGGCGATATCCACATGTGAGAGCCAGATGAATGACAACTCAGTTCAGGTTGAGCTCAAGCATTTTTTTATATTCACATTTTATTTGCTTCTCTTTTCTTTTTTTTTTACTCAAGTTTATAATTGTAGTCTTCTTTTTTTCAGTGGTGCTCTACAGTATCATCATTGCATGTTATCTGTGCTGTAAGATGTAAGCTCAGTGAGAATTAAAGGATTGTAATGATATTATTTGAGAGGTGGGTTGGATTAGATTTGTAAATTGATCTTGGAGGGTTAGAGATGGTAGGAATCACTTGTTTATTTTCTGTGTTTCTGTTTGGTTTTCTTTTGTGAGTCCATACTTTGTTTAAACAAAGAAAAAAAAACATTAACAAACAAAATTCACATATTTTTTGGCAGTTTTGTCCATTATTTAATGTTACAGTGACATTGCTGAGATGAATCCACAGATAACAACAGTGCCATTTTGCTGCTAGACACAGCTTTGCATTCATTAGAGGGGGAAAAAAGCATGAGTGGACTCATAATCAGACAGGCTTTAAACTAATTCAGTTTAATCCACTTATCTAATCCATGAATTTGGAAAAATGTGGCAAATGCAATGGGTGATGGGATCAGCAATTTTCCGAGAGGGAAATTTTGATAGAGGATTTGGTATTCTGTGCAGAGCTACAGTCACGCGGAAGAAATGCAGAGACTTTGCATTTTTAACAGTTTTGAACCGTCTTTTGTAACTTATTGTCCACCAAACATTTTGAAACCACAGTCATGTTCAGCAACAGTTTTAAAGGACCAGTGTGTAGGATTTTAGTCACATCTAGCAGTGAGGTTGCAGGTTACAACAAACTGAATAGTCCCCGCTTGCCCCACCCTTCCCTTTAAGCATGTAGGAAACCTACGGTGGCCGTGAAAATTGCAAAAAATGTGAATGACCCTCTCTAGAGCCAGTGTTTGGTGTGTCCATTCTGGGCTACTGTAGAAACATGGCCGTGCAACATGGCCATCTTCAAGGAAGATGCCCTACTCCCTATGTAGATATAAAGAGCTCGTTCTAAGCTAACAAAAGCACAACAATTCTCATTTTCAGGTGATTCTACACTAATTAAAACATATTTATGACTATTGCATTTTTATGTCTGTCAAGTACATTTCACTAGCTGCCACCAAATTCTACAAACTGCACCTTTAAAACTTGAACGTTGTTGGCAATTGCTGTCAAACTTCATACAATAAACAAACCACATAAAATAGCCATATAAAATGTTAAACTGAAACTACAAGTCATGTTTAGGGGATATCATTACTCTGATGTTTGGATAAAGAAATTAATTAATGACCAAACAGATCCAGTAGGTATTGGTGCCTCCAGCCCTGCAGACCTAGCCTGGCTAACACCAGACCGCATCTCAATCTCATGTGAGATTGAGGTGACCCTACCTCAAACCTGGCAAGGAGCCATTCATTTCCTCGTATTTGAGGCGGGATCAACGAATCGATCAAATGCTTCTGTACACTACTGGACAGACTTACAACCATTCATTTTAACGATAGAAGATGGCATATTCAGAGCCTGTAGGGAGCAGCGCGAACACATCCTTATGAAGGAAAAATCATGTAGCACAAGCTTTTCTTCTATTTTCAAAGTGAACTTGCCTTCCAATGTATTTAGCACACAATGTACTGCTGCTTGGAACGGCTGCTGCACCTCTGTGGCCGCCATGCTGGATGTAAACAGAGTCACTCTACGGTCGTCATTGCCTTGAGCCCGCCTCCCCATTCTGTGATTGGTTCTCTATCTCAGGTGAAAATTTTGTCTTGGTGGCCATGCTAACTTTCTGAGCGGAGTAGAATCTTGCAGGAATGAGAGCATGGATATACCCAGGCTACTGCAGATCCACTGCCTGCCCCAAATCTTAGAAATAAGTCGCTGAAAATTAACGAAATTCATGAAATTCTCACATGTACCACATTGGTGCTGACATGACCAGCTATGTTTTCACAAATGTTACTATGGCAACAACTGCTTCTACTTCATCTCCTTCATCTCTACATATATATATATATATACACAAACCTCTGCTGTTGTCCCACACCTGCCCACCGGCCGTCACTATTGAGTCTCCAGTGTCAGCTCATCACCTGACTCCTTCATTTACTCACACAGCTGCTGCTCCTCGTTCTCTTCAACAGCTATCGGCCACTTTCTGCTGGGTCATCTTTGGTCCGCTGTTGCCTCAGCCTTTGTCCTCATCTTGGAGTGTGAACACGTCTTGATGACACAGCAGACATTTTGACTAAAGCATTAATGATGGCTCAGTAGTATTCAAGTGTCCCAGTGACTCATGAAAGTATGCCAGTGAGTCAGCATGCACAACATAAAGACTCTGAGGCAGCTAAATGGAATTCAGCCATAATTGATTTGAATATTTACACCTGTTCTTATGTTAAATGTAAAAACTTTTTGTCTGCTATGTCCTTGCTGCTTTTGAGATAGTAAAGAGCCTTTTTTTTAAATCTACACCTGAATTGCTTTTGGATATCAGATCTGTGAGTGTTACAGAGGTAAACAAAACAAAAAAGGTTAGGTATGAAAAAACGTATTCAATAGGACACTTCTTTTTTTTAAATTTAAAATATTGGACTATTGGTTGGACTAAACTAGCCTTTTTACGTCATTCCTATTGGGCTCTGGGAAACGGCGACTTTTCACTGTATCTGACATTTTATTGAGTAAATAATTGATTGACTCAATTTTAATGTAATTCTACAAATTATGGATTGCTTCAACACAAAAGCTCAAACTATCGAAGTAAGTTATTATTTGTTATTTATTACTTTCTGATGAAATCTGGTATGGGTAAACCGCAACTTTGCAAATGATTCCTCTGGATCATTCTTGAATATCATTTGTTATTAGTTGCTCTCCAGGACGGGCTGCATGCCAAAACCTTTGATCAACTCCTTGTGGGTATAGATTTCAACCAGCAGGGGCCGCGACTAAAATAAATGATCTGATCTTTGTTGTGCTGGCAGAATGACAGGATCCCTGTCCAGGATGACTCACTCTCTCAGCAGTGTGCCATTCCAGGCGCTCTCCTCTACCCATCAGCCAAATTGCCTTGATCCTCAGCTCATTGCCGCCTCTCGCCCACCCTCGAGCTCACTCACTGTGGAGCAAGGTGGTCGCATCCCCGGGGCCGTCGGCGTGTTTTTCATCCCACTGGGTGAGAACGTGCAAAGCAGCGAGCAAATGTGTGAGAGAATTCCTCACATTCTCCTGCTCGGTCCTGGTGGCCTGGCTCGGTGTTGGGTTCCTGGGAGAGAGGGAAGAGGAGCCAGGGGAATTGGCTGCCGACTCAGCAGCTGACACCTCCTCTGATCTCTATCTCTTCCTACAGCCATAAACCAAATCATCTGACTTTTCAGCATTGCAGCCACGTAAACAGAGTCTTCCTTGTGGCTTCAAGTAAGTCGGCCAGTTTTTGCCTTGAAGGAGCAGTTGGTTATGGCGAGGATGTGGCATTGAACAAACTTAAGCCTCAATGTGCCCAGATTTAACATTTGGTACAAGTGGAAAGAAAAAAACAAGGAAAATGTGCTAGCTTATTTGGATGAAATCTATGAAAATAACTTCTGGAGTTTTCAGTAAGAGTCGGTCAGCACATTTATCAAATATCTCATCAGTCATTACTATACTTGTCCTGAGAAAATTAGTCATAGTGTGTGTGCTGGAGCACTGTGCCTGTAATGTATTCCTCTGTGTTCGGATTCTAGAAAAAGATAAATGACCCCATTAAGATTTAAAAACCTGACGAGAAGTTTTTAGGACCTCACTCTGAGGATTTCGTGAATCGACAGCCCTGCTGAGGGTGCACAGGCTGCCATGTAAAGCTCACAAAACAGTTTGAACATGTCTTGTTCAACAGACATTTTCACATCTTTCAGCTCTCTTGGGATAAGAATGTGATTACTGAGCTTTAAGGGGCATCAATAGCCATGATGTGAGGCAATCCACATCATTCAAAGTGGAAATTACCTAGGTTTTCCTCATTCCACCTCAAATCAGAAGTATTTATCTCTTTTCATGTGGTATTGAAATACAGGTGGGATGATTTTGTTATTTGAAAATTGAAACACAGGGCTTACAGATCCGGTTCAATAAGATACAATCAAACTTCATTGACCCAAAGATGTAAATGTATTATTACAGCTCATTTATTATTTATGCTATATTATTTATTATAGCATCACAGCTGCCTAAAACATTTTATTTAGACAAATTAAAATATTTGCTTGTGTGTTCAGTGCTAATGAGAAAATGTTAGCATGCTAACACGCCAAACAAAGACGACGACTTGGTAAAGATTATACTCCCTTGACATATTAGCACCCACTGTGCCTAAGTGCCATGGATGCATTACAAGAGCTGGATACGTCGCCACTCAGCCAATTGAGCCCAGTGGCCACTGGCAGTATTGCAGTAAAAAGTCCCTGTGCAGCCAAAAGAAGCACTTTCCTAATAGACTGTCTGTAAAACTGTTGACAGGACACCTCAAACTGCAAATAAGGTAAATTATGACTCTTTCTATTGTGAATTTTCAATCCATGGAGGTTTTATTTTTGTAAAACCTTCCTTGAGCTGAGAAAAGCGATTTAAAAATCAGTGTTGTCGCCACAATGTAAAGTCTATGGACCTGTGGGCACTTGCAGGCGTGGCCAGCTGGAGAAACACTACTGTATGTATTTAGTGGGTCTCGCACTCCTGGAGGTAAACCTGGAAGCAAGAAACTTTTATGGCATACGCACCATTGGACTAAGGACAGAGTCACAAAGCCGCTAGTATGGCTGTAGACTCTTAAAAATCCATTAAAGGTTGATTTTGGAATTTAGATTCTTTATGCGAAGGCCTCTTCAGCCTTGTAGTCTCATCAAATTTAGCATTAAGGCAATTTTATACCATTGCAGCTGTCCGAAACGTATTTATTTGCTTATTTACACAAATGAGAGTTTCATTTTAATTGTCAAAAAGAATAATAACAGGAATTTTGATATTTTCTTTTTTCAAACTAGTAGTTTCTATTAGGCACCAACATTGGATGTTTGAGATTTAATCCTATATACTTATAAACCTCAAGTTTTGGTTTCAGGGAACTATAAGTGAAAAAAACAACATAAGATGGATTTTGTAAGCTAAATGAGGTCATTGCATTGGTTATGAGTTTAGAAGCATGCAGCAACTGTGCTATTTAACTCTGTATTTCAAGGTAGCAAGCAGGGCAAACCTATTTCCTCCGTAAACTCTCTCTGCCCAATACCTCTGATAGTCATCATTATCTGATGAATGATAGGTCCCTGGCCTCGAACATAAAAAATGCTGTGTCATGAGCTCTATACTGGTGGGATTTGTAACCAGTGTAAAAGTCACCTCTGCCTTGCTCGTTTTCCCCTTAGTCACGCCATGCCCAATTTAGCAACGGACACATCTTTCTCTGCAAGGTGCACAAGCTGTACCCTTGAAAAGATATTTTTACTGGGAACAGTCCCATCAGACTGGCTGCTTTTTGTCTTGTCACTGCAGCCCAAAGCTTGACACGGTAAAAATGAAAGGAAGCTGTTACGTGCTTCAGCTATTGCATGTGTTCCAGCAACAGTGCATTTGAGTTAATGTCAGTTTCCCAGAGGATTCTCTGCCTCTTCCTGTGTCACGAATGTACAAAGCAGCAGTGGAAGGAGCATAACTCAGTGCAGTTTTTGGCTATTGAATTATACATCAGCTGATTCAGCAAAAATCTTAACCCCCCAAGCTCCTTTCAGGGTGGTACGTTACTATTTTACATGCCTCTGCTCCCACTGATTGAAATCCCATTATTTCTGATCGATCACCACATCGCCTCTATATGCTCAATAACAGAAAGTTTGCAAACTTGAGCAAATTATCTCATATCTGTTTAATGGTTTTGAGTTTGGTGATGAATAAGATGGATATTCATCTCATATTACTCTGTGAAATATGATGCAATAGTTGGAGTCTGTGAAAAGTGTTACACAGAATAGCAGCAGCATTATATCTCCTGCCCTGCAAAAGTGAAGTGGGTATTTAGTCGTTTTAGTGAGATTTGAAATATCTCAATAGTTATCAGATGGATTGGTATTAAATTTGATATAGACATTCGTGTCCCTGTAAGGATGAATTGTACTCTCTGATTTGTCATCTAGTCTCACCATCAGCCCACACATTTCTTTTGTACTGACAATACTGTGGTTTATGATCAAATAATACCTACAGCAAAGAAAAAAGCACACTGGATTGCTTTTTATTACTTTTTTTTATCACCAATGGGAAAAAGACTTGTGCTTGACTTTGGGAGGTACAATCTAGGTCCACTTTTTCCACTTGATTTAATCTACACACACTGTCTCTTTGCAAATATCTGCAGAACTAATATGACATTCCCATCAGCCGCAGCTCTCTAAATATTTAGTGCTAATTAGCAAATATTAGCATGCTAACATGCTAAGCAAAGATTTTCAGCTAGTCTCTTCTGGAAGGCATTTATAGTGTTGCACTTCTTTGGGTTTTTTTATAAAAAAGTGACAGAAATTGAAAAGTTTAAAGCATAAACCATTTTGCACTTCCACATAGCTGGCTTATCATGGCATGAAGTAAGTGTGCACGTTGGATTGTTGGTTTCTAAAAGCTATTTCGAATAGGGCTGGGTATCAGTAGTCAATACCTTTTAAGATATCGACCGAAATAAATAGATACGAAGTTGTATCGAAACATCTCCTGTCAAATGATACTTGCAATCGATCACTTTAGCACCCAGAGCTAAAAAATATGACTATCTGTATGGACTTACTCACAGCCAATCAACGCAAACGTCCTTTGATTTAATGCGACGTGATTGGCCCATTGCCATGTGGAGGAGTGGTGGCATTTTATGCAATTTAATGCTTCTATTCACATGATGGGTATTGAATTAAGTACTTAATTGGTATCAGTATCACTTTAAGGGTGCTTGGATTGGTACAGGTATTGTCCAGTACGATTTACAAAGCTATTTGACTGTCCAACAAGCAGTTCTGACGAATTATACTGACACATTAAAGCAAACATATCATGCACATTTCCAAGTCTAGATTTTTGACCTGGGGCTCAACTGGAATATCTTGATTTACAGCTCACAAGAGGCCGTTTTAGTTCCTGTCTCCCCCTGACCCCCCTTCTGATGAGCCCACCCTGTTCTGATTGGTTAGCGTCCATGGTTGATTTCCAATGATGATAAACTATAGTAGTTTGATTTCACTAATTTCTTGTTCTTAACTCAAAGTGTCAACTTCTCAGAAACATCCATACATGTTCGGGCCCAAATCTGGTCCAAAATACATCAATAACTCATTGAAAAACCATAGCAACAACCTTAGCAACTAAGGCTACGAAAAAGGACAGCTGTTTATAGGCAAGTGCAGCTCGCTACAAGGTAGAAAAACATGTTCAGAGTAGATTGAAGCCTGGGCTTTTGACTTGCAGGGAGGTTTTCTACATATATTAACCTCAAAGTCTGACTATGTTTAACTTAGATATTTGATATCATAAAAGTATATAAATGACAGAAAACCACAAAAAGCATGATATAGCCCGTTAAGTACAGTCATCAAACAGCTATCAAAACCTTTTTTCATATAAAAGCATTATTAGATATAAATATTGTTACCAAATTAAAAAAATACGTTTGGAATTGCAATAATTTATATGAAGGCCTTCGCAGCCTCAACATATCACAGTTGGACTGATTATTATTGTCCGTCTAGGGCAGTGACTCTGATGTCATTCCAGAGAAATCCCCCCTCCGTCATTAGGTCTCCCCAGCTGTTGTTTCAATATTGTCTCCTAAACCCCACGTTAATAAAACAGTAATTGAAAGAGCTTTGCATCCTCCTGTATCTAGTTACTTACACTTTCATAATATGCACAAAAGCTGTTTGGATGGCTAGTCCCTCTGGACCATTTTCTGATTGATGTGCGTATGTGTGTGTGAGTGTGTGTGTGTGTGTTTGTGTGTGTGTGTGCACTGAATAGATCCTATAATCGCAACAAAGACAGCTGATCTGACACAATAGTAAACTGCAGACACTTTTCTCTTGCTTGAGTCTCCTGTTTCTTTGTCGTCTACTCCAGCTCTAATATATTCAGTCCAGGCGAGTCGTCTATAGAAAAAAAAAATCAATTTGCTGTGTTATGTGGGCAAGTTTCCATCTATTTCATAGTGTCCTTTTGTTGCCTGACTGTGACTCAGCTGTACTGTAGTTGTAGAGGTTACTCACTTTTTAAAGTTTGACACTCAAGCTCTCTTACTCCAGTCTGGAGCTGAAACCATTAGGTGATAACTTAACTAGTCGTGTCAAAAGTTTATCCAGAGCTATTTTCATAATCAATTAGTAGATTTAAAGGGACACTCCACTCATCACGAGGAGCGCTATATAATGTTTTCTATGAGAGTGGAGGAGCTTTCTACAGTTGGAGAACACTTTTTAACAAAAAGCCTCCATCACAAACTGGTGGGGTTTGACAGGTGGTCATTACACTATTGAGGTGCATTATGGTAAATGTATGTTTTTGAAGCTTTACTCATGCTAGGGACTACAAACAAGGATCTCTAGGCCTCTTCTGCTTTGATTTTGACTACTTTTTTTGAAATTCCCAAATTTTATTGAAGGGCAAACGTAATCCCCTTGAGAATACCTTTAAAGTTATTCAAGCAAGAAATGCCATCACATCAAATGTGAGAATGTGCTTAAATCATCATACATTTCTTATCATTTGGGTTTTGGACAGCAGGTAGGACAAACCAAGGCATTTGAAAATGTCACCTTGGACTAAATCATTAATCAAGAATGTAATTAGCAAATTAATCATCAATTAAAATAAGAGCATTAGCCCTACACTATCTAATTTTGTGAAATAAGCAAAAAAAGGAACAGGGAAAGGAAAGAGCATTGTTGAATTTCAGTTGGACATCTCTCTGAATCATAACAGGCAAAATCCCATTAGTATACTTAACCTGTACCCCTTATGTAAATGAGTATTTAAGAATAAGTGTACGTTGTTGTCGTGCAGTTTAGGTCAAAAGTGCATTCGCTTCCAATTTTAGCATTTTAGAAAAGGTGTTATCACTAACGAGCAGCCTCAGCGTCATGCCAGTATAACAGTATTAGCTGAATTAATCTCAGCACTGTCTCATTACCAGTGCCCGCTGTCAATTGATTTAACTTTCATTCTGTCAATAGCCAGTAGTTCTGTCTATTCAGGCTATTGGTCGCCTTGGTTTGCATAGTTACATGCTTACGCAGCAAATTAAAAGGCTGTCTCATTAATTTGCCATTCTGTGTGGTCCAGTGTGTTTGCTCCACTGGGACTAAAAAGACCTCATTCTCCTCTTCACTTCATTTCATTGCTGGTGTTATATAGGAATGAGGGAAAGTAATGTATAGTTAAACTAGACTTTTAATCAATGAATGACTATAAATGTCAAGAAAGACATAAAACCTGAAATGTCACTGCTGCAACAAGCTAAATGTGGTGTTTAATTAAACTTAAATGTATCCTGGATGTTGCTGCAGGCTTTTTTCTTGATAGGTTTCCTCTCTGAAGCTATTTTCAGATTATGTAAATTTTGACTGCAAGGGCACGACAATACATTTCTGCATAAATTCTGGTAATATGAATATTCATATTGTTTTACTAATATCTGTTGTCCAAGCAATCTTCAATTAACCAGAATCAGAGTCTACAGCCATGGTAGCAGCACAGCGGGGCTTTGAACAAAATGCCAACAACATCAAAGCTAAAATGCTGATACTAAAGAGGTATGACGTTTAACTTGTTTACTAGCTTACTTCAGCTCCTTAGCATGCTGACATTTCCTAATTAGCACAAAACACAAAGTGCAAGCTGAAGTAGATGGGAATGTTGTTAGAGTTGCACACATTTGGTGGTGAATCAATGTAAGGTTGACCTGATGATTACAGTTGATGACAATTTAAAGTCAAAGTCGTCACTCTTCATCCTGAGGGGGAAATTGATGTCTATATCAAATTTTAATGGTATTTGATTCAATAGTTGTTGAGATATTTCGCTGAAAAGCCAAAAATGTCAACTTGATGGTGGTGTTAGAGGTAAAGTCAGGGAATTACCAAAGTCAGTTCTCTGTACAACATTTCATAGTAATTCATTAGATAGTTGTCAAGACATTTCAGTCTAGACTAAAGAGGAACAACCAACCAACAGACCGAATGACATCCTCATACCACATAGGTTGATTTACAGTGTGATCCAGAACACCTCATAGGAATGTTTTCTAATATGCCACTTTCCTAAACCATTACAAATCATTGTTAAAACCATTTGGGTAGGGTTAAGCGAAGGTCATGGTTTGGGTTAAAATGATCACTTGAAACGTAGTGTGAATTAAAGTTACTTCTTCCTTTAAGTTAGGTAACCGTTAGTTATCATGACGAGAGTAAAGACCACAATAATCGTAGATACGGTTTTTAAAATCTGTTCCGACTTGTGATTGGAAACGTGAAGCTAACAACGGTCTTCTGCAGTTCAATCCACTTTTTGCCATCAATCTATCTATTTAACCATCCACCCATCTCGCCTCCTCCTAATATGGATATTCGTCACCTTATATATGCGTCCCCTCAACAGCATAATTTCTCCAGGTCATAACTACTACGGCTGCTAGATGGCGCCCATTACTTAAACGTAAATGTAGGTCGTTTTCGTCGACTGAATTTTCGACCTATACTGTCTTTTTTTCATGGGAGGACGGGCTGGTGACCTAATTACAGGTAAGGTTACTGCATTAAAAAAATTTGTGCAAAGATAAAGAATAAATATGAATGTGACTACAAAGTGCATTAGTACAATAAATAAACAAGAATGTGATATTAATCCTGATGCACTAATGTGAATATTGTTGGGTAATCTATAACTATGCACTATTTCACAAGTAAAAGTTTTGTCAGGAAAATGTCAGAAAAAGTAGAAAATTGGAGTAAAAATGGAGTAGAAATACTTCAAATGTTTTACAGAGGTTGAGTAAATGTACTTAGTTACTTTCCACCATTGTTGAAGGCTATGTAATGCATGTGCAACCTATGTAATGCAGTGCAATTAACTATTGGGATTAATTAATGAAATACGTAATTAATAAATTATTAAATTAAAATAACTCAACTGTCAGGTATATATTTTTATATCATATGTGTAATGTTTTGTTTGTTTGTTGTGTAATAGGTTACTGCTGTTTATCAGCAACAAGGCCTCTCCGGTTGCTAAGGTGGGCCGGAGGCTCCCTGGCAGCCGAGAGCACCTCGGGGCCCAAGTGCCAGGTGCTGTGTGACATGTTGGGAATTTCCCCCGAGTCTGCAGCCTCCCACCAGCACCCTGCAGGACGGGATGCAAACAGGGATGTATAGAAGGACGAACCCACTGAACTCGACTGAAGACTTATTTTCATTTAACATGCACAGACTTTTATCCACATTTGAACCATATATAGCGTAAAATAGGTTATGTCAACTTGTTACAATCAATTAGGGAAATTATGCCTTTTAAGGTGAAATGAAGCAAAAATTGATGATTTTTCTGAAGTGTAATGACAACTTTTGCCCTTTGTCTTGCCCCACATTTCATTCACCATTTAAATACTGCAGCAGAATTTGATTCTTGCAGGTTATATTATTCTGTTAGCTGCAGGGTGTGGTCTTACAATAATAACGCGCAATCTGACCAGGCAAAATATTTGGTTGTGTAAACTTCCTGAACAAACAGCTAAGGAAGTGTCAGACAGGATTGCCATTTGCTCTCTTGTGACTGGCTGTGACTGTTTTTACACCTTCCTTCTAAATAAGGCAGCAGGCTGCCAGGACATATGACCACCGTCCCGATTTGGTTTCTGGACACAGGATCCATCCATCCATCCCATGATTGCTCAACGCCAATGAAAGTCAAACACTCACACACACACACACTCTCACACACACACACACACTCACACCCTCCCCTCCTGCAGGTCTCCCATGTGAGGAAGAGCTGCAACAAGTCAGCTGCAATTAGCCAGAGGAAGAGTGAAAACATGTATTCAAAGTAAAAGCATAAAAGATCACACTTGGCAATATTTTTGGTTTAAGATTAGATATTATTTTAATAAATACATATTTATGATCCCTCTCATATATACTTTGTGATATGAAAATATAATTTCTAAGAAAATAGTGATTGAGTATTTATTTGCCAGGCCTACCTCTCCATAAAGATTGTCTTTTTGGGCTCTGTAGGCTCAGTCTACTGGGAGACACAGCAAACAATAGCCTTTCATTAACGTATTAATATTCTAATCAGTTTCTATTTAATGTCATAAAAGTATAAAATACCCTTCACCTCTTTTGAAAGCCCAACGTGATGTCCTCATATGTCTTTTTATATCCAACTAATACTCCTAAACTCAATTCCCAATGATACAATGATGTCCAAACCACCAGTGGTGATATGGAACAATCAGCGTCTTGTGAAGATTCTCGTGTGAGCTCGTGATCTCATGATTGACAGATGGTTCATCCAATCACCTCACAAGTATTTTGCCATTTTTCAAACAGTTTCCAGGAAAACCTTTTCAGTTGGTTCCTGCTGCCAAAAATTCCTGATTTTGCAGAGACTTTTCTTCAAAAATTGTGATACGATTTCCGATGTTTCATCTGCTCTTTTTGTGGTAGAATTGCGGGATTTGGGGGAAAAAATGCAAGCAAAAGAAAATATTTGGGTTTTTTTTAAACTACTACCAATGAAGAGTTAAGTAAGTTACCATGACACCAAATGTGACAGTTGGTCCAAATCACAAGCAGTGATTGGCCATTGAAATGAATGAAATGTAATCCTGCTGTATACCTTTGCTTTGTAGCGTTGGTACAACAATAAACTTGATCTTGAACTATATTTAACGTAGAAAAGTTGTGGTAATTTAGCAAAATTGCAAGCTCTTGTGTTAAATATTGTGATCGTAATTTGTCAGAGGGACTGTTTAATGTGGAGAAATCGCAGAAATTTTGCAAAATTTGCAACCTCCTGCAAATATCGTGGAGATCGGTTGAATTTATTTCAGTTATTTCAAGCAGTCAATTCTGTGAGAGGATGGAGCCTGCCAATATTTGCCAATAAATGACTTAAACAATTAAACAAGTGCTGATAAATCTTCTGTTGATTGACTAACTGATAAATTGACTAATCAGCAAACCTGAACTCCAAAGTATTACCACAGACCACACATTCTTATGGTCTTTTTTATGTTAGGTAAATGCACTGGTATGACTTTTGTTCAAAGTGTACATATAGGTGACAAATATCTATCAGGTGCTGGTAAGCCACCAGAATGGCTTCAATGCTGCCAATGCACACTTAAGGATGAACAATATCCCCTTATTTGTTGTTTTCATGATGATTGTGGAGCACTGTTTAATATGTTGGTCAAAATTGTCCCAGGTGTTTGTTTGAGGTTCATATCTGGTTCCTATGAAGGCCATATTGATATGATTCACACCATTTACGAACAAACCATAATTATGTTTCCTGGCTCATTTATTCAGGTTATAATTGGGCACCTGTCAGTGGTTTGTGGAAGTGGAAGTTGGATGACAAGTTAATGCAGGGGATATACTCACACCAGAGGTTTTGTTTTGAAATGTAGCACAGGAAACCCTTCTTATTCTGTCTTGCGTGCTTGGCACTGATGTGAAGGTGCAGCACCCCCCATCATTCCTATCAGTTCTGCTGCTGCTGCCGCTGCTGGGGTCCTGTAACTCTCTCTCTCTCTCTTTCTCTCTCTCTCTCACACTCTCTCTCTCTCTCTCCTCCTCCACCTCCCATCTCCTACTTTTGATAGGGAGGGGGGGTGCAGCGGTGAAGTCACAGTGATGTCATTTTAGGATGTGAGAGTCGGGGGCAAGGTGAGCTGGTTTTGCGGTGAGTGGTGTCCCTCCACGGCCAGCGTTGCCTGTAAAGAGGCGCGGAGCGGCGAAAGATGATCATCGCCACCGGCACCAATTCAAGCTCCGACGCGCTCTGTCCCTCTCCTCCTGCTCAGATCTCGGGCTATGGGGCCTTGATCTGCCTTGATCCCAAAAAAAGCCTTTACCACCACCATGCCAAAGGACAAAAAAAAATAAGAAGAGTTGCATTTTTAGGGCAGGTAACTTTGACCACGTGCCCCAAAGGTAAACTGGATGGCCATTGCGCAAAGGTGCCTCTACAGTATGTTCGGCGGGGCCAGGACGCACTGGACGCTGCCAGCAGTTATTGTACTGTGGACTTCTCTCTTGGGGATCGTTTCATCTTATCCGGTTCCGAGTAGGACTAATGCAACTTTATTGGAAAAGAAATGGGAGACCCTCTTCTCCCGCTCCTATCTGGGCATAGCTGGGGGAAAATCGGAGCTGAACTGGGAGAGTGACTATTTGCAGGGTATCAAAAGAGTGCGGCGACTGTACTGCAACGTGGGCATTGGGTTTCACCTGCAGGTGCTCCCGGACGGCAGGATAAGCGGTGTACACAATGAGAACCAATACAGTGAGTTGCATCCCGGCAAAGCACTGTACCAGAAAAAGAGCGTAACCGTATGCGTAGGCTGTGTAAAAAGTTAGAGCGTGTCACTTATCTTGCATGATATTTAATAGCCTAAGAGGTGTCGGCGTGGTTGAAAGTTTCCGAAAGCAAAAACAGTGTACGAAGAGCCTCGCATCCGTGCAGTGCGAAATATCCTCCCAAGCCAAAAACATGACATGAATGCCTGGACCCAGTTTAGACGCTAACTTATTTTTACCCCTGCGTCCCGCTGCAGCAGCAGCAGCACGCACACACACACACACATATACACACACGCACACATAGATCACACTCAGCACGCTGTAAAGCATTATCATAAAGCATCATAAACGTCTTAAATGCAAATAGGTGGATATTCCAGGGAGCTGATTAAGCACACGGAGCATCATCCATGCGCAATGCACCTGCAAGGTTACACCCATCACTGCTGCATAGGCCAGTTACTCGACTTTGTCCCCATCGCAGCGTGACACTGCCTTTGCTCCCCCACCCCCCAACTCCCCCACCACCACCCCCCTCCCTAACCCCCCTCCACAACCTGGGCCGCTCTAACATTATGTTTCGTTTAGGTCTAATAGAGATCTCCACCGTGGACAGAGGAGTGATCAGCTTGTTCGGAGTGAGGAGTGAGATGTTTGTCGCAATGAACAGCAGAGGAAGGTTATACGGAACGGTACGTTTGTGCGCAACTCTCCCTCTCTCTCTCTCCCTCCCTCTCTCTTTCTCTCTCTCTCTCTCCCTCTCTCTCCCTCTCTCTCTCTTACACACATACACACATATACACACACATCCTGCCGAGTGTAAGATGAGTTCATGTAGCTGCTGCATCCGTGGGTTTATGAGCACTGTTGTGTTATTAATATGCTCTGATGTTAGGGGGAGGGAGGGGAGGGGGGGGGTTAGAAAGTGGGGTGCAAGGAGTCCCATTTAGAGAAAGCTCAAATCTTCTGCTCTGTGTCTGAATGTTATGTTATTTACTCCTAACCAAGTTCAATCAAGCAGATAATAAACTTTACCATATTAATGTAGCATATACAGTAGCTGCTAGTCTGCAGTCCAGAAACCCATTATTCAAATTCTGGCCTGTGTGTAAAAGTAGGACAGTTGTGAATAACTTTATAATGTCCTACAATCCCAAAAAAGGCAGACGTAACATTAATATATAATTTGGGGATCATTAATATCATATAATGCAGAGGCTATTTGGGGGGCGGGGAGTGATTACAGTATATTTTAAGTCTTTTTTCAATGAAACTTTAAATAATCAGAAAGGTATCTTCCCAGTGTCTTAACATAAATGATTAATGAGTATCCCAGGGATTTGTTATGAGCCTAAAAGGTGGTTTTATTTGGCTAAAAAGAGCACAATATGTAGCTATTGACATTAGAAATAACAGAAATGATGATATTCTTCTTAAAATCTAGAGTTTATTTGATTTTATCCAACAAATATCAAACAGTTTTGTGTAGGAGTGAGTGTTGAACCTACTCTTTTGGTACCAACTGTACAGGGTCGAACATGAAAGTACCAACATGTAACAATAAAAGTTTACTCAGAGTCGTTCTTTACTTACTCCTCGATTACACGGTTTCTAATTTAAATAATCATTTTGTCCCTTTGCTTAATTCTAAAATCTTTGCTCATTTAAACTTATTTTGAGTAAAACATTTTTTAGGATTTTGAAATTCCTATTTTTAGGATTTTGATGAAGATTGTAACAATAGATTTATATCCAAAAGTGGTTGAAAATATGAATTCTACAGAGCACATTTAACTTTTACTCAATGATAATGTGCCTCTATGTATTACATATGATCATTATTCATTCAGCAGCATTTCCCCTTTTGATTTATGGCAACACTTTAATTTAAGCAGCTAGATAGTTTTCTAGTTAGGGTACGTGGGATTTTTTATGAGTTCAGCAGTAAAAGCAGACGGCTGCTATCTGCATTTGAAAAGGGCATTTCTTTTGCAACAACATGCCACCTCCTCCAGTTTCCCTCAAAGCATGCTTTCTAGGCAGGCTGTTGGCCAAAGTAAAGGTCACGTGGAAAACGGTGCATATGCTGCGATGTTCATCCTGTGTCTGTCCTGATTTATTGACCCCCTCCTCCCCTTCTTCCCCCCCACTTCTCTCTCTCTCTCTCTCTCTCTCTCTCTCCCCCTCTCCCCCTCTCTTTCTCTATCTGTCTTCTTTTTGTGGCATTTTTTAGAGAGTCTTCGTGGACGAGTGCAAGTTCAAGGAGACTCTGCTGCCCAACAACTACAACGCCTATGAGTCTTTTGTTTACAAGGGCTTCTACATCGCCCTCAGCAAGCATGGCCGCGTAAAGAGAGGCAACAAGGCCACCACCGCCATGACCGTCACACATTTCCTCCCGCGACTATGAGAGAAACTGGCAATAACTCAGTAATTTGCACATGTGAATGTTCTTCCAGGTAATATAGAAATGCATATTCATAATATACACACACACCAATGGACGGCGAAAGAACAAAACAAAACACACACACACACAAATATTTATTCTGTTTATATATATGTATATTTGGATAGCTATCTTTGTATATGTATGCCATACTGTGCTGCTTATTGTTTTTATGGTTATGGACGGGGAGAGTCGAAGCCTTTGCCTGTCTCACTTTACCTTGGTGCTTGCTGTAACTGAACTATGTGTCACTTCCTTTTTTGAGATGGAGGATGAGCTATATCCCGTGCTTTTAAAGAGTGAAATGAATACTTTTTATTACCTCAAAGAACCACTTTACTAGATTAAGGGATGCATGGAGTTCAAATATCTACTAAGTTTATCATTTCTTTCAAACCTTTGAGCGCTTTGATGGTTCCCTGCTCGATTATCAATGTCCGGCAGTGGGGGGAAAAAAGAGACTACTTAAATGCACTACCTTTGCTGCACGATTTAAAGGTGCCTTGGTGTTCCCACTTGTGGCCCCCTTAAACTTGCATGTAAGAGAAACCCGCTGGAGTCAGAAATAGGGCTGACACTCCAGAGAGGGCCTCAGAAGGAGGAGGGGGGAATGGGGGTGGGGGGGGGTTGACTATCTCTGGTTTATTTTCTTTTCTGTAATTAGATCGATTAAGTAATATACAATCTGTGGTCGAGACCAGAGAGCGGTCAGCCATAGACGTGAGGAGAGAGAGACTGGTGCAAGGCCATAAGTTTGACTGTGTGCCATCGTCGAATAAACAGGGTGGAACGCTTATCTGTCCGAGCATAAAACTCTTTTTTTAGTTTGGACCTGGCTTGCGTCTGCACAAAAAAATCACAGAATCAAGCAACTAATGTGCACAGTAGAAATTAATCTGCACATTGTCGCGGACAAAACTCCTAAAGTGGGTTGCTGTGTCCAGATCGCAAAGCTTTAGAGTTGCCAACAGCTGCTGTTGAAAATGATGTCTACTGTCCATGAAACCAATGAAAAACCATGTAAATAGTCGCAAATGTAAAAGAAGACTTCAGGAGCTTTTTATGCTGCTTTGTAGCAGTTGCCTGAACGAGGCAAAAAGAGTTCAGGTTGCACAGTGACCATCGATGATGGTGCCTAAATGTTTCGGTAAGAATTGTTCCCATATGTTCGATCCTTTAATTTATCTTTGTGTCGGTGTGTTCGGAGTATGTTGTGAGCGTGCGTGTGTGTGTGTGTGTGTGTGTGTGTGTGCCCTGCTTGTCTGTGTGCTCTGCAGCAGCACTGCAGTGGCAGCGAGGTGTTGGGAGCTGTAGGCAGATAGTTTTAAATGCAATTATGGATGAGTCGATCATGTGCCCTGAAGGACTAAAGGACAGTGCAGTTTGTGGACTGGATGCACGCCATGTGATTCCAGAGCTCAGTGTCTTCATTTCTGTTGATTTTTAGCTTGAATTTATACATTTCAGTTGGCAGAAAAGGTCTGAAAGTTGGTAAATGAACACAAAAAGAGCACCTCATGTAATATATAATAAGGTCTTGGTGTGCATAGTGGCAGTTTGTTTACAAAATGCTTTGCAGACATACTGGTTCCATGCGGGCCAATAGGTGGTTAATATCTTGTTACATATTGCAAATCTGTTTTTCTTGCTTCGCTCACTTTCTGAGAATCTCATAGAGCTTCATCGGCCTGTGCAGTTTCTGCAGCTGTTTACTTGAAAAAGTGAAGCTTGTCGCACCATCAGCGTCCATCCGTTCTTGTGTTCAGAGAGGAAGCAGTACTATTTCAATCCAGGAAAGACGTATGTGTGGGAGCTGGTCCCGCTGTCTTTGTTGTTCGTCAAACCCCCTGCAGGAATGTGGATCTGCCAGGATGACAGGCAGCCTCTCACATACCTGACCAATCACCTACCCCCCCACCCCCAACCCCTCACTCCCCCTTTGAGCTGTATCATCCCCACCACCCACCTCTGCCTGTCCCTTACCCCTACACCCCACCACCCACAGCAGGGACCTTGGATTCCAGCTGTAACCCAGGAGCTTCCTCCTCTCCTTTCTGCCTTTTTTAGTTCAAGGTCAGAGTCACAGACCAGCCTTGGCCCCAACCCCGGTGGCCGGCTTGGTCTGCTATATAGGTTGGAGTGTTTCCACGAAATAGGAATTTGAAGTATCTTTTGGATGCATTAACCAAGTTTGTTTCATACATAAGCACAATATAATTTGTTGAATTGATACTGATCCCCAGTATGAGTCATCAGCTGCGTCTCAAGTATAAAACTAGAGCCTGCAGCCAAAAGCTTCACAATCTGCAATATTTTTTGAAACAATCCTATTTCCCTCTTTGAATTTGGAGTCCTACACCTCTTTGATATACAGCTCTACAACATGCTACACCTCCCCCCTCCCTCCCCCTTCCAAGTGCTTGTGTTGGGATATTTCTGGGGAGGGGACATCTGCAGAGTTAATGCAGTGTGTGAGGAGCAGAGTCATGCAGAGCCTCCCCTCTCCTGCTGCTGCTGCACTCGAAATCCTGCGGGACGGCACTCCGGCCATCCTCAGGCCATGCCCTCAACTGCTGCTCTCCCTCAACCCCGCACACTTTTCACCACGTACTGGCACAACACAGTATCACCTGCTGCTCGACCGCTGTCTGTGACGCACACATCGATTCACTACAGTATTGTGCTCACATATAAAGTTTTATTTCTCTCTCTCTTTTTTTCCTTTTCTCTGAGGACATTTTGAGTGAATGATAATGTCCTGCTAAGGCTGCCAAGCAGAGCAAATTTATTTTTTGGGAGCGTGGCTCAAAAGTTTCATAAAGCAAAAAGACTTGTTGCTGTGGTAGATGAGGCTGCATGCAGTACGACTGATGTACATTTCTTGTTTGGGGTGTTTGAATCAACTCGGCGTCAATCATCATCATTTGGCTGAAATAGCAAACAAAAAGTAATCCACATTTTTAGCCAAGGAAAGTGTGGAAGTGAATTTTGCGCATGCACAGCAATGAGAAATTCTCTTGGCCACCTCACAATCAAGATGTATAATGTTTCTTCTAGCACCTTATTAACAACATCTTGATTATAAACTAGTGTGAAGAAGTGAGTCTCTGTCAAGAAATAGAGCTGGATCCCTAAAAGAGTGAAGGTTTGTGTCTAAAACAAAAAGCTCACCTTTCAGCTTTGACCAAAAAATTTTATTCAGATTTTATCTGTTGTCTCTTTTTTTCTTTCCACGGCTTATCATAGATCAATTTAAAATTAATTCAAGGTGAGGAATATGATTTTTTTTAAAATGATGTTCAATGTACTATTAGCATGCATGAGCCCCACGCTTGATTAGGGGTGTGTGCTTCATGTGTTATAAGCAGAACCCTTTTTTTTTTTAACTCCTGCTCATAAAGGGAGTGAGCCTCCACTCAATTCCTTTCATCTCTGTTCTCATATACCTCACCTTCTGCCTTAGTTTTGGTTTGCTGATGACTGTAAATTTAGAAGAAACAAACTTCAGCTATTTGTTTCTGAAAACAGACAATGCTAAGTAAGATATTAAAGTTTTTTCCTTTTATTTTTGTACGTATGTGCTGTGCACAGCAGTCTACTGTATTCCTGAGATACCAATAAAAGTTTGTTTTTTTAACTGGTTGCTGGTTAAGTATCATGCTCTTTCTCTGTTTTGCAAATGTGAAAGATTTAACTGAATTATCCTGATTTCCTCCATTTGGAAGTTGATTTTGAGTTTTGAGTTGAGAGTATTTTTTAAAGCTCCTCTCCATTCAAAAATATTTGTTCTTATAGTTACTTCAGTTTGATGTTGAGCTTCACTGTGTGAAATAATGTATGTGCAAAGTTTTCAAAAGTGCTCACATCAACTCTGAGTTCAAGAGTTGCATGTACAAGCATGTCCTTGTGACTTCACAACTAGTTTGGAGGCCAATCAGTGTTCAATATGCAACTTACACAAGTGGAAACCTGAAACTTCCACTGAGAATAGACTTTACAGTGAATTATGAGACATCTTGTGTCAGAGTAGATTAACTTAACACATTTCTAAGAAGGTGACTCTGAATATTCCAAGCAGAGTATTTTAATATCTTTAATGTGTCCTATGCTGAAACCCAAGCATCCAGAAATACAGCTTTTGCCAGTCAAATGAGCAGAAACTTGCAGTGAACATTCAATTAGGTGTTTTCAATTATGTGGCTCCCTCTGCTGGGGAAATGGTGCAAGTGTTGAGTTTGGCAGGTGCGTAAAAGCAGTAGCAGACTGAACGTCAGACTATAACTGGGTGTCCAGTTCATTGCATTGTTAAACAAAACTACAACTATGATAAATAACCAAATTCTGGAGTTTGCACGAGTTTGAAAAGTTAAAGTAACTCATCTGAAACTAATATTACAACATATTTGTATCCCAGATTTAATGAACAAACTATCTGCATTTGTAATCTTTATTTCTATATTCTATATTGCTCAACACACTTTCCAGTCTTAACTTTGGCCCATTAGGACACACTCTTAGAATAATGTTTAAGGTGCATGAGTCTAGACGTGTCACCAAAAATAAGTGTCCTGTTGTCTGACCAAGAGCATCGGGATAAACAGACAGAGGTGGAAGTGGCTCTTCCGCTGCAGCAAACCCGCACATCTGCTTTGGGGGCGAGTTTCTTTTTTTACGTAAAGGATGTGAGCAGGAGTGGCACTCAAGGGGCTTTAAATAGGAACTGTCTCCAAACTTTGGGACAACAGAGCATCTGAAAACTTCCAGCAGCTCGCAGTGGAAACCACCGGTTTGCTCCAGGATGGACGTCAACAGGAGACTGGGAATGAGGGACACTGTGCTCGCGCTTTTACTCACTATCCTCCAGGGATTTCCTCTCGGGGAAACTGTCCCGAACCCATCACCGCTGGTCGGATCCAACTGGGGGAACCCGAGGAGATACGTTCACCTGCAGACTTCCACAGATCTCAACAACTTCTACTTGGAGATTAGATTAGATGGCACTGTGCGTAAAACTACTGTCAGGAGTTCATATAGTAAGTTTCTACATTTTACTTCCAGAAATTGATTTAAAAGTCTGAAGTTCTGTCTTTAACAGTCCGATGCTCATTGTTCCTATTTCTCTGCAGGTGTGATTTTACTGAAAGCTGAAACGAGGGAGCGCATCGCCATCCTCGGCGTCAAAAGTAGCCGATACCTGTGTATGGATCTGGAGGGCAATCCGTTCAGCTCTGTAAGTCAACACTCAGTTTCTATTCTTTTATTGATTCAATCGATTCATTACACTGAACTTTTCATTTTGAGCTCCTTTTCTCTTGGCACGCTTTTTGAGGTTTTACGCATAGTTTTCAACATGAGTTTTATACACAAGCGTACTGCAACATGAATAAATGTATGTCTTTTTTTTAATTCCTCTGTATGATTGATCGTTACTATTAACTAAATCTATCCCCTGATATTTTCTTGGCACCAATTTTGGGTTTTTAAAGCAGTTTTTAACATCGCTTCCTATCCGTTTACGCACAAACTTCACTGCAACTTTTGGCTGCTTATTTTAGATTATTCTGTGATTAAGTTGAAGAAATGCTGAAAGTGTTGAAGTATCAGTTTGCTGCTTAAAACAAGAAGTAATGTACAGACAGAAAAGGGAAAATCACTGACCTGTAGACAATGGAAATCGATTTGAATCAGATTTTTTTTTTTTTTTTTACTTTATTCTTGTAGAATTTGAGTTTTCTTTTTATAGTGGATTTATCATATAATAATTTGGTTTTAGAAGTCTAAAAGGTGACAAAAGTGATATTAGACGCATTGCTTCAAACTGGAGCTTCATCTTTTCCTCCTCTCTCTCTCCCTCTCCCTCAGCCCGTCTGCCACAGGGACGAGTGTCTGTTCAACCACAAACTTCTGGAGAACAACCGGGACGTGTACTACTCCTGCAGAACCGGCATCCTGTTCAACCTGGAGGGCTCCCGGCAGGTGTACTCAGCGGGCCAGAACCTGCCACAGACCTCCCTCTTCCTGCCCAAGAAGAACACGGTGCCACTGGAGCGCCTCCTGCTGCACAGGGAGAAGAGGAACCAGGTAGTGGACCCTACCGACCCGCACAGCTTCTTCATGGGTCAGACTGAGGAGGGATCGGACTCCCGCGCCGTGCCGGAGGACGACGCCGATCTGGAGGTGGAGGTAGAGGTGGAGGCTGGGGACGAAGGGCGCAACGTGTCCAGGGAAACTCTGCTGGACCCGTCCACTCACGACCCCTGGAATGTGCTCTCCTCCAACCCGGCTAGCCCCCGCAGCACCGGGACCATAGGGTGATTTTGATCCTTTTTTGTTTAATCTAAGAAGTGAGTCCAAAGTTTAACCTTGTAGTTTATGATCATATGAAAGGGAAAAGAAATGCATAAATATCTGAATTTTATATCGCACAAACTAAAAGGAGAGCATTCAGGTTGTTCCTTAAATTTCACACTGACTCAATAATGTATTTTCAGTCATCAGTCATTCAGAAAAGCAGTGCACTGAATGTACAAAGTATTAGACTTGACTTGAAGCCCCTTTTGCACAATTTAAAGGCTATATATATATTGTCTTAAAGCCTAATTCCTTCTATTTTTTTCTTTTAACATTATTTGCTTTGTAAATTTAAAGTTAGATCAATAAGGGATATGTAGTTTACCCACATTCATCTCATAAATAATGAATAGGTTGTGCTGATAAATGGAGCATATGTGGACGCAGGGATCTTATAGCACCTAAAATGACACAAATGAATTGCTTTTACCATCAGAAACAAATGACAAAGAACATTTAAGTTTTAGCTCTGAGAAATGAACTTCCACCATTCATATCCATTATAATAGCTGGCATCCTTTCAAGTACTCAGTGATTGTTTATAGGAGAAATAATCTTCAACCTTGTTTCCCTGAAGAGCTAGGATTGATTTTTCTTTACTGAGGAAGTGATTGCTCAACAACTTCATGAGGACGTAGGAATAGCCTATCAGTAAAGCAAACAGAGTCCAAGAAATTATTCATTCCATTTTGTACATTTTCTTCACGTAGTTTTTTTGTGGGCTTTCATCATGAAGGGTTTTACAGCTGGCCTGAGAAACCTGCATTTCCAATGTCATACTGATGTAATATCAAGACAGAAGCCTACCTCTGGAAGACTTGAGGCCCTGTCTACTGATGTGAAACTAGACAGGCATGATATAGAATAAAAATATATATATAGGAATATACATAAAAGTTGTATTTAGTAGAGTTAAGGTTAAGTTTTGCCTTTATTTTTAAGTCCTAAGTTTACTATGTTGGATAAGTTTGTTTAACTTTAGATTTTTGACCTGAAACAGCAATTCCAAAAAACTAAAGATCACCACAATCAATTACAGTATCTTCAATGTGGTACTGTGTCCATATATGTACGTTTCTTTGCAAACATGAGTACAATCTAATTCATGACTTGAAGGAATATAACTACAGGGTAAAATCAGATCTGAACTCCTGCTATGTGATTTTTACAGGTGCTGGGCACCACCAGCAAACATGAAAACCCAGTCCCTATAAGAGTATTTATTTATTTAAATCCATTCCTTAATTGTTATTTATGGTGTTTTATTTAAAGGATGATTTACAGTTAAATGTACATGTACGAAAAATGTGGTTTGTCTTTGAATGTATGCATTGGGAGATGTAAGAGGGAGTGTTGCTTGAATTTGGGACAAAATAAACTCATAAAGGAAACATGTTCAAGTGTTGAGTGGATTTTTTTTGAAGGTTTTTTTTTTTTTGCTGCGTCATTCAGTAAAGACGTACTGTGTGAAAGCTGGTGTAACATTGACCCAGTCACTGTGTAAGAAGTTCCTCTCATTAGCTGAAACTTCCTGCACTCTCTCACTTCCTCGGCCTAATTAGCTCGCAGGTACATGAGCTGCAGCTGAGTCATGTCACTCTAAAAATACACTGAGGTGCCATTAACCTTTGACCCCTTAAAGGAATCCTCTATTTTTAAACAAATATCTTGAATAAATATCTTGTTAAGCTTACAGGAGTTATATGTTTTAACAGCTTTTTCTTATACATTCAGATATAGAAGAAAGTTGTAGAGTTCTGCTTTAAAAATACAATTTGTGAATGAAATTTGGTCAAAATAATAAGCAAAGTGTTTTTTTGTTGTCCTTGCCAGGCAACCAGTAGAGATTCAAAAACTGACAGAAATCTCTGCTTATCTTTGTTATTCGGTGTATTAAACAAACAAGATCATGTCAATAAACTTAGTGAGATTTAGAAGTGCTTGCAGGTGGAATTAATTAACTTTACACAAAACCAGGCTCGCTGTTTCCCTGTTCCGACTCTTACTATATTTATGTAGAAAAGGTGGCGTCAAATCTTCCTTTCTACCCTCCACCAGAAATAAAAATAGGCCTAAGTGTATTTCCCAAAATGGCAGATTTCTGTTTTAAGGTTAGTTGTTAACCTCCTCCTGATAACATAGATTTATTTATTTCAAATGACCTACTTTAGTTTTACAAGCAGCAGTTCTTTGAGGGTGACTGCACGTCTCTAGCAGCTATTAAAAGCACTGCACAGTTCAGTGGTGACAGTGTAGGAGGGCCCTAGGGTGCTCAAACTTTTTCCAGTCACACTCAGGATGAGGGGAAAAAAAGTGATCCCTAATCTTTTCTTAAAGGACAGGTTCACAATTTTTCAAGTCTGTCTTAAAACAACAGACAGGTGCTCATATGAACACTCAAAGAGGTTTTCCTTGCTGTAATCATTCCTCCTGTTCAAAGAATGCACTTTTTAAATGTGCTTTCAATGGAAGTGATGGGGGCCAAAAACAACATTTAAAGGTTGATCTGAAGCTCATATGAGACTTCAGCAGTCTAAGTTAGTCATATCAAGTGGATATCTGTCACATTTACAGTCTTTTTAGCATCAAATTTCCTCTTTGTGTTTCCCTGTTGAGCTGTGTTGGAAGTATAGAGGGACTTTGGCACTAAAAACACTTAAATATTGAAAGATGTCTACTTGATTTGACTCATTTGGACATCTGAAGGGGTCTTCTAAAGGCCAGTATGAACAGGAGGAATGATAAGAGGAAGAAAACTATGTTCATTTGGGCACCTGACTATTGTTTTAAGACAGACTTGTAAAAGTAGTGAACCTGTCCTTTAAAGAAATCTGATAGCAGCAACTCTTATTTTCTTTCTGACCCCTGACCTTTTCTGAAAAGTGATACCAATACTAGCCTACATATATTTAATTGATTAATAGTTCATCCAAACATTTTGTCTATAAAATACTTCACATAGGGTAGCTATCAGTACGCAGACTCAGTATAATATCAATATCATCAATATCAGGAATGCAATCTCAAATATCTAGAATAAAAGTGATATGAACACATTTTCTTCCACTCTTCACTCTTTCTCTACACATGATGTATCAGTACAGTAAAAAGTACTTCAGTGCTCAGTGAGTCTTCAGTTTTAAGATTTAATCTTTGTAGTACTCATATAAATAGATCTCATTTTACTTTGTTACATTAACCCTTTTTTGTTCAACACAAACTCAACAAAAACAAAAGTGTTATATTATATTGCACTAGTAAAACGAGCAGCACCACAATCACAACACAAGGGAGACACATCAACTGAAATGCCACTTTCACTGGCCGTGTTCAATAACACATTAAATAGTTTGACTTTGGTATAACATGATAAGAGAAGTGATAAAACGAACATGATTAAAAATGTGGTATGAAGTGAGTCCTTACTGGCCTACAGTAGAGAGGACGATTTTAAATGCTTTGATAATACAGTACTGCACACTCAGAGGTTATTATGATGATTACTAGTTCACAGCAAAACACTACAGATTACTGAGAAAAGATTATTTTACCCTGTACGTTGTTTGATGTGCATTGTTGATGCAGTTACTCACAGTGAAGCTCTGTGGTAGCTTTGACTCCCTTTAGTGTTCATAATAGTTCTGTTTTTCATACTGTGTATATGTGCACGCACGCAGTTTGCATACAGAAACCTTTTTACTCTTCTGTTAAACTATTCAGCAGCTGTGAAGTCGTCCAGGTGGTCCTTTCTGTTGGTAAAAACACAGCGAGCAGCAGAGAGCACCGGGCCGGGCTCGGACTGGCTCAAGGTGAGAATGAAGCGGCTGATGCCCGTGTTTGGACACGGTGAGAACAGGTGGGACACCTTCACCCCTGGAGGCAGAGAGCACTTTAAATCCTCTACAAGGTGCCTGATGGCCACACGGATGTAGGCACCGTGGCTCACCACCAGAGCGTGGACCGACACACCCTGAAGGCCGTCGTCAGCTGAACCGCCGGGAGCGACATCCGAGGCAGCAGAGGCTGTCATGTTCGCTGCGGTCGCACCCGCAGAGCCATCCGGTGCTGACCAGCTGTGCTCGTCCAACAGTCGCTCGAAAAGGACTTTGAGGAATTTTTTAAAACGCAGCTTAACCTGGAAGCAAGATGACATGAACCAGAACTTAGAGGTGAACGATCAAACTGAAAAGACTCCTGAACACCAGCAGGTGTGAGTGGAGCGAGAGCCAGAGAGGCAAAACTGAACAATGTATCATCTGCAGAAGGTTTTTCTTCATGTTTTCTGCTCATGAGAAATAAGAGCTAAAATCATCTATCAGAAATGAATCTGCAACTATCTGGTAATTAATTAACTGTTTTAAGTCATTCTTCAAGCAACATGCTCTAAAATTGCTAGTTGAAGCTTCTTTAATGTAAGAATTTGGTTTTCTATGTGTTAAACCTGCAATACCTGATTTTTTACCACTTGGGGGCAGCAGACAACACTGAACTATCATGACCTTTTAAATCAATATGGTAAATTCGTTAGCAAATAGTTGTTTATTTATACATCCAGCCGGTATAGAGAGCAACATTATCATTCAGAGTTCTCTTTCGTTCTGTTTTTGCTTTCTCCATAGCTGCTAAATGTTCCACTATGTTCACCAGCTCGTCTACAGCTGACTGTGTCTATTTGCCATTTGGTGCTGAGCAGGTAGCGTAGAGCGGGTTTTTAGAGCTGCCTGTTGTGGGCAAAAATAACAATTTTAATTTTTTTTTAAAGGATTAAAAGATTAAACTCTCCTTTGTTGTTAACTCTATAAAACATTGTTCAATTACCAAAGAAAGAGTATAGTCTGTATGGACGGTTTCTTATTATTCCATAGGACACTGAAATGACTGAGTATAGAGACTATTCTCTGAAGGGAAAACTAATCCATGTGTTTAAGCAGTAGTAGTAAAATACTGCTAATCATGCAACTTTACCCAGATCTATTAACATGCATGAATTAGCTTCAGGTTGTAAGAAATATACACAATCAAAGTCTACTTCCTTGACTTGTAAGTTTTTTTTTTTAAATGAAATGACCCACAATGAACACTGCATGGCGCTGTTGTACAAGCAACACTCTCTTGACCTTCAGTTCAACAGTATGGAAACTAAATCAGTGTCCAGATGATGAATCCTGAATGTGTCTGACTCACCTGGTCTAAAGTCTCGCCTCCTGGAGGGGTGAAGTCACGGCACGACTGACCAGCAGCGTTCGCCATGTTCTTCAGATCCTCTTTGGGACGACCTTCAGCAATGCCGAAACCCTGAAGAGACGCCGATATAACAATTCAGAGCTCGGTAAGGAAACTCTTGTACCACGTGTAAAATTTTTGATATTTAAAGTAGATTAAAGCCATCAGATCTTACCCTCTCTCTGAGTAATGGTTCCAAAACCATCTCCATGCTTGAAGAATGAGTATTCTTCCTCAGAATTATTTCAGCTGTCTGACAAAAGGAAACATCATGTGGAAATGACTGACTCAATACATTAATAAGTGCCAAAACAACATATAAGCTATTTCATCGTCAGCATCAGTGATTCAAAGACCTCTGAGACAGGATGTAAGAACACATGTTTATGGAAAGATGAAGAGGGTCTGAAACCCCAAATGTGACCCTATGGGCTGATGAGAACCTTCAAAATGAGTTTTTTAGTTAAAAGGTTTTTTAGTAAAAAGGATCTAGAGTTGCAACTATTACTTAATTAATCCATTAGTTGATCGATAGAAAGTTAATTGGCAACTATTTTGATAGTTTTAATCATTATTAAGAACATTTTACAAATATTTGAGGTCTCAAAGCTTCTTAAATATGAGAATTTGAAGGTTCTTGGTGTTATACATGTTAGTAAACTGAATATTTGGATTTTTGATTGCTTATCAGACAAAATATGACATTCAAAGACATCATAATAAGCATTTTTTGCTATTTTCTGACATTTTATAGACAAAACTATAAATCAATAATGAAAATAATCATTGCTTGCAGCCCTTGTCCAATCACAGAGCTTCTTTCGCGTCTTTGTGCTGGTGATTATTAAATATTAACACAAGTTGTTGTAATTAATCATTTATAAATGATACAACAAATGATGTACTGTTTAACTTGTACACGTTTACAAAGAGGTATTGAGGCTAATCATAGGCAGAGTCTTGCAACACTACTCACTGTAACTATGGGAAGAACTGTGTGACATTTGGCTCCATGACATTTGCCAGGTCTTAAATAAAATATTCATTGATTCAAGCGTGTTGCACAAGAGTCGTGGTCCTGGGAAATTCCAACAAACTGTATGAGTGTAACTCTACTGATGACCCATGAAATCCGTCTACAACCCATCTGTAACATTTCCCATATCTCCCGTATGTAAATCTGACGCTGTGACAACTGAGACGAAACAGCAACCTTCCATCTGCGCAAATTTTAGGTGGTTTTACAGTTTTGTGCAGCCAAACATGAAATCCTTAAACTGAAGTGAGAACACACACACACACACACACACACACACACACACACACACACACACACACACACACACACACACACACACACACACACACACACACACAAAAGTCAACATACTGTAAGAAATCTAAAAACTAGGGACACAAGTCATGAAAAGACCAAATCAAACAATGCATTAGTCCATTTAAATACTTTACGACTTCCCCACCCTACCTATGGGAGCCAGCTTCAAGACCACTTTTTCCAAAGGAAGCTGTATATCAATGTGTCACAAATATGTAGTTTCAAGGCTCATTTATTTTCATAAAAGTGCTGTGCTCTAGTTTTTGGTGAAGGTTACTCAATCAGGAGTAAATAGTGTATTTGTAGGGGGACTACCAGCTGTGGCGTGATACATATTTAGTGCTCTGGTGAGTCTACACAGCAGCAGGACACATACATGTACATAGGAGTGACTCAAAAATAAACTGCAGTGGTCATGTTCATAAAAATCAAGAAACAGCTTATTTTTGTGTTTATCACCCATAGTGGAGGTCTATGGCTTGGCTTGGTTTTGATATTTTCATGGGATATGTTGGCAATAACAACTTTTAGTATGACTTTGAGCTTGAAAATGATACAATAGAAACTGTGCATGGGCTGATGGTGTAAGGGTCAATAAACCAACAGGCTGTCAACTTGTCTGAACAATTTGAGAGCTACTGATAACCTCAGTATCTTAAGTTTCTGTTATTCTATTAGATTTTCTAACCTTAAACTAATCTATAAATGCTGAAGTAGCCAGATTGCTCAGGTGCTCAGTGAGCAGGTGGTTCCTCTTAGGATTTCAGGTTCTATAACACAAGGTGCATCTACTGGGAACTGTAATCCGCCCTTTTGTAAATCATCACTTGGACAGACGGTTTTCTCTGTTCGGAGGATCGACATGTGGAACTCTTTACCCACAGAACTCAAAATAGATCCTGACTGGGAACATTTTAAACTTAAACTCAAACAGCTTTTAAAAGGGGGATCAGGCATGTAATCATGAGTGATCTGGTGCTTGTTGTTTTAAGATACTTCTATGGTATGTTTATGAGTTTGTGATGTTTGTACATACTTTGTTGTTGAGTTAGGTGTTGTAATCTATGCACATGTATTGTTGAGTCTTGTGCAGTTTCATATGTATTTTACTGTTGACTTTTATCTATTTTAGGGGAGGGAGGGAAATTAACAAATAACCATTTAATAAAATAAGGTAATTTTTCTCAGCCCAAACTAAATATAGTCTGAATTACCTGCACAGCCCGCTGTAGGTTGCTGACGAACACATTGTGGAATGTGATGTCTGTGAGGTATCGTCCTGCGGCCTCGCCCTGCTGTATACCCGTCTCTGACAGGAGAGTGTCCACACCTTGACCTAAAACACAAAGTACAGTCTTTGATGATTTAACTGTCTACATTTATGGGATGTCTGCAGATTAAAGAACAAACACTTAAGAGCCAGCATGAGCATATTAGATTCATGGTTTCATCTTAAAACACATGTTGTAGTATTAGTCATATCCACTCATGCTTTAAATTAATGGTTCTCAGGGGGATGCAGGCAAAAAATGAATGACACGATGACGTAATGTATGACTATGGTCATATTTCACACATTTTCTGTAATAAAGCATCTTAAAGCAAAAAGTCCTATCAAATGGGGGACCCTGTGACAAAATCTTATCAACCGGGGGTGTGTGGTTGTTTCAGTTTAGGGGGGGGAGTTAGAAAGCCACTGCATTAAATGACAGTGCGGATAAACAGATATGAATGAACTCACCTTGCAGCAGCTTGTCTCTGTTGTACTGTGTTTCTCCACTGTGTAAACACATAGAAATGTGGTTGTGAATAAACATTAATGTCATTTTAAAAATAAACACACACACAGCCACCTGTTAAAACTAAAACACGACTATGGCACGCTTGCTAAGTTACTTCAGTCATGTCTAAAAGCTGCACATTGAGCCGCCATGCTTCATTGGCGCCAACTGAAAGGTCGTACTGCGTCTGGACAACAATATTAACATTACCAATTCACTCATGTTAAAGTCTTCTGTACTTATGAAACCAATACGAGCCTGTAAATAATCACTTACTGTCGTATGAGCGTCAAACTAAATGTAAACATTTTCAGCTGCTGCTCTCGTCGTACTTCCTGGTTGGTTCATCTGCAACTCTGTGACGTAGCCATTTGCGTCATGACGTCACACATCGCACTGCAGAGCTGCGTCAGACCAAAAATACTAGATGTATGTAAAATACTCCAATTAATATAATAACTCAGTGAAGCTCAAACATCTGACTGAAAGAACAAGGAGGAATAAATATGGAAATAAAAAAACAATTTCAATGTTCAAAATTCTACATTGAATTTACCCAGTGAAATAAGTCTTTGAAAGATTTAAACTAAATATCAACTATGCATGTTGATTTATCATTTTGACAGAGAGATGGCATTTCATTTTTTTTCACTGTCCCAATTAAAACTTATTTTGGAAAGACGTGGAAAAACTGTATTTGATCTTGTGTTGTATTTTGTGTTTTGTGGAATATGAAAATATGGAAATTCAGCTTCTGATAATGTTTGGTAAATTTCACATAAATATCTTGTTTTAACTGATTGGATTATGAGCTGAAGAAGTATAGCACCTTAATTGAACATGTAGAAACAAAAAATAGTCTTTTTTCTTTTATGTGACAGTTGTGTACCTGTACTGTATATTAGTTGCAAATAATGAAAGTTTATAAATATATAAAAAGCACTTTTTCTTCTAGTCTCACTTTTTTGGTGGCTTAATCGCCCCCTGGTGGCAATTGAGAGGCACAAACAAACTGAGACACACAGGAAGAACAGATGAAAGAGTCACATGATGATTTTTAGCCAATTTATTGAGGAGATATTGTTGAGGTACACTGTGTGGTTGCACATGGGGGATAGTGGGAGAGAGGTTTTTGGATAACAACCACACTCTGTTAAACATTCTGGTGGTTTACACTTCACCTAAATGTGTACCTCAAAAAAACAAAAAACAAAATAAAACAAAAAATCCACTTAATTCCGATGAACTGATCTCGACATGCCAAAAAAACTCCAAAGAATGTAAGAAAAACCAAACTTTTTTTTTTTTGTCTTTCCAATACATGTATAACATACATCAAAGGCTGTTTAATGACTTAGCACCACATTAATGAAATAACCTATTTTTAAAGTACAGTCACTTGAAACAGCTCAGTGGATTCTGGTGGATAACTTTTCCCGATTTAAAAGAGAGGAAGGGAAACACCGTCCTCCATCTCATCCAGGAGAAAAAAAAAGAAAAAAAAAAGTGAAACCCGTCCAACAAAATTCAGAGTGAAAACGACATGTGTGATGTGAAGTGTGATGAGGTAATGCGAGATGGGCTCTCGCTCTATCCGTCCAATTAACCTGAGGTACACAAACATTAACAAAGAAGCAGCAAGAATATGATAGTATATAAAAAGATACAAATGAAAAAGACTAAAAACATGCTAATCAAAAAGATCGGCAAACACGAGTACTTCCAGTCCCGCACCAAACTGTTACGTTCCCTCCAGTACACACATATGACAAGAAAAGCAAAAGAACATATACAAAAATTCATATAGCAGCACACAAGTGAATTACAATAAGATCTTTGTGTAAGACAAGAGAGAAAAGCTTCATAGCAGCAAGAGAATGATGTGTATAATCAATTGTTTTCACTTTGGAGTTATCGCTTTCAAATTATACACAAATCCTTTACAAAGCATTAACATTTTTTTTCTGTTTAAAGCACTTTTTTTCTTTTTTGGGAAACAAACATTTTGGCTTTTGCACAACAGAACATGAAGGATAAACAATTTAGATAAAAAAAACGATTTCTGTTCTAAATTGTGACGAGGATTTCTTGCATTTCTGCTCAACGACAGGGCTGAAATTTATTATATACAGTCTAACTTTCACACCATTTAAACCCCCTACCCATGTCTATAATGGGGAAAAAACCTAAAAAACAAAAAAACAGAAAATGGCAGTTTTAGAACTTCAGTTTTGAGAGCAATTTAATTTAAAAAAACTAAAAGATTCAGAATATTAAACCTCTTTGAAAGAACTATTGTAAGGTTTTGGCTATGAATGAACAAAGAAATAAGGTTAAATAAACAAACTAAAAAAAAAAAAAATCTAAGTCTACACTTGACTTGGTTTTTTTTAGTTTATATACTATTATATTATAAACATGGAATATTCTACACACCTGTCGGGGCGTAGCTTTCAAGACAATGTGCGTCACCCCATGGGAATCCAGCCCCAAAAGAATCAAATAACTTAAAAGAAAAAAAACTAGAACTGAAACGAAAAAACTAACAAAAAAACAAACCAAAAAAAAATTTAAAATGAAGACCCTAATAACCCACAAACTCTCCTCGACCACTATCCCCTTACCATTTTTAAGGAGTGTGTTTCAAAAGTGCATCAATATTGTTCCTATCCTCCCTCTCTCTCTCTCTGCAAAAAATAAACTTAAAAAGGTTAAATGGTAAAACTGATAACAGGAGAAACTGCAGCAAAGACAAACTGAACCCAGAGGATTCTTCCTCCTCCTCCTTTTCCTCCTCCTGTGTCACTCAAGTAACGTACAACTGCAGAATCGTTATATAGCTAAAGTTAACATCCCCGCAATCATTTCTCTATCATTCATCAATCCAGACTTCTAGCAATTTCCTCCATTTTGCACATGCTTTCCTTTTCCACGAAAAAACTTCACAAAAACCCTTCGACTTGTACCCGTTTCCTCTCAAACCTTTTTTTTTTTTTTAAAACGAACATGCTGAATCTCCTTTCTCTAATAACATTACGTCCATACTACCTGTCTTCAGCTAAAATCTCATGCAACTACTAAAACACTCTTTAAATGCTCTCTTAACATGTTGGAGCTAGAACAAAAGAACAATTATAATAATAATAATAATAATAATGTAGCCCCACTGAATTCAAATACATGTACATACTGTCTTGTTATTATTGATTTAACAGTGAAATCAAGGCCTCAAGAACTTACATGTCCTCTGTAGCCTATTAACCTTTCAGACAGTAGCCACTGCTCCAGACCTCTCTCAAACCCCTCTTCGCGTCCCCTCCTCTGTGAGCAGGCCCAGCCCACTCCCGGCCAGCATTTTTCAGCATAAATAGTTGCAGGTGCACATTATGCTAGATAGAGAGAGCGGCTAACTACGGTAGCGCTCCTCTGGCTGGATATCAGCTTGGTTTAAATGCCATGTACTGTATAAATCAGCATATCAATCACAACACTACTAAACAGGGTTTTCCTGCACAAATGAATACGGATCACGCGTGAGGAAAGAAAACCCAATAAAAACTATGAATTGATACATAACTAACTTTGCTAAAGATGATAAAAGAGTAACGTAACTAAATACTAGCTAAATATACATTATTTATCATATTCATTTTTGCTAGGTGGTATCAAAAGAATATTTCATATAATTATACTATTTTTTTTTTTCAAGTATGAAAATATATTCAGGTTTCCTCTTTGGAAAAACCTAAAAAAGGCACTATCAAGTTTTTCAAGATTTTTTTTTAAATATCTTGTTGATTACATGTGGCCCACACAAAAAGCTTTTGGTATGAATGGGGCAAAAAATCAAAACAAAACAAAACAACAAGAAATTTCTTAATTTCTAAAAAGTTCATAGATTGTCACACCATTGCTTATGGGGGCGGCGACTTGACGAAGATAACGGCAGCTCACGTGCCCGCGCCCGCCCTCGCTCCTTAGTTCATTGGTGGACAGACGTGACTGGTGTTTCAGGTGGCGACGGGAGTTCATAAGTTGACATCGCGTACATCTGTCGGGGTGCTGGACTGGTCTTGCTGCTCCCTTGCCTTGTTGCCCGCTCTGACCCCGGTCTCCTGCCGGTACTGTTGGCCCTGCTGCAGGCTGGTGGCCAACACACGCTCTATCTGCTCCTGGCATGCCCTCAAACAGTCCTGGAACAAAGAAGGGTGAGAAGTTGTTACTCACACACGCCTCAATTACATGTTTGCTTGAGTTAAGATGTAATTAAGACAAGCCGAGCCAACTAACGATTATTTTCAATGTCAATTAATCTGCTGATATTTTTCTCGATTAAACAGTGAAAAATGTCTGTTCTAGTTTCTTAAAGCCCAAGGCGGTCATTAAATATTTTCTTTTGTTGGATGAAAAGTTCAAAATCCAGAAAAAATTGTTTACTATTATGTATGACCTCTCAAATCCTCACATTTGAGAAGTGGCAACCAGCAAATATTTGGCAAACAACACAAAAAACGATTATCTGATTATTAAAATAGTTGATTTCTGTTGATCAAACTTCTCATTTAACAGCTCTAATCTGTACACCTGCATGCAGACAGTCAGAAACATGGCATGTCTGGCACATCTGAGGTGCGAGTTGTTTAACGGCTTAGGTCACATGCGTGGCATACCAGCAGGGAATTATGTGTCTGCAGGTAGGTGGTCCTGTTTTCATCATGACCAGAACAATGGGTGCCAGCACGCTCCAAACCAACAACGGGCACCGAAACGCTCTGACACGAGACCGGAGCATGTCTGAGGTATGAGCACAAGGTTGGGGGGGTGGGAGGGTGAGGAGGGAGGGAGTCAGGGGTCCTCAAAGAGCTCTGCGGTCTAGCAGCGAACAGATGAACACATCTGAAACTCTGGACTAACCCCCCCCTCTTTGGGTTTACAGTTGGGTCAGTCCCATGAGGAGGTCTAGAGGAAATGGCTTTGACCTACTGCACCCTAACCCTGAGTTTGGGTGTAAAACAGAATATGGGACAGTGGGACCGGATGTTTTTGGACAACTTCTCTTGTGAAAGGGGATCCTCTCGCTGTCTCCGTCCCTCTCCGCCTCCTCCAGCAGGTCTGCGTGGAGATGTGGGAGGTCTGCCTGAGCGAGCTGGCTGCAGGACCCTTTAAAGAATGCACCGAGGCTCGCAAAGAGGCCAGCATTCCTTTGAAATGTACGGATAATTGGAACCTGATGGGCTGCAGTCGAAGCGCCTGTTGTGACGGCTGGGTTGCGGGGCCCACGTCGCCAAGGCAACGTAACCACAAATCTAAGAGGCAATCGTGTTGTTCCTCTGGCCGGTTGGCTGTGGCCCTTCTGGATTTTTAAAAGGCTTCTAAACTGGTCCTCTGGTGTCACAAGATACAGTGACAATGAAAACACACACCGGGATAAATATACGTGGTGTATGTGTGTGAGTGCTGTTTCTAAAAAGACACGACTTGCTAAGACGGTCCGTGTATCAAATCGTGCGTAATTATTTGTAGATGTAACTGTTTTACTTAATGAGTTATGAATACTTTAGTATGATCCCAATAGATATCCATTATATTAATTTCCCAGCCAGTATTGCACACCAATCAAAAGTATGACATCATTATGATGGTGCTTATATACCACATTAGTCTATGGATGCCCATTCACCCCTGTGTTCAAAATGCACATAACGTCACACTGATCAACTGTACACCATCTTATTATTATCACATTTATAGATTATATATTACATTAAAGTCAATGGAGGCCCATTAACTCCCATTGTGTTTATAATTTGGTACCTGTACAGTACAAAGTACATTGAATTATCAAAACGTTCAGTATTGAACAATAATGAAATGTACAAAGTTCATGATGATGGCATTTAGAGTTTGAGTTATATGCGGTTATTCATTCAAGCCTAATAAAGCTTCATTCCCCTTCACTGCATCTGTAACTCAGCCAATACACAACTATATACACAAGTGAGTCTTCATATATTTAAACACTCATCCAAATATGTCCAGATGTGTCCATCTTAAATAGACTTGTGTTACTTCACCGGCCTCTCCTCTGGAAAGATGCTCTTCGACTTGATTACGGACATATTCCTCCACCAGGAGGGGCACACAGCTAAAGTGGGAGCCATGCTAAGAAATTGCATGCGTCTTACCACAAGAATGTGGGCTCTGAGTTTTAAGAAGACATTCCCTCTGCCGCTGCTCTTTATAGCAGCAGTCTGGCTCCCCAGCCAAGAGCCAAAAGCTCGCTCTCTCCCTCTCTCTCCATGAAAAGTAAATAGCTTCAATCTGCCACTACTGAAGTCATCCCTGTTGTTTACTAAAGAGCCCTCAATCCTGCTTGTGAGATGCTGCCACGAGTATTATTAACAATGCATTGTTGTGTAGCACTACAACTGATGACTAACTACTTGTAGCAGGTATAAAGTTCCTTCGCTGAGATACTCACCACTTCTGTGTTGGTGATCTTGGCCAGCAGGTCTGTCAGGTTGTCTCGACTCAGCCTCTGGTCAGCGTGGTCCAGCTGCAGGCCGCAGACAGCGGCTCCCATGCTGCCAGTGGCAATCATGGAAGGAGGGTTCATTGCAAGGCGGTCATCTGGCAAGGAAGGATGAAAGAAAAATTGATGTGCAGAAATCACATTATTAACTGTGACACAAAAAGCTGAAACACTTAAATCAGCCCAGAGGAAGTATGAGAGACGAATGAGAGGTACAAACATCTGAATTATCTCCAATGTGCACGCTCTGCAATCGAAGCCGACTTTCCCACAGTCTGAATTTCAACAGACGTCGCTGCATGGTGGAACCTGTGTGGTTTCCCCTCATAGAAACTACAGCTCTGATTAGAAAAGCAGAGTAGGAATCCTCCTACTCAGTGAGCAACAAGTTCCAAGAACGACTCCCTCTGGTCCACATCCTGGTCTAAAAGGCTTTAAGCAACAACAGGCCTGCACTGAGGAAACGGAAGAGGAGGCAGCAACGGACACGACAACAAGGAACACCTCCGCAAGTACTGACTGAACTGAAGATACAGCTTGTGATATGGCCAAGACCAGTTTCTGCCTGGTCAGGTATTTTGATTTTATGGGACAACCTGGAGCCATGTTTACAAAGCATCTTGTGTTACCTCTAGAAGTCCTCCTACATGGTGCTTTAAGTTCAGAGAGTCTCCTCAGAGCAACTTTGAATGAGGAACTGCCAGATCTCCTCAAAATCTATGGATGAAGTTTGTGCTTCAATGAATTAACTTACTCTCTATGATTTCAGTGACTGACCTGGACAATATACACAGGAGTATGAGGAATATGTTAATAACTAGATAGCTAGATGTTGTGACTGCATTTATTTATTTACTTGGTGCATTTGGCGAGTTTTTTTATGTGGAATAAAGTCTTATGAGCACATTTTTGGTTTGATGAATAATTCAAGAGAAATTCAAATTCAGCTTGTAAAAGTTCAATAACTTTGTGTTTATACACAACGTGGACACAATGAAGAGTATTGCTTGTAACAGCTGATTGAGCAAAGCTGAGTGTGTTTACTGGAATGAGGCTTCAGCCGCCTGAGCAAGTCAAATAAAGTTGATATCTGCCACGTTTATAATCCTTTTAGTCAAATTTTCCCACCATGTCTTGACAGACAGCGTTTCAAAGAAGGAATTTATCACTAAAAATACTGCAACTTTGAAAGATGTTGAATTGATTTGACTTGTTTCATCAACTGAAGCTGAAGCAAACTTTTAAATATATTTTTGCACAGAAGGAGGGCTGTAGATTGTCCCCTATCACTTATATTGTAAGTGCATTATGAAGGGATCGTCTAATGGTCATTATGAACAGGAGGAACGATTACAACAAGAAAAACATGTGTCAATGTTGATTTTAGCAACCGACTCTTGTTTTAGGCCAGATTTGAGCTACTTTTATTGCTAAACTGCTTCGTGAATAGCCTGCCACACCCCTTATTTTCAGGAGTTTCTCCTAACTCTGCCTCTTAGGAGCTTTTTTTTTAGCTTTGGGAAGTTTTGTGAAAATAGCCCCTGGTGTATTTTTCCACAATTACAACACAAAGCCTTTTTCCGGTCTCAGTGAACGTACATGACCAACGCTAATCACAAAAGGGCAGTAACTCGGCACGCACACAATTGTTAAATGCTGCACTAGTCCAAACCAAACCAGCACTGGTGGCCTGATAGCTCTGATTAAAGCCTGCCTCACTACGCCCATCTTCTCCTCTAGGGACCAGCTGTCCATAGGAGGAGCTCCTCCATCATAAGAATAACATCTCAACTCCATATAAAACTCCAAACATTTACATTACTGCACAACCACAGCAGGCCTCCTTTTTTTTCCACTGCGGCTGCTTTGTGCTTGGATAACCAGCTGCTTATGAATAGCAGAGGCAACCACTGAAACACACCCAAATATATATATGTATATATATATCTATACATACATATACATACACATACACACACACTCATATGTATAAATATATTTAAAAAAGTGTGACACTAAAACTTTGGTAAACAGGGTATGAATCTCATTGAGGGAGCCTATGGTTTCAATAACTAGCTCTATAAACACGTGCTTATGGGTGAGATCTGACCGCACTAGCGTTTGTGAGGAATTTCACTGCACTGAAGTGACCTCCTTTGTTTTATTTCCCTCATCGAATTAGCTGAAGGAGGTAGCAGATGAAAGGCAGCCTTGTGACAGAGGAGTGCTATATATTATGTGTATTAGGCGATCCTGCAGTAGTACTTCTGTCCAGGATATGAAAATATTAGTGGGATTCCTAGTATAGGCAAAGGAATGCCGTGGAAATTCACCTAGGGAGAGGCCTGAGGGGACATCTGAGTTTGTGCTTCTCCAGAGCCTCCAGAGTTTATTTTGGACACGAGGCCGAGATGGGAGGAGGAAGGAAGATCACTGGATCAGTGCCCTGACTTTTTAAACCTGGAAGCTTCCCTGTCAACAAACAATACAGGGAAAGTAGCACGGGCAGTTCAGCTGCACCTGAGCACGCGTATGTCTACTGGTGTACGAGACGCAGCGTGATACACCTTCATCACCACCCGTGTACGTGGCTAATCTAAACAGAACCGTGATAGGATTTTTCTCAAGCGCTTAGAAGAAGAAACCTGGAAATGACCACTTTAGGCACTCCAGCACAGCTTTTAGCAGCTGGTCCGCTGTTTAGAAGAGAGAGAGAGAGAAAAAAAAAGAAGAAAACTCTACTACAGGCTGTGGAGAGACTAGAAAGTGGATAAGGGAAATGCAGCCAGAGGACTTTGCTGAGAGAAGAAAGAGGTCACAGGCATAGTCACAGATGACTCACGACGGGAGAATGTTGTGTGTGTGGGAATATTCTGCTGGATGTGGAAATAACAGCAGTGAGGCAGCGGAGTGAGCGTGCGAGTGAGCAAACAAGTAAAAGAAAAAAGGTACTTTAAAGAAAAAAAAAAGAGAGCACATGAAATGATAAGCAGCTGCGTTACCTGTGGCACAGAGGGCGATGAATGTCAGCGTGTGTTTGCGGACCATGGCCAGCTTGTCTTTGGGAAGGGGCAGCCTGCGTATGATGTGCTCTATAAAATCATTGGGGATGACCGAGGCCATGTTCCACTTCAATTTCCCCAGCACCACCAGTTCCCAGTCCTGAAAGACATGGAAGAGCATGATAAAAAAAAAAAATTATAAAAAGAAAAAGTGTCAGTCATTTCAAATTCAGTTTCTTGGCAGTATCTACTCAGTCAGAGGGTTGAATGGCATGGTGCCATGATTCCATTGACCGTGAAGAAGATCACAGTCCATCCCTATTCCCAGAGGAAATGGCTCTGTAAGAAGAGCAACATTTCTTCTCTTTATCTCTCCTCGCTGTATCTTATTATCTGCGTGCCTTTCTCATTCCTCGCATCCTTTGAGTTCATATCGCCGCCATGTGACAAGCTTTGCCCCGCTTAGAGGCCCTGCCAGTGAGACAGCTAGCCCCTTCCTTCCTGTCACAAGCCTCAAACAGCTAACAATGAGTTTGCAATGCACAGGCAGCAACATGGAGCTGACTCTTCATACAGTCAGGGCTTTGCAGCACCAGCAAGAACGGTGTACACAAGTCATGATTTCATTTCCTGTCTGTAAAGTCCTCTTTTTTTTCCCAGCCTGCAAATTCACTTAGTGCTTTCAATGTTTTATCACTGCTTTAATATTTAAAATGTGCAACTTCTGACATGCCAACGTTTGCGTAAGTTTGTGTTTTAAGATTCAAAAAGGTACAATGGCACTTGTTATAAATCACATAGGTCTGGAGAATGGAAAAAAAACAGGTGTCAGGTCACCAGGGACACATTGATCAAGCTTTTTAAATTCACAGCCAATCAAATGGTAGTACCAGGGTTTTCATTTCCGCCACGTCATGATGGGCATTTGGAGACCATAGAAAGTCACACACTTAGTTTCATTATAAGTTGTTACCTCAAATTAGGGAACCATGAATCACAGCTAACTTTGCATTCATAAATTGCCATTTGCACATTTTGAAAATTGAAGTTTGGATGTCTAATTCTCACATATCTCATCAAACATCTGGCTGCATTGAAAAAGCCAGATTAGGTCTTTTATAAAAGCTTTGAAATTTAACACATTTCTCATCTTGGTTCCATATAAAAGGATTAGATATAAGAGAAGGAAGTGGTGTCCCTTATCAAGTCATCTGTTGTCACTTCATGGTATAAAAACCATGATCATTTTATTATGAATATGAGCACAGATGATCTGACTGTGCCCTTACAGTACTGAGTGAAGTATGTATTTCCTGTAAGTTAGCTACATTCATATATACAGTAGGCAGGAAGTAATGGGAGAGATGTGGCTGTCCCTTTTGAGTTATGTTAACATCAATTAATAAGTGGGGTTACGAGACTACTGACTGCATGCAAAAGCAACTGCATGCAACTTTTTTTCCTCCCCAACTTTAAATGCTGATGAATTCATTTCCTCACTTTTTCTACGGAGATGTGTCACAGACGATGCAAACGTAGTACAAACCAAAACCCCAACACCGTCAGGGACAGTCCCCCCCCACCTCCCATCAACAAGCGCTCATCTGCCATCTGAAATGTCAGCCGTCGTTCACATTCACGTCAATTTCCTGTACCTGACCCGCAACACACATGCTAGCATTTAACCTATTTTAGCCCCTGTGGAGATTGTTTGACTGTGACATGAGCCGGGGAGGAGGTTTTGCTGTCGGTGTGCTCACTTCCTGGACAGCTGCCCCAGGATAACCCCCCTCCCCACCCCACCCCACCCCCCTCCCCAACTTCTCTCTTCCAGCTGAAGAACCGGCAGTGGTGTGTTCATTATAAGGAAGAGCCGAAGCATATTTCACTGGCTCTTCACTGCCTTCTCTGTGCATCCTGTGAGGATATCCAGGAATCTGGAGTCTTACGACAATAATGAGCATCGAATGGGACGAATGTCATTTCCCTAAACAGCTGCAGGCAACACAAAAGGACGTATAGAGAGCATGTGGAGCCATTTGGTTCAGATGAGAAGAAGGTTGAACTCTTCAACTGTAATAATCAATTAATCAAGCATTAATTCTTGTTTTTTTGCATGAATCACAGTTTTGCTGCTTTTCTTTAGAGCTGCAACTGATGATCATTTTCTTGATTAAGTGCTCTGTTAATAAAATGTAACAAAATAATGTTAAATGCTCATCGTTAGTTTTATAATTCATAATCTGACATCTTCAAAATGTCTTGATCAACAATCCAAAACCTCAAAGATATTCAGTTTACTGCAACATAAGAAAAAGAAAAGCTGAAAATCCTCACATTGGAGAAGCTATGAATCTTGTGTAGAGCTACAAATACTCAATAGTAATCTATTTGCCATTTTGAGCCATTTCTTTAAGACAAAATTACAAAATTCTCTGATTTCAGCTTCTTAAATGTGAATATCTTCTTGTTTCTTTGGTCTTTGATGATAGTAAACTGAACATCTTTGAGTTGTGGACTCAACAAGACATTTTAGGTTGCATTTTGGGCTTTTGAAACTGTGATCAACATTTTTCACCATTTTAAACTTTTTAGATCAAATGACTAGTCGATTAATCATCATGAGTTGCATCAATCGACCAGTCATTCCATCTGTACTTTCCTCTGTCACCGGTGATATTAAACTGCATCTCTCAGAGTCATGGAAAGTTTCAACATGTCTATATATTTACATGAAAGCTCCAGAACAAGCTACTACTGCATGTAGACTTTTGTCTTTTCAGCTTAATATATTTGGGTTTTGGACTGTTGGCCAGACAGAAAAGGACAACTTAAAGACACTTCCAGTTTAAGGAAACTATGAAAAGGACATTGTTCAGACATTATTAATCAATAATGAAAATAATCAACTTTTCTCTCAAAAAACAACACCTCAAAGTTTCCTGGTTGAATACTCACACTCTGATCTTAAAGTTTAATAAGATTCATGATGGTAGGAAAGTGCTCTAAAGAGATAAACTCCTCTGTTAAAGCATTGTGGGTGTTCTCATAGCATACACTCTTCTATCTATATCTAGCCGATTCCCAAATCCAAATTCCATACTGCATAACTGGCACTAGATGGCATCACACGCCTCTGCAGTCCACATGGATCCACAGAGAGGATGTGGCTGCAATGTGCACATCTCCAGTTATAGGGAAAATGGGACACTTCCTGTGAAACCAATTCAACCATTATCATTATAATATCATCTCAAATTGTGACACTACGTTTCCATGCTCCCTACAAATGAATGGGGGGGCGGGGGGCTCTGAAAAGACAAAACCCACCATTTAGTCAAGTTCTTACCAGCAGTTCCCGCGGCGTGATGGTGTTATCTGTGTACATGCAAAGTTTTTCTGCTGATAGTAGCCTGCTGTCCTTTAACTTTGATGCCAGGAACATGCACACAGCTCCCAGAAGCTGCAAATAACTCTTTCTTGTGGGCATCACTGCCAAGAATCTGTCCAAATAATTAATGGCTAAAGGGAAGACGTCTTCATTACTCTTCTCTTCTTCACACACCTGAGGAAAGATGATGGAAAAATGTATATTGTGTTATATATTTTGCAAACTGGAGGTTATAATAAAAGAAAATGGGATTATTTACACTAGGGGTGGTTTTCCTACAGGCTAAAGACTATATAAGGCAGATTTTTCCACTGTCTATGAGATGAAGGTTAAATAAATCTTTTTAGTTTCTCTTTACTCTGTCAAAGTCAGACATGGCAACCAAATTAGTTTAATAGGAAGTATTTCAGCCATTAGACTCGTCATCCTGGTTGGGCTTGCCGTCTTTAAAAAATATATATATATTGAAACAAAATTAAAAATACGTCATCTACAAGCTTTAAAAAGTATGCAAAATGTTTACAAGCCGTGTAAAAACAGTTTCCGACAGTTTTAACCCAGAAGAGTTTGCGTCATTTAAGTGTTTTATATCTTTTTAGAAAATGAAAGTGGGTCTGCATGCTCGCCCTGCCATGGAGACTTGAGGCCCTTTTAAAAAATTAATAATAATTACTGAGAAGGGGAAAATGTCGCCTTTTCGATAATGTAAATTAAGATTAACACCTCCTCTGTCGACTGAGATGCCTAATAAATCAAAAACGCTAAGGCTTTCAGTGTTAATGAAAGTAAACATCTTGCTTGGGCTACTCCTTTGAAGCTGAGGTGGAATTTCCGACTCTCCCACGCTTTGATGAGTCATTCTCATTCAATTGTCAAATAGGTTAACGCTGACAACTCTCTATGAACGAAAATACCCTTATTTATGAGCCAAAATTAGCCCGAGGATGCCTGTCAAAGTGCAGGAAAAAAACATACAATTAAGTTAGCTTGAAGTAGCTCATCATAGCATAAAATACCAACAAACCTCATGCATCCAACCTGCAACCATGCGTCTCATGTAAGGTTGAATATCCTTCTGGACACGTTGGAAATACGAGCACTGGGGTAAAAACTTTTCCTCGATTGTTAATAAACTTTGCAGCACTCTGTCATCACAGAGGATGTTTGGGTCAGGCTGGGCTTTCACGGCTGTGTCCGACTCCAAGCAGTACAGCTCCATGTCTCTCGGGCCCCCTACTACTTCTTCTTTCTTTTCTGTCTTCCTCCCACCTCCTCCACCTCCTCCTCCTGCTCTCCTCAGGCTATAATAAAATATAAAAATACGAAATAAATATGGTCACAATGCAGGAGGAGAAGCGCCCAAGACGAAGCATGAGGCTGCTTGCTGCTGGAGGTTTGCTGCACCTCTCGGGCTGCTGCTGCTGTTTCTTCTTCTCCTACTCTCTTTTTTCGCTGTCAAGCTAAAAATCAGAATATCCGGAAAGGAACCCTTCAAATTAAAAGCAACTGTGCAAAAAAGAAAAGAAAAAAAAACTCTCCACCCCTCTTATAGCCTACTGATGCTGTTCTTATAGTGTGACTTCCGGGCTTTATTAATTAGTATTTACATGTTTAGCATCCACTCAAAATATGTGGGTTATTTTTCCGGCTTGTTCCTGCAGCTGGATGTTTGACATTGACTGTGCAGAATGATGATGAAACTAGCAGAAAATTTTCTCTGAGCTCACTGACAGTCCAGTTTTTTAAGGTGTGGGCCAGTGAGCTTTAATATATGACATCAGAAGTAGTTTGGTAGCATTGGCGATTTTAGACCATTTTAAGACATGCACCTCTAAATTTGATTTCAGCACCCCTAATAAATAAATATATTACTATTGTATTATACAACTTTAATTATTGTTGCAAGCCTGTCTGTTAGAGATGGAAAAAAACGTATGCTTCAGGTTTAAATAGTTTAATTTTAACAGATTTAATGTACTTTGGATAGTTCTGTCATTAATATCTTTCTCTGAGGGCTCATTAACTATCTCAGGGTCCTCTCTGTAGAAAACTGTGATTGTTTATTCTGAACCATTATTATAATTATATGGTCTACACTATGGTCTTTGGTGAAGAGACCTGAGGTCAACCTAACCCTGCTCCTCTCCCCATCTCCTACTTCTGACTGTGAGATCCTGTCAGCAGGCTGAAGCTGCAAGTTCACAAACTAGAACAAGGGCATCCTCTGCAACGAGGTGAATTTACGTGATGTGCAAATAAGCTATGTCGATGATATCTAAATCCGCCACTGCACAGAACCATCTTGGAAGTCATCCTTGGAAACCTTTTGGTAAGCACTTTCAAAAAATACTTGGTAGGTGATTGGATGAACCATCTGTCCACATCACCATCGAATCTTGCGAGGCAATTGGATTTGTCACTGTTTCGGGTCACCAGATGGATTTTAGCGTGACCTTGTGGTGTTGTGATCTTACCATCAAATTGTAGACAGATGCAGAAATTGTGGGACCTAATGAAAAAAACTAAATGCCCACACATCCACAATTTGTAAATAAAATATGTTCTCTTGTAGAAAAGAAAAAAAAATAGAGTGCCTTTTATGTCATTGAAAGACCGTACTATAATACTGATGGTGCAACTTGCTGAAAGGTGCTAAATAAGAGACAGGAAGCTAATAGAACGACAAAGTAAAAAAATACTCTTGAATATACGTAATACAAACAGTAGCCTATATCCATCAGACACTGCACATTTATACATACACTTGCGTATTTACACCTACATGTGCACATATTCACACGTATGTACATATACATAGACTTACATATTAAGTCATCTGAATCTGGAGTATGTCGTATGGGCTCTTTACTTGGGGTATCTGCAGCAGAACATAAAGTAAAAAACACATCACAACCTCACAAGGCTTTTATTAACTGGGTGTAAATTAGATCAGTCTGAGAAGAAGAAGAAATAGCAGAACTGATACTGCTGAAAACACATTTAATATTGACTGCAAGCAGCGTTAGACTGAATATCAATAGCATATCACACTATGTCCTACTAGGCCTGTGTATCTCTAGCCCAGATGATGTGACACATGCTAAGAAAATGCAATAAAATTAAGAAAAATGACAAACTCCAATTGTCAAAAGGCTAGCAAGCTAACTGTGAGTAATGGTGCAGAAATGTGAATCAGTGTGCTGGACAGAAAAGATAATTATACACATGTATCACAATGTTTTGTATGTTGAACTTTGTTGAACTTTTCAAGTTGCTAGCAAGTTGAAAATGTGGAGACATTTCTCACTCAGCTAACATTTCACTCGGTTCACAGCTAAAAAATGTGCTGTTGTACATTCGAACTTTTGTGATTTTACACTTTAAGACGATAAAATTACTTACAAGACTGACATAAACTAGACTTACAGCGGGTCAATAAATGTCAGGAACAGCAACAATGTCTGAATTTAGCTGAGGAGTTAGCTCACAACTAGCTGGTATGTTAGCTTGTTATCTCCTAACTAGCTGTAGCGGTCAAAATGTAGATACTAACCACAAAGTGTGATGTGCAATTTTGGGAGTATCAACTTTTATTTATTTGCATAACATATTTCAGTGTTAAATTTTAAATGTGTCTTGATACATTTCATGTCACATATCCTGGTCCACAACTGCAACATGGCTGTAATTTCCTTCTTTTAAGTGTAAATGCAGGTTCAAAATGGGCACATAAATATATGTTACTGTGTGATTATTATTATTCAGAGTCAGGACACTATCTCTGTAAAACCATTGGTGTTTTGAATCAGGTCATAGCCCTGCCACATGAGCTGCAGTCCATGAGACACAGTGTGATGCTGCAGACAAACATCCTTATAGCAAAGGGTGTGGACGGCATGTTGATCTCTTTCCAGAGAAAACTTTTCCATAAAGGAAGTCCTTTGGCATGGTGGCATGCCAAAGGATGAAAGTATGAGGATGGACATGCAAATCTGCAGAGAGTGCTTGTGGTGTCTCCAGGATGTCTAAAAGTATTTGTTATTTTGTCCTTCTTAGACAGGATCTCATCTGTTAAAAAAAAAAGTAGAATTATAAGAGAAGAGGAAGTCGTGTGGTTGTTGACTCCCTATCACTTCCGATCTCTTATGGTCATTTCTGTTCTGTGTCTCTCTTTGCAACTGATAGTGCTAAAGTCCTTATCAAAAGACTTCATACAAGCAAATCTTCTGAATCTAAATTAGCTGTTGCATATTCACAGTGAGAGGAAAAAATGTTCAGTCGAGTTGAATGACAGAAGCTGAACTGAACCACTTCTCACAGGGACTTCACAAACTTCCCCCTTCACAGTCACCACCAAAGAGCTGAATGAGATATGGAGTTTCATTGAGAAAAAAAAAAGAGCACTGTGGAGCTATTATGAGAGCAGACTGTGAAGTGAGAGTAGGAACTGTCTCTGAGGGAATGTCAAGGTTAGTAAGATTAGTTCTACTTCAAAGGAGGAGGGGGTGTATGTTTGAGAGGATTCATCTTAGAATTGAGATTTCATGTCCAAGGTTTATCCTTTTGTCTGTGCGTGGACAGGTTGACAAATCCCTCGGACTGTGTTTTTCGTCCAAAGGGGGTATCTCCCAAGAGGCCAAAGAAGCCTACCATACCAGACATTCAAAGCCTGACACTTGAGGGAAACAGAGGTGTTAGACAGATAAAGCAGCCTTACCCTGTTGCTGCTGTTTGTGCATGTGTCCTGTGATAACACATGTCAGCCGCTATCACACACTCCGGGCTGCACAGAGGTAACAGAGAGCGGCCAAAGCCCTGGGAAAACGTGGAGGAGCGTGAAATCACCTTGATCCAAAGATTCCTGCTGCATACCAGTCCACTGAACCCACCAGAGCACAGGGGCCCGGAGATGGGCAGACTGCCACAGATCAAGAGAAAAGAGACAAAGAAAGAGAGAAGAGGTGGAGGGTGATAGTCAAGATCTTTAATCCTGGAGATTGTTTTGAAGCTTAACATCATCTTATGTATTTCCTGTGCAAGATCAAGTAAGTCGTTCCATGAGGGAGGCCTCTCTCTCGGATATAAACACAGGATTTACTTTTACATGCCAGTTTCAGGGCCAAGCTTGATTACAGGTTGCCCATGTGCTCTGAGTCAAGCTGGCTGTCTGGCTTTACTGACAGTAGAGAAGAGGATGCTATGGCTGGAATGCTGTGGTGTGAATGGTGGTGAACACTCCTCCCAGCACTGAGTGATAGCTGTAGCTCAGCCAGGGAGCAGATAAAGTAGCTTCTGTCTGTCACATGGTTGCATACTATATGCTTTCACATCAACTGATTACACCCCTTCTGGAAGTGGACTAAACACCCATTCCCCAACATGAAAAGTAGGCGACATAAATATTCATGGGTAGTCGCATGTTCTTGCTCTTTCACATGCTATTCCTGTCATGCTATCAGCGGCGTGGAGCGCGCCTCTATCGCAAGTGTCACACATCAAAGCCATCCCATCACTGCCACTCATTGCAGAGTGGCTGAGGGTGGAAAGTGGGGAAGAAGGTGCTTTCCAGGAAAAAGTTCAGAAACTCACATGCCGGATTGGAAAAATAACTGTTTGTAGCTGCGTTGCTCCCAACAGTTGCTGTGGTTTTCGCTACCCTGCACCTCATAATTATATTTTTTTGGATGTGTAAATCCCACTTCCTTAATACTTGAGTAAGTCCCACCACCAGCCCTTCGATTGTGATTAGAAGCCCTGTGCCACAACCAGCTAATTTGCACTCAACTACGCAGCAAGATTATAAAACAAATGGAGTGTCGTCAAATCAGCGCAGGAAAAAGAGGGTGTTTCCCACACTGTGCCTTAGGAATGTTTTGGCTAAACTGAAAGCCATCATTCAAACTAAAATGCCAACATTTGAGGAGACAATGATGGGACAGATAGCAACATCCGGGCCTGGTCTTTAGTCTGGATCTTGGAACACAAGAGGGTTTCTTTTCCACAGCTTGGGCCTCGGTCATTGCTGAATCCCCCCCCTCCTCCATTAAGTCTGTATACAAGTCTGACGTCCAGCAGCTTGCATCCCTCACTCCTACCAGAGCCTCTGAGAACATTGCCCTATTCTCCACCGTGCACACAGGAGGAATAGCAGACAGAGGAGGGGAGAGGAAGAGGGTACACTTTAAACAAAAGCGGTTCTATGAGGTGCCAGAACAAGGCATTTATGCTTGTGCTGCAGGACACTCTACGATGCTGTAAAAACAGACCCCTTGGGAAACACTAGATGCCCTTGATTTAATTTTAACTCTACTAGATCCAATACCCTACCCACAGTCCTTGAAGAACATTCTTTTTTTTATGTTCAAGTGGTGGGCAGGGACACTTAGCACAAAGGGGAAGCTTGGATTAAGTCATAAGCAGCAAGTAACATAGGTTGGATTTTAAGTGGATGAGATCATGTCCTCTCCATTTAGCAGTTCAACACACTTCATGTCTAGAAAGGAAAAACTTAGATATCTAAAAGTGATGAGCTTTGTGCCTGTCATTTACCTCCTCGTATGCCCAGACAAGCAGACAAAACAGAGCCTGCATGCATGTAAAGTAATGTTCACGGCATGAGAGCATGGCATGCATCTGCAAAATAGAGTGATGTTCTTCATGTGAGCGTACGGTTAGATTTCTGACCGTTATATAACGCTGCTGTGGGGGCCCCCTTGTTCTGTTCCAGCAGTTGACTCTGAAGTTCCCCCAGCTTTTCTGCTCATTTGCTTCACAGCACACAGATGTCTCAGGGCGGTGCAGAGGACGGGGGGTGGGGGGGACTGGTCCGGGGCCAAGAGGCAGCGGCTGCCTGTCACAAGTGAACAAGTGTGTGTGGTCAGAGATTAGGGAAGGAAGGACACAAACAAAAATTCCGGCGGAGGAGCTCCTGTGGCAGCTGTGGTTTTCCGAGTGCGAAGGATGCTGGACAACTGGAGCAAGCCGATTGGCCGCCGATGACGGGTGGGTGTGTCCTGGCAGTGACCAGCTTCCTCTGTGTGATCTTAAATGAGAAGAGTGACAATTCATCAGGGACAGGATGTCCAATAGGAAGACAGATCCCAGGGGTAGACAGAGGGCCTTGCAGCTGGCCACTCAATGACCTTGGATCAAACAAAAGTTAGTCTTTCTCTGTCTGTCTTTCTCTAAAACACTCTCTTTGCCCATAGAAAAATGAGGCATTAATCAGCAGCACAGGGCTGAGCAGTTTCCAGTAAGTCATTTTGTGTGAGTTTATTTTAAGGCAATGGGCCTCACTGTTCCACAAATAACATTGCTTTCTTCATCCATTCACTTCCCTTCGACTCAGCAACATTTCCACTCCTGCACACTTACATTTCCCTCCTGACAGAGAGGAGGAAATGGGGGGCCTCGCAATGTGAAGGAAAGCTCTTTGAAAGTAGCTCCAGTGAGGCGATATGCTCCTTATAAATGGCGAGCAGGGAGGGATTCAGGGGCGGACGGCTGGGGCCTGGACTGTCTGGGAGCTGCCTGGTGTTTTCCTGTGTGTGATGCATGCTAACCCTGGGCCCCCTTGACTTCGGCAGTGGCATAAAGAGGCCTCTGTAAGGCTGAGTCAGCTCCAGCCTTAATTCACCTCATTGGTCTCATTGCTTGATTAAATTCAGCAGGGAGACTCAAAAGGCCGCTATTTCCCCTCAAACATCTCATGAATTCAAACAGAAGGACGGAAATCAACCTGTTATCAGTATTGCAGCCTGCCACAACAATTGTCCGTGTGTATTGCAAACAGAAAAACACACCATGAACTGTAGCCAGACCAAACACATTGATACACACTGATAAGTGTTGTCATTTTAGTAAATCCAAGTGGGAGTGAGAAATATTGTTTCTGTGAGGTAACTCTTGCTGTAATGACATTGTTTTAAAATTGAAACCATTCTAGCACTCTTGGCTGACTATTTTCATTGCAAAACCGACTACATTTATCCAATTAAGCATAGAAGACAAAGGCAGAGCATGTGAAACGCAGGAAACAAAGCCTATATAGCATGACACGGTTCTGAAACCACCACTTCACTCCAACCACAAAGCAATCGTTTATGGTCTGTCTCTGGCTTGCATTGTGCTTACCACCACAGCCAGCGACACAAACAAACAAACACTTTGGGGTGATGGTGAAATCCAATGTTTCCTCTCGCACATTGTGTAATTTAGCAACAAAAAAAAACCAAAGACAAACAGCGGCATTCCAGGGCCTATCTACAGGAAATACCATGGCAAAGAATGAATTAGCGTGGTGATGGAAAGGGCTGGATGACAACATCATTCTCATCTGGGTCCCCTGACATGCCGCCTGGCTTTGAACTCATCATGGTTGGGGGGATTCAGCGGAGCAGAGAGGCCAACCAGATCAGCGGCGCCCACACCGTTAGCTTGGGTCCTCATCCACCAGGGCGTTCCTGTCTCTGACAATGCCAAGGGATTTCACATACTGAGCAAAATTGCTGAAATCATCTCATCTCTAACTCATGTACAGGAATATGATACACAACGCAGCAATTACCATATCTCCTGATATAAAGATTGAATCTGCATTCCTTCTAAGCCTTCTCTTACAAATTACACAGTTAAAGGAATCATTTGACATTTGTGAAATATGCTTATTCGCTTTCTTACCGTGAGCTAGATGAGCAGATTGATACCACTCACAGGAAGCTGGAGTCAGGAGACAGTTAGCTTAGCATAAGACTGGAGGCAGTTGGAAACAGCTAGTCTGGCTCTGTAAAACCATTAATTAAACAACATGATACAGCTAATTGGTTAATTAGTGAGCTTTAGAGGAGCTGGTAGGTGGATTTTGTTACCTTTAGACAGAGCCAGGCTAGCTCTCTATGCTAAGCTAAGCTAACTAGCTGCTGGCTAGAAATCAATGAATCAAATAAGCATATTTCCAAAAGTGTCTTTAGTAAATGTAATTTTTATCTCATACATTGTCATCCTAAAATAGTGTCTCCACTGCTTCCTTTTGTCTTTTTCACTTTGCTCATAACTTTGGGTGCAGCCTTGGTTATACCAGAGAACACAAAATCCAGTTGAACAGGCTGAGCTTTAGTTTAGAAACAGAAAGAGAGCAAAATTACTTTCACGCCAGACAAAACCAGTTGAAATCAAAACCTGGAGATTAGTCTTAATCAAATAACAAGCTTGCAGAACCAGATATCAGGGCTTTGTTACTGAGCTAAGAGCCCCCTGAGCTATGAGAGGTGGATGAGACTGATCATGACACGACATGCTACATGCATACAAAATCATTTCACACTCCTGGAAACGCGACACTTGATACAACTGAACATTCCCACAAGGACTGCCTTGTGTAGCACTATATCAGGCCTGTTAATAATAGTTAGCGCCCAGGAGACAAGCTTTTCCTCTTTGCCTCGAGTCAACTAATAAAAACTCATCAATTTATCCCACCGAAAGTCTGGGAGGAGCAGGGCTTATTCTGATAGTTGTTCAAATGTCAGCGACGGGCCAGCCCACGCTGGGAAAGAAGGAGGTTCACAGTGCGGCCTGAAGCTGCAATGGTCCGGTTGATCATAGGCCACTGCTTCCCAGGACCGAGGCCCCGTCCCTGGGGAGCTCTGCTGTAGTTCCGGCTCGCTTTGCAACCTCAGCACTGTCCATAATGAGAATACATCCCATCATAGTGACCTACAAACTGCATGTACATGGAAGATGGACATGTAAATCACATGCATGCAAGAAATCTTTATTAAATACCTGTACACTTTCAAACAAGGATGCAAATAGTTTGGGATAGCTACATTATATCCTATAATAACATTCAATAGGATCTGATATTTTTGCAAAAACTTTGCTTTTCAAGGTCATCATAAAACTTATTCTCATGGAAATTAAGTGCGGGAGGGGGGGGGGGGGCGTTGCTGCTTCCCTGACAACCTAGGATGTCTTTGTTTCCGAACCTTATGTAATCATTGATAACAGGAAGTAGTGAGGCATATGTTATGGTTGGAGCCACCGCCAGAGCTCAAGCCCTTGGTCAGGATTCCCACTGTCACTGAGGAAATGAAAGCACAGGGAGGCTCTCTTTATGGTTAGCCCATGAAGACATAAATACTCACTGGTAGAAGCAAGACTTTCAGTCAGACTGCAGAAAAACTGATGACTGGGCAAAGAGCGAATTGCACAAGATGAAATAGTCTTACAGAAGAGAGCTCCAAAAGCTGCACTAAGCTGGTGAGACACACAATGCAGCTTTGGGTTGATTCTCTTGACTTGACCTGGTAAAAAAGCAAACATTCTTGAGGAATGTGTGAAATGTGAAGCGTGGGAGGAGAAGTTTGACACATGTGTTTGCTAGACATGAAAAGTTGCTAGGGCTGTCAAGGTGCGGCTCCTCTCTCCACCCTTTTGCAGTCATGGCTGTCAACTTGATATGTGCTCTCAGATGCGAAGGGGACTGTATGTTTGCAGTCTGTAGGGTGCCCTGAGATGAGTCTGTGGTGAATACAAGTACAGTGATGCCGGATGTAACTCTCACACTGCAGTTAAGATCTGACCCTTCTTCAGCATCTCCTATATCTGTACCAGGTAGCAGATATTGCTATTAAACATCTACAGGGCAAGGACACAAATTGATGAGCGCAGGTCATCAATGAGGCACTGCTGTGAGAGAAAGAATGAGACAAGAAGGCAGACAAACAGAAGATAGATGAAGTGAACTAACAGGCTGGTGAAGTGCAAGCAGCTGAGGACTGCAGACTATCGGTTCAACAGAGAGGAACAACAAAGGTATCAATGGCTGACAACAGCTGGGGCTGCTTCCTCCTGAGAGGGGCTTTTGATGGATGGGGAACATGATATAGACTTTTCCACTGTGCAACCACACAACAGCCTACATGACATTTGATATTTCAGTGCACATGTCCAGTCTGGACTAATCGTCTTGATATGACACGCGGAAACGTTCAAATCTAAATTGTGTGGAGGATGTGTCAGTCTCGTCCAAATTGTGAAATGTGCTTCTTTCTCATCTTACAGATAAGAAACACAAATACATGGCATTCAGCTAGTTGAGAGAGTATGCACAAGATGGATAAAGTGATAACACATTCCCTTATGCTATAATCATTTCCTCCCTCCGGCGCAGTGTCTGCCTTGACAGCTAGCTCACCAGCTGAGAGACAGAGAGGATGTACTGGGAAATGTGCATCAACAGCAGCGAGAAAAAAAAGAAAAAAGGGAAAAAAGGCTACATGGGAACTTTCCAAGTCAAGACCAGCTCTCTGTGTGGAGGTTACACTCCCACCTGCCCTTTCTGTCCTCAAGTGACTTCTGATAGGAACTGAAATTGAAAGGCGAAGTCATTATTAACATAGAAATGGTTTCTCACCATAAAAAACACCCCAGAGGTGAGAGACTAATCAGCAATCCTCTTGGGAACCACTAAGAGACAATGAAATAAAAATACATTTTTCAATAAATCCTGCATTACTTTTCAGTTATCTCTTATTAAATGTCAAATATGTGGCAAAAAAAATAATTTCTGAGTGTTTTAATATTGAAATTCCTGTCTTATCTCCTCTTTTGGGTCATAGCTCATCAGTGGTATTTACTAATTCATCTATTTCTCCATCATCCTCCTTCTGATCTAAGAGCGAGGGTGAGGGAGACGTAGGTTGAGGCAAATAGTCCTTTAAAGCTTAGCATCACCTACTTTTGAGCAATCCAATCAAATCTGAAGGAGTTTATTTAAATCCCTCCTGTAGTACTAGTACGTCAAGTTATAGAGGCAAAGGCTGCTGTTTCACTGCAAGTTTAAACACAACCTGTAAGATGTTCTTGCCACCGGAAGAAAAATAGAAAAGGAGGCTTTAATGTTACAGTTTAGCCAGAGCAACTTGTGTCTTCTAGCACACACATCACCAATCTGTATCTCGTATTTCCAGATGATACTAAAACACTGTTCAACATACAGCAAATTTGTATTTATTTTGTCGTAGTAACAACACCTACGCTGAGTTATTGCGCTGCAGGGCTTCACAGCTCAGTGCAGTACCTGACAGAGCACCGAGAGTGAAAGCATTCAAAGAATCATTCCAGTGAGAGCAGCGCAGCTCCTCTGACAGTTTTGCTCAGTCAGCCGTTTTGCCCACAGACGCTGAGTTGCATCTAGGGCCCTGACAGGAACCCGGAGGTTCTCACCACCTACAGGCTCTCTTGTGACCTTCCGTTCATAACTGACGCCCATTTATCTCTCAGTAATATGAGGAAAACAACAATGGGCAACAGACAGGTAGAGGGGCACGTGCCAACACGCTGAGCACTGCACCCTCTTTTGACATAGCAGGTACGTGTGTTTTCCCACACAAGGCTTTAGACACCAAACGTGTTCTCACAACTGTTCTTTTAGATGATAACAGAGAGGTTTATGTAATCCTCCGCCTATGTAATCAGAAGATCAGCACACCTTGTTTTTTGGGGCTTTTTTTGGTACAAACACCACATAGCAAGAAACATGGTGGCATGACTGAGCAGCCTCTATAAAAGATAAAGACTGTGCTTTATTAGAACAGAGGTATCCAGCATCTCTGCCCGGCCCATGTGCTCAGTGTGAGAGTGGCCACAGGGTAGAACCAGGTCTAATTCACAGATCCACTGCAACCAATTAGGTTTTACTCATGTTGCCACATCAAATAGATGCTTAAAAACCTAATGAGATTAGATGTTTTTGCATGTTATCGTCCTGCTGATGGGATTTTTGTCTACAAGACGCATATCCGAACCTGCAGAGGTTCAATCTTATTTCCAGATGTTTCGTCCTCTGGCCATTATTCACATGTGCTAGGACCTTCGGAATAATGCCTAGTGGAGCTTTACATCATCTATGCTAAGTAATGCATCTGCGTTACAAGGCATGAGAATTTCTTCCGAGCTGAGAAATTGCACACTGATTTTTTAATATTGCAAACAATCACTGGCTGTGGCTCCTCGGCAGCCCAGAGGTGCAGCAATTCAGTCTCACTGTAATGGAACTTTGTGTGGGCTGAGAGCTCATTGACGTTGGCTCTCGCAAACCTTCCACATGAAAATGCTTTTGCAATGTCATATCATAGAGAATAGGCGCAGTTATCCAGCCGTCTACAGCAGTGGGTTGTGCAGCAGATCAAACAGGCTGGCCTGGGGCGCATTATATCAGATTTCATTTGAGTTGAGGCCCTTCATTCATTTCTGACATTTACAGTTGGATCGGTGCACCCCTCTTTGAGGCCTCTTGGCTCTCCGTCTGCACTGAGGCCCCACCAGCCACTCTGGAAAAACCCAGTGCATCTGACTTGCATTGCCTGGCTCCACTTGTGTGTTCTGTTTGGCCCGTGCCGCTGGAGGAGGAGAACGGGCCAATTACCAGCCGCCGCTCCGAGACCAATATGATGTCATCCTCCCGCTCCACCATAACAGGCTGCAGATGAGAGGGGCTGGGCCTCTCAGCAGCCTTATTCACTTAACAAAAAGCAGGAAAGCATAAAAAAAATTTTAAAAATCAAAAATGGTATTGAATAGCTGGGAACGTTAACATTTTTCTTCATCTAAACTCACTTATTATCCATTAAAGTGGTCCCTAATGCATCACAGCCTGTTAGGAGTGCAACAGACTGGAGATAGCGAGGATAATAGCCCACTGTTTATCTCATGAGTGAGAGCACCTTGTTTGAATAAGAGTGATAACAGCCCATGAGAAAACAGTGGGAATGTCACTGTGTTTTCAGGCCTGTGTGTTTCACAGGCGCGAGGCAGAAGTGAGGATTTAGAGGCAAAACTTTCCATATGTTATCAATGTGGCACACCCAAAAAAAATTCACCTGCACGATATAGCTTGCTGTGGCCTTTTATTTGCAGCGACACTCCTTCATTCCTTGAAAAGCCACAGTCAGCCAACTGCGTCCTCGCATATCAAAGGAGTGAGTTTAACAATGACGCTGAGAGTAGTGGAACCTACACCGAGATACACAGAGTAACAGGCACATGCACTCATTCACACTCAAAACACATGCTCACAAAACTCTGGAGACCCCTTAAGTGCTATCCCAGAAGGCCTTGCATTTCCTAGGCAGTCTTGAAGCCACATCAGAGAATCCGAAGGGGCCTGTGGGCTGCAACAGATCTCCTCTCATTTCCCCATGCACTCCATCTCCAACGCCCCACAACCACACACTGCATATAGACTCTGGAGATGATATACAGTCAGAACTGATAGCAGGCTGCAGTGCAAGAGTATAAACAAACGGCAGCTTTAACTGTTTAGGTGTGCTGAGATGTGATTTTTATCTTCATGCGAAAAAGATCGAGTCAAACAGAACCTTTGAGGAAAAAGTGCATCGTCAGCTGCCAGCATTCATTCATCTGTAGCGAGAGACATTGTTTACAGGTAAATCAAGCTGCGAGTTATGTATGAAATGTGGAAAATTACTGGTACTTCTCATACTTACTACAATACTCAGGAAGTCCTCTTGTACGGTTGGTTTGATCAATCTAATCTGCAAGATGTGATCTGTGTTGGGTTTGTATTGTTTATGCTGTGTGTATACATTCAGAAATACACTATAGCTTTACACTGTGATTGATATGACGCTGATAGAGGATGAAGAGTTTATTCACAAATCAATTTGGGGTCAAAAATAATTATCTGTAGTCTTTAAACTAATTTCATTGCCCACTACAGAGCAGTGTGAACAAGCTTTAAACACAAAATGAACATATCAACTATCATCTTTAAGTTGGCAGGTGCCTATTAACATATCCAGCACATGCAAAGGAATGTTCATGTTATTTGGAGGCGTGTTAGAAGCCATCTGATGAATTTGAGTCCAATGTTCGCTAAATTTGCAATGTTTGCTCTCCACTAATTCCTACGTGCAAGATTTTGCTGCTAAACGTTCCACTGTGTTCACCAGCTTGTCGCTAACTGTGCTGAGCAGATAGTGGCATTAGAGCTCTTTTGTGGAAAAAAAAAAGCTGCCTGCAGTGGCCAAAAGCAACACTATGAGAGCAGTGAGAATGAACCAATAGGCCAGAAAACCAAAACAATCACTAGAAATACTCTGTGAAACCCTGTAGATCTGAGGAGAACTGCACTTTTATCGACTTCTCTCATATTACACAAAGTCATCTGATACATTGTTATATAAAAATGTTGATTAGAGCTGCTTCTGTGGAAGATCCAGCCTGCAAATGTCTCAACTCTCACCTAAAAAAAGAAGAAAGTACCTTGAACTGATCTCACGGTCTTTCTTTTCCCCACAGCTGAAGATGCATTATCAATAATATCTGTTGGTATTTGTTGTGGGAGAGTGAAAAGGCTTGGACAGTAAATTCCTCTCTAAATCTTCACAAGCCGCAGTTCAGATACGGCTCAGGGGAGGGTGGGTGATGTGAGGTCAGGCACTTAACCTCAGCATGTGGTGGTAAAGGAATGGACTTCATACCTTAATAAATTAAAAAACATTAGTGGCATAATAATTTATGATTAATGAACAGTGAAGAAAGATATTTTTTGTTTTTCCCACTGAGACAGTCTAGTGGTTAACGATTAGTAAATTAATCCATTAGTCAATTGACAGGAAGTAAATAAATATTTTCATAATCAAATGTGAGGATGTGATGCTTTTCTGATACTGAATATATTTCAGATAGAGGTTTTTTGTTGTATAAAACAAGACATTTGAAGATTTGGGCTCTAGGAAATAATATTTTAATTAATTAAATTATCATTCAATTACTATATTTCATATTTTATAGACAAAATGATTAACTAATTAATCGCAAAGATACTAATCATTAGTTGCAGCCCTGATTATGACACTGACGTCCCCAGATAAAGGCTAGCCATGGACCTTTGTTTCAGGGGTCAGGATCGCCGAAAGAGGTCTCTGTAATGATGGGAAGTTCTGTTCTTTCAGTTTTAGGTTTTTGCTTTTGTGATGTACCACATTCTTTACCAAATCCTTTGAAATCCTTAAATGAACAAACTAAGAAGAAAATTATCTATTTCTGGCTCAGTGTCACAAGTAGCTTCATTTTAAGGGTCCACAAAGTTGGATAACTCTGCTTTACTGCAATTCATTTCTCTTCACTGTCCAATATCGAATAAAGGCGAATAAAAGCCAGAAACCAGAGGGTCAGGTTTGAGTTGATAAAGACCAGATCTTCCATTCAGACATCCAATCGAAGCTCTGAATGTATGATTTAACTATACACAAGATAAACAGGAGATGTACTGTAGGTATCCAGAGTTTGATCATCCTCTTTCATGAGGGCTGCCTGCCACCTCTTCTGTAAGAGGACCTCTACCTTGTCAATGTGTCTTTGGGTCTGTGTCATAGAGACTGTGTGAGCTATGCCTCGCTTTGCATTCCTCTGCCATCCAACCTCTGTCCAGGCTGGACTTTCCCACAGAACCCTAAACCCTGTGAATGAGAGTAGGCCTTTGTTTCAGGCATTTTTCATCCTGATCCCAGCAACTTCCCCATGGTGGAATGCAACAGGAATGCCAGCGCCAGCTACCTGGCATTAGAGAGTCTTTGTGCGGAAATAGGAGAGGCTGAAGGAGAGAGCAGGTCAAAGAGGTTTGACAATGGATAGCTCACTTCTCAAGGTGCCCAGCCCACACTGCAGAGTGAGCGAACAGCAGAACCTGGGTTGAGTCTCTTTAACATGGCAAGGTGCACCAAGAAGATGTGGAGAAGTGAAAAAAGAAAAACCCACATTGTTTGCATCTAGGCCAGTTTCACTACAGTACGACACCCCTCCCGTCACAGGTTGTTCTCGTACTGTACAAATCATTAACCTGTGCGCTGATGTAGCAACTGATTGGCATGCATACACAAGCACAGCTGAAATGTGTGTCTATGGCAGTTAACAGGTTGCTGAGAGCTTATCGCTAGCTGAGAGCTGGACCGATGAGGCAGCAGTCAGCCTCAAGGTGCAATTCCATTCATTCCTGTAAACTGAGAGACTGGCGGAGAGGGATTTCAATTAGAGGAACGCCATGTGAAGATGAGGATTTATTATATAACTATCTGGTAATGCTTAAATTAGTTTTTCCCCTGAACAAGTCACAGCATGAGTTGATTATCATTTTGTGTTTTGAGTGGAAATTATTTTTTAAAACTGATGCAAAGCTTCTAAAAACTGCACCAAAATAAAAACATATTATAAAACAAAAGGCATCCATACTGGTGGTGGAAAGTAACTAAGTACATTTACTCAAGTACTGTTCTTAAGGACATTTTTTAAGGTACTTGAATTGAGTATTTTCATTTTATGCCACTTGATGCTTCTACTAGGAAATATTGTTATGTGTATTGTGCTTTTTTACGCCACTAGGCTTATTTCTGCTAGTTTGAACTACTTTAAATATAGTTAGCTAGTTTAGACTAATGGGTCAGTGGCTCCAAACCTAGGTGTTATTACGTACAAGTGCCAGATTTGTTTTGCACGGACTAGCTATGAAAATATACTTCAACAACTAATGTACATGTACGGACTATTTCAACTGCTCAGATTGGCAGGACTAATGCGTCCCAGACCACCTTGGTTGATTGTTGGAGTGATCAGATCACAAAGCATCGCAATGGTCGTTTACAATTGTATTTAGCACTGTCCACTTGTAAGCTAATCCGCTGAGATGCATTTTAAAACTAAGTGTAAACAGGGTCACAGACATCTGAAATGTGACTCCGGCTACACACTGATTTTTGTAAGATGTCAAAAGCCTAAAAGGTTTGAAACTACTGGCTTAATCTTTTACCACGTGCTCTTTTAAACCCTTGTTATATTACCCATTGTGTCAAATCTTCATCTGAAAAGTAACTAAAGGTGCAAAATATGTCACTCTCAAATGTAATGTAGTGGAGGTATAAACCAGTATAAAATGGAAACACTGAATTACTTCAATACAGTGGGTGAATAAATGTATCTGGTTAATTTCCACCAGTGGTATTTACAATGCACTTTGTTAAATGTATTAAATATATATACAGTATGTCACATCCCTGCAAAACAAGCACTTCCACTTTAGTCCTTTCAGTAAATGTAGCTGATAATACTACTATACTTTAACGTAAGTAGGATTTTAAATGAACTGAACTTGCAATTAAGTATTTTTTCATTTTTCATGGTTTTGATACTTTTTTTTTTTAAAGGATCGTGGTATTTCTTCCACCTCTGAGGACTGGTGGTACTAGTGGAGGGGCCACCAGTGTAGAGGTGCATAAACATGGTGGTGTACATGTTAGAGCAGGAGCTGGCTTTGAGGCAGGAAGCTCAGCGAATGACAGACACTTACCTGAGCCCATCAGTAAAGCCATTTCACCCGTAACCTGAGCAGCCCGACTTCTGAGACGACGGCTGATCTACCCTGGATCCTGACTCTGATGATAAGGAGCTGAGATAAGGCGCTAACTGAAGGGTAACGACAGAACTATGAAGACAAGGGTAGGGCATCAGGTCATATATCCTTACATGTCATGACTGCAATTACCAAGGGGCCTCAGCTCACCTCCTGTGAGAACCTGCTGCCTCTGCTTTGGGAGTCAACTAACTTTCTGTTCAGCCAAGTCATAATAAATATAAATAACCTGAAAAATAACTGAGACCGAATATCATTTGCCACTAAGTAGCAGTGTCACTTGCCATTTTGAGTTAACCCAAATAAAACCGAATCAGCCCCAACTGTAGCTCGGGTCCAAACCAAACCAGACCAAATTTAAAGCACTTACTCTTTGCTGCTCAGTTTGACTGTTCGACATCCTTTTTCCTAGAAAACTCAGCAGATGTTCTATTTATTGCACTCGGACTGCCAAGAATCTCGGGGAGGACAACTGAACACGTGAAGAGAGACAAACTTGGTGTCAGACCAGACTCCCTTTCTCTCCTCATGCGAGGAAATTTTATGAACTCACTGGGGAATGATAAAGCTTTTTTCCTCGACACGACCGCTAAATGCTACGAATTCCACTGAAATCATTGCAGTATATATTCACAGGCCAGCGTAGGGGGGGAGTAAGAGTAATGTGGGACAATTTTTGCAACTGGCACTTCAGCAGTGTATTTCAACATGAGAACAATGCATTACACCTGCACCCAATACCATTCTGAAATCCCCAAGGTGTTTTCTAATCATATCAGAAAAGAGGGTTAGGGTAGAAATAACATGTATGAAAGTGTTTCCTGTGACAACATGTCTCGGATTATGTGCCTTTCGAAAGTGGGAAAGGTCAGGCTTAAATCTGGGACACTGACTGGGAGACTGAAAGGTCTAAATCACCTTAACTCATACAGTAAAAACTATTCTGGTTAATAATACTCAAAGCCAAAGTAAATGCCCATAATTGGTCATTTCAGTAATTACAGTGATTTTGCTGTCACACACAATCTATTAATGTTAGCAATAACATCATTTGAAATCTGCCTAAAAATAAGCATTACAAGTCTCCTGAGTAACTATTGGTATTGCATTTAATGTGCTTAAATGCATATTGCATTAATTCAAGAATGTATTGGACCCACATTAGTAAAACCATCCTGTCCCACACCTTAAGATAAGAAATATGGCCAGATTATTGCATCTGGGACGCCCGCCTGGTTTCAGCACCATAAATATGAGCCAAGAGCTTTAAATTGAAGATAAGTAGGTTACCAATCAATCAAAACAAATGTCTTCCTAGATGGCTGAAGTTATATGGTTTACTTCTGGATTTAGGCCATTTAAATTATGCAGGATTTTCTTTTTATGAAGAAATATGCTGATATTTTTGTCAGTTCTGAGCTCCTTTATCTGATTTACCAATTTTTTTTTTGATATGAGAGGAAAAATCTAAGTCATGCAGCAGACATTTGCCTTCAGTTCTTGTTTGCTATTTACAACAGCAGACTTCTCCATGGTCACCAAGGCCTGCAGAGAGCAAAAGAGAATCATTTCCTATGTGAAACCTCATTATGTAACTAAAGGATAGCTGAGTGAGCTGGCTTACCACCCCTGAAGCATCCAGAGATTTGCTGTTAGATAGGTTATATAGGATTATGAGGGACAGTCAGGACGGGGCTTGTTTAAGGGTCTCAGTTTTGACATTTAGGGGGGAACATCCTCCTTTACACACTTATCTCATAATGGAGCATTCCTCTAATAAGCCAGTTTAACAGACAACCACCATTATGAGCAGGAAAAGGGGGAACTGTGTAGATATGCATGACATGCATCCTTTTTAGGGCTGTGAAAATAAAACCAGAATACGGAACCTATAAACTCTGAATGAAAGAGACAGCTCCACATTACCCTATAAAGTAACTATTTGGTTGAAACTGAGTTACAAAAATAAGTTAAGAACTGAGTTAAACCGCTAAATGCACTCTGGCTGTGTCGTTAAGTCATGACTGAAAGCTAGAGATGGAGATAGCTGCTAAGGCTAAACCCAAAATGTACTTTTGAAGCTGATATCTGTATTTGAAAAATATCAATTATGATTAAATGACTACTTGCGCATAACTAGATGAGGAAGTAGCTAAATCCATTAATCATGTAGCTGCTATTTTAGCTTTTGACTCAATAGTGCATTCCAGTTGTACTCGGAAGTCAAAATTTTCCAAATCCCCAAGTCGGACATTTCAACTGTAACTGTGAAGTAGGACGATCCCTACCAGCCACGTGCATCAGCAGTGAGAAAGTTGTAGTCATATCCTGTTTATTAGCAGTTTTGTCTTATTTGTGTGTCATTAAATTAGTCATACATAAAACACTGTCCAACTTCTATGTGTGGACATGTCGCTATGCTGTTTGTACGCATAAATACAGCTGACTTCTAAGCTGGGAGCGAATCAAATTCAGGTGTAACGTCATGCACAACTTCCGAGGTAAATGAAAAGCAGCATAACCGTAATTGCCATATTAGCTTTTGGCTCTGGGAAATTATTTGGTGTAGTTGAGCTGCCTTAGAATCACATGTTTGAAAGTAATAAATTGTATTGAATTGTTTTCGATATAAATATTATTTGTAAACGGACAGACACAAAACAGCTTTATTTTCTTAAACCAGATGGTTAAAAACAGATTTTGTGGGTAGATGCTACGTTTTACCCTTACATGAATCCAACCAAAAAAATGTGCATGTATGTGTATTTTTAGGTAATGGCAGTGATGTTTGGAGGGTAAAACAATCAAGCCTAAACAGTTGTAAAATGAGGGCATTACAACTTTTTTAAATCTTACAGAGTTTGCCAGCCAGACTGAAACCTTGTGTTACTGCTCTCAGGGCAAAACGCACAATTACATTATTGGTGATCATTATCAAATAGTCATATCGGTTGAGTACTTGCACGCTGTCTGTGGCCTTTAAAACAATTCAACTCGGCCGTATGCATTGATCTAAGCCTGTGAAATCCTCTCCACAAGAAAAAAGGTGGAACATTTAAGAGTGGTTCTCAAATAGCCAAATTCCATTTTCTCCTCGATGCATCACAGTGGTGTGCTCACCTAGTAACTGGTAAACACACATCAACATTGTCTAAAAAGCATTAATGAAGCTCTACATACTCTCCAAAGAAAACAGTTAAGTGTTGCCACACTGCAAAGCCTCAGGAATATCACCCCTGCTGCTCCAGCGTGTACTGGGACTGCGGTCTGACAAAGACACTGTAAGAGCTGCGTCGATTGTGGTGTTCACTGGTTCATGGTGTCAATCACTATCGTTCCCGGAGAAATGCAACATAATACAACATAAGGTGCCCCTTGGCTGACTGGCTAACACCTGACCAAGATAAAGTGCTATAACTAAATTGCCGGGATTATGATCTATCATAAAGTGTCTGTGTAACCACATCCAGGGGTTAAGGCTCAACCTCAATAGTGACAAAGAGCTCATGCATGTGTGACTCGTGCCTGAAAAGAGAGACTTCCAGACGTTCAGTCAGACTTTACGAATGGCCTAAGGCTGTACTGCTTTTGAGATGTCGTATTGTTCATGTCTGTGATGTGGTCAATGTCAGGGTGGTGCTGAACAGGTGCTCACCTAAAATCTACTTGACACATGGTGGTGGAATATGAATAATTAATTAAAACCCTACCAAGGGAAGAATCACTTCTTAGGAAGTTGAGGAGCTATTATATTCGACAATAATCGTGTTTTTCAGCTCTTGTTGTAAAAATCGTCTAAAATTACAGCTTGTCTAGAGATTCACAATCAGGACAATCTGGTCTGGTTATTGGGGACATATACCAAATGTGTCTTCTATTGTGCAGCAGACAAAAGTAACTAAATACATTTACTCAAATACATAACGTTTATACTATATTCATCTGACATTTATCTGCACATTTAATTGATGGATATAATGTATTTTCTAGATTAAACTACCCAACAATATGTATAGGAGTGATTAGCCCCACCTTATCCGGCTAAACAGTACAACCCTTCTTACTAGAGCTTCAACAATTAGTCAATTATTCGATTAGTTGCCAACTATTGAATTAATCAACAACTATTCAGATCATTTATAAATCATTTAGATTCATTTTTAAGAAAAAATCTCCAAATTCTCAGACTCCAGCTTCTCAAATGTGAATATTTTCAGCTTTCTTTTGTTTTATACGACAGTAAACTGAATATCTTTAAGTTTTGGATTGTTGGTTGGAACAAAATAAGACATTTTGGTCTGTTACCTTTGGCTTTTGGAAACCTGAACATTTATTTTTACCATTTTCTGACATTTTATTGACCAAATAACTAATGGATTAATTGAGAAAATAATTGACAGATTACTCGATAGTGAATAATCGTTAAATACAGCCCTACTGCTTCCACCAATAATAAGAAAGGGGCTATTCTGCATTATTAGTACTTTTTTTCTTGTTATTTTATGTCTGTACATTTGCTGAGTAAGAGTTTTTAATGCAGACTTCCACCACTGATATTAATGTAACAAATGATAGCAATGCATAGCATTTATTGTTAATCATCAACATTTCCTGTTATGTAAACATGCACATTTTCTCTCTCAGCATATGTTAATAGCCTGTCTGATTATGACTGTTTTCAGTATCAGCTCCTTACTGGCACTTCTCAGAGACAGATGTGACCTTAAAGTCACCAATTCAATGTGAAACGCCTAACCATATCTGTGACTGTGACCCACATCCAGACACACTGAGATACCCCCTATACATAAAGCTGTGCCTGTGCTACATGGCAGTGAGATGACTAAGCATGAGGCCTGCAGCCTGTGGCACTGTGCAGACATGTTCCATTCTGTCAGAGCTCTGCAGCACATAGGCACCATTTCACACGGTCCCCAGACTCTTGGCGAAGTGAGTGGGAACTTTAGAGACTCTGCTGACAGCCTATACCACGCACTGTGGCTGCAACTGCAACTTTTTTTTCTTCTTGGTAAGATAGTTTCCTAAATGCATTCAAAAATATAAAATGCACACAGTACAGACACTTAAAATACATTTTGAGCTCAGGTGATGATGAGATGTGCTGGTGTTTGTGCATTGATAGAGCAATAAAGAGGAGAAACTTATCAACAAAAGCAACAAAAAAAACCCACAGATTAGCTGTAATGCCATTTAAAGCTAATGCTGGTAGTGAGAAAATGCAAAACATAAAATCATTCATTCAGTAAGTTATTTTTTTTGTTATTGTTATTGCTTTTGGCAGCCCAAATGAAAGAAAAAATGACTTCATTGTTCTTCACGAGTGACTCATATATTACAAAGCAGTGTCAGGAAAATAAGCCCTTAGTCCTAATGCAGGTATTTCCCCTCAAACAGTAAAAACCTAAGCTAAGCATTGTCTTCAAACCAACCCCCAGTATCATTCAGCATGTTCACAGTGTGTGGTCTGATCGTGAATCCGCAGCAAGTGTTTTGAGTCTTCAACACCACCTACTGGTGTTTGGAAAATATTACTCTGCTTGTGTCCAATAATGCAGCTTTAAGAGGTCAGAAATATCATTAAATATTTAAAAAATCACCATATATATTTTAATTAAAGGGTTACAATAAATAACTTAAATCAAGTCTGGGATTATATTGCTTAAAATTCCTATGTGTATCCTATATTTCACCTTGTCTCTACTTTAATTCATCTGCATTCATCCTTTTAGCCCGAACATTCAGGTTGGTGTCCCTCCTCTTTGGAGTCTCTTCTGTACATCAGCATGTACGCTGTTTGTCTGTAAAGAAAACCACAATAGAGGTACTTTAAAAAACAAAAAAAGTTATACTTATCAGAGCATTGAGAAAATTCAATAAACAGGAATAAAAAGGCACAAGTAGTTTGTTGTTAACAGACATGACAGCAAAACAGACAAGGTGGATTTCCTCTCTAAAAGGGGTCTTAAGTTTGAAAGCCCTCGTGGCAAAAACATGGTCACTTTTTCTCTTTAATCTTAACCGAGGAACAGACAATAAGGCTTTGTCTCTTGAGATCTAAGACTGTTTCCTCAAGTAGGCAGATAAAAGCTCTGATGTCAGCAGGGGCCAAGCATTTAAGCCTTTAAATGTTATTAATAACCTGGAGGTCATTTAAGCAGACTGAAATGTGGTGGTTGTGTGCTGTTTTTTGTTGCTTTCAAAATTTTATAGGTGGGGGAGGAGATTATTTCTCACACACTATGATTGCCGAAAATGAACATGACATTTTGGGAAATACATTTATCTGCTGTCTTGCTGACAGTTAGATGAGAAGATTGATAACGCTCTCCTGTTTATACAGTAAATACGAAGCTATAGCCAGTTAGCTTATCTTAGCATAATGACTGAAAGCAGCTAGCCTGCCTCTGTCCAAAGGTAAATCCAGCTACTAGCACCTCTAAAGCTCACAAATTAACATGTTATATCTTGTTTGTTTAATCTGTACTACAACCACAGAGTAAAAATCACAAGTTACGATATTTTAAGCTAAGCTATAAACATCTCCAGCTTCCAACTGAATAGATAAAAGTGTGAGTGATATCAATCTTCTAATCTAAGCAAATGAGTGTATTTCCAAAAAATGTCAAGCTAAGAACAGGATCAAATTTCTGGGTGGATGTAAACCGCCACCTTAACTTATGCTTTTATTCAGTCTGAGTGACAGTTTCAAACTTCATGTTGCTGGTATGTAGAAGATAGCAAAAAAAACTGTTTGGCATGTATCATTTGATGTCACGCCAGACTCCTTAATAAAGATGATGAAGTGTTTTCTTCTCTAATGTCATAGCAAAAGTATGCGGACATCCAACCTTAACACCCATATATGATTGAACATTTAATGTCAAAACTATGGGCATAAACGTGTCGCTATAACAACCTTCAAATTGAAACAGGTTGTAATCATTCCTCCTGTTAATACTGGCTACTAAAAGATCCCCTTCAAATGCACTTATAGTTTAAGTTACAGGGCCCGCAACAGTCTGTGTTTTGAGCAAAAAAGTTTATCTAAAGAGAATATAAAACTTCAGTCATCCAATTTAGTGGATATCTTCCACAGGTATAGTCTTTCAAGGAAAAAAAACCATCTCAACAGTGTTTTCTTGTTCAGCTTCAGTGGAAGAATCATAAAAAGGGAATTCGGCACTGAAAAGATATTCAATTTGTTTGACTAATTTGGACGGCTGAAGCCTCAAATTGTCTTTAAATAAACTTTTAAATACATATTTGCACAGTAGGACTGAAGATTTAGTTTCCCATCACTTACATAGAAAGTAATGTCCAGTATGAAAAGGAGGACGTTCATTTGAGCACCTGACTATTGTTCTAAGACAGCCTTGAAAAATTGTGAACCTATCCTTTAAGATTTCTCTTAACTAGGGAAACTGGGTCACACCGGGTGTCTACATATATACATACAGTGGCTATATACTAACCAATAAAACACAGTGTTATCAGGGTCAAACGCAGCACTGTTCAGCGTTATCAAAAGAACCCATTCAAGACATAACATTTCAAACGGTTGGATGTTTAATAATTTACCTTCTATGTCCTCCATAGGTTGTCTGCACGTCTTGCCAGGACACCTGTTAGATTACAAATCACAGTCTAGAGTAATGGCAAATTTGCACAAGACATTGTAGAATGGTAGGAAAATAAAAATAAATCTTTTGGGAGCAAACTTTAGGACATAAGATAAGACATTTAATACACATTTATATTATGGATACATGGATATACATGTATTTTTCAGCATACACTATTAGATATGAGGTATTTGAATACTTGAATGGTTTTGAAACAGGGATCTACATTTGAGTATTAATATCTAACTATCTTTCATTTTGACTGATTAAGAAGGGTGTTCATTTCACCAATATTTTAAACAAAGAGTCTTCAATTAGTATAAGATGTTGTTAAATTGGGCCTACCTTTTTTACACAGCTGTCATCTGCATAGTACCAGCTCTGGGTCCTGCTGTGACGAACATAGGCAGTATAGTGCCCACACATTGCTTCGCCAGAGTGCACTACCACTGCATACAAAGTGTACTTGCAGTTATTCTGGAAAAATAAATAACCTTTTAGATTACAAAAAATACAACATCCAGATACTCTACAGGACGTGCATATACCTGGGCAAATTCTGCTGAGAATGCTTCATGAATCATTTCGGAGAGGTCGAGGGTTTCTGGAAAATTTACTTCGCAATGAAGTTTTCGGGTGTAACCACGCATATTCCGAAATCGTTTCAGGTGCACGCACAAGATAGGAGGCAGGGCAAGCAGTTTGACTCCCTGAAAGAGAAAAGAGATGCCAAAGTTGAGGACAATGTTGGCTTAATATATTTTTAAGGGGAAGCATTTAAACGAAACATTACTTGTTTAGAAGGAGTCTTGGTTCCACACGGTTCACAGGTGCAGCAATCTCTGCCCCTTAGCTCCTGGTGCTCAAAGAAGGATTTCATGCATTCTTCCTGAAATGGTATATTAGAAATACTTGAATGTTCAAATTGAGCAAAGTTTAACACAATAGTTTGACATGGTGAGAAACATAAGATTAATATGAGGATAAAATGAGAAGATTGATGTCCGTCTATTATAAGGTTTCAGCCAACAATCAGTTATTTTAGCTTAGTTTAGCTTAGCTTAGCTTAGCATAGCAACAACACCTCAAATGCTCACTAAATACATCTTGTTTGTTTAATTTTGTTTTGTTTGTTTTAAACAAGTGCAGAGATGACAATTTGTGGTGTGGGACGTGACTACTTCTTGGAGCTTGGTTATCCTCGGTTGTAAAAGCCCTTTCGTGAAGAGGGCTGTGAATTGCTGGCAGTATAATCATATTTAGCATATAGGCATCAGTCTAGTCAAATAAGTCCACCTTCCAACATGTCAAAAATATTTCTTTACAACAATCTACATGTAATCAAAAGAGAGAGACTGCACCAGAGTGTTTTGATCTTCCTTGATATGTAGCGGCAGGCTGAGCAGGTAGCTGTCCAGAGTCTGGATGGAGTCACAATCTAAACACTTGAGTTGCGTCTGCACTGAAATCTTGTACAGATCCTTGATTTGAAGAGCCTAGCAGGAAAAACAAACTATATAGTTAATGTTTTTACAATTAAAAAACAACAACAACAGTATATTCATGATTAAATACAAACCAGTGTTTTGTTATCCATCTGCTTCTGTATTAAGTTCAGGATGGAGAGGAACACCTCATCGGCATCATGCTGTATACTAACTGCAAAACATTTCCACAGAAAGAGGATGTGAAATTATACTATATTTTAAAAAAAGCAGTATTATGGTGCAGTTTTTGCAACTCATACGTTGGATGCGGTTACTGTCCAGACAGTGCAGGAAGTCACGATGGGGAGCAGGCTGAGGGTGGTCGCTCCGCATGGCCACAAGTACTTTCTTAAGCTGCTGCGGGACATTACTACTGTCTGTTCTCACGCCGGCAGCGTCCCACCTTGTGCAATTCACAAACCATCAATTAACATGAGAAAAGCAGCATTGTGTCCAATCATTGAGAGGGTTTCATGAGGTCAAAGGGTCATAGAACTACAAAAACAATCACTTTAACTGGATTTCTGAGGTTTTTAAACATCAAAAGCATTATGTCTTCCACCCTGTGATAAAGATAAGTGTTAGAAATCACAATTATAGTGAATCCTGGACTATCATTGGTGTGCTGCTTACTTGTCTAGTAGATCTGCTAGTTCCAAGGTGGCAGAGAAAGTCTGCAGCAAAGTGTTCACACAGCAGGACAAATTGTAATTGCTGAGGCCTCTCATTCCTGTGATGGAACAACAGAAAGGTTAAATAACACTATTTATCGTCCATCAAATCCATGGCCTAGAGGCGCAGAGTGTCAGCAGGTCGTTGCATGTGCAAAGAGAAAATAAAAATGTAACAGTGAAGTCTTGCGGTGCAGAACACCCACATCATGTGTATGTTTTATTAAAATAAACAGTCATTTTATAGAGGAGAAACAAATAAAGATGTGTTTGGGTTATTGGTTTATGGCTCTATGCACAGCGGGTTTATTTTACACGGATCTGAGGCATAGTATTTTGCTTTCTATGCCGCTGTGTTGCTCACAAGAAAGATTTATTGGTTGTGAGGAGAGAAAAAAATAGACAGTGAAAAATGTCCTGCAGAATGGGGCCGTGAACAAACTTGTTACAGATCAATGTCAGGGCCTTGGAGGTCTTATTTTACCCATAAAGTTACACCAGTGTTTGGGTCCTTGAGCCTCTAGGGACGGGATTGTCAAGGAAACTTCAGGAAGTAATGTAAGGGATTTTGCTGACCAGTATTTGTGACCAATTTCAAATAAGCCACCCTTTCTAATTCATAAGATGTATAAGCATTAATCAATGACTTTGTTAATGATTAATGAATCATTCACTGCACAACATTATTAAGAAAACCTTTTGGGTTGCCAGGTCCTCCTCTAACAACAAACGTTTTTAGTCTTTTTAGCACTTCAGTTTAAAGTTTTATTGGTGGCTTAACAGAAATACAATATTTATAGGAATATATCCTATATATAGGATATATAGGAATTCAATATTTATAACTACAGTTTTGATGGCTTTAAAAAAAAGGGAAACATGAGGTAATTTATTAATGACACTGATATGTTGGAGAGGGATTTTTCTAACTGGTAAGTTATTCAAGTTATAAATAACTTATAAATGCTTTAAAACACATTAGAAAATGATTTATTAACCAATAATTCATGCTTATAAGTTCTTTATAATCACACTAGTATAGACTTCTATTATGGACAGATGTTTGACCAGAAACCTAAAAACATCCATATGATGCAATGCAATGAATAATACCTACATTTATGTTGAGATGACTACTTTTTACAGCCCTCCCCTCAGGGAAAAAGATTATGTAGGATAAAGAGCATTTCCGCACCAGCACATTCGTATATTTCCTCAAACTCAGTTCAGCCCATTAACTTATTGTGTCCCCTAGCGGTCCCTATAATGCACCAGACACTTGTGTTATATGTTGATGTTTTATTCATCATGCTGGAATATTTTTCATATGTTATGTAATAAATGATTCAATCTTGAATGTTTGTTTTGTTATGTCACAATCTTGTCAATATCATATCATCATATCTATCATAGGGAGAAGTCAATCAGTAATCATCTACAATGCACTCAAGTAAAACTAAGGGTCAATACCTCACAGTTAAATCTCACAGTGGTAGCAGGCTATTTATTGCAGAGTACATTTTTTATTACAATGTAGAGAGGTGTTTAATGATATTTATGTCATATTTAACATTATTAATCCATCATCACACAGACTAAATTGAGTCTACTTACCGTGGCAGAGGTCCCCCAAACCGAGTTTTGAGACCAAAACAGCGATGAAGGACATCACTGCGGACTTAAAGGCTGGAGGAGACAGACGAACTGGAGAGAGACTCGTCCTTCCTGCATGATATAAACCGGTTTATGGACAGGAGACGAATCAAATGTTACGTGACTTGTCGTGAAATGGGTTGTCCAGGCTCCTGTGTGTGTAAACATCACCGTCTCATCTACAGGTTAACATTCAGTTTCGCTTTATCGGGCTCCAGCTGTTAGCCGGAATCGAAACTTAAACGCAGCTCCAATAAACAGGCAGTAAAATAGGTGGTGCAATAACTAATGAGTTTTTTTTTTTTTTTACTATAATAGAAGAGACCACACTACAATGAAAAAATACAATGCTGCATTCATTCGTGGCAGCTTCATTATGCAAACTTCCCCCATTCACAGTTATTTTAGGGCTGCAACGTCAATTAATCGATTAGTTGCCAACTATTTTTATATGTGATTAATTGTTTTGAATAATTTCAATCAAGTCCCAAATGATCTGAATACAGCTTCTCATGTGAATATCTTCTGGTTTATTGAGTCTGATTATCTTTGGGTTTGCATTTAACCCTCCTGTTGTCCTCGAGAAGGAAGGAAGGGAGGAAGAAGGAAGGGAGGGAGGGAGGGAGGAAGGAATGAGGGAAGGAAGGTAGGAAAGGAGGAAGGAAGGATGGAAGGAAGAAATGTAGGAAAGGAGGAAAGAAAAAAGAAGGAAGGGAGAGAGGAAGGAAGGTAGGAAAGGAGGAAAGGAAAGAAGGAAGGGAGGGAGGGAGGAAAGAAGGAAGGAGGGAGGGAGGGAGAAAGAAAAAGAGGAAGGGACGAAGGAAGGAAAGAAGGACAGAGGAAAGAAGGAAGGGAGGAAGGTAGGGGGAAGGAAATAAGGAAGGGAGTAAAGAAAGAGAGAAGGAGGGATGGAGGAAGAGCAGACGGAAGGAAGGAAAGAAGGGACAGTCAAGACAGACGGGTCTCACACACACACACACACACACAACCTATGCTTTTTTGTTTTAAATTCATTTCAGTGCCAGATGTAGCCAAAGCATGCATCAAACCTTAATGTGTTTAATGTGTTCAAAGAAAAGTAGAACTCAAATGTAGCTGTTCAAAAATGTGTTTATTTATTTTAATCTATTTCCTGTACAGGAGTGTGAATCACTCTCACAAACCTTAAAAAAATAAAATTAATATACTATATCAGTATTAAATAGTTGTTATATACAGAATATATATTACATTAACCATTTGATCACATCTGGGTTTTTTTTATCTGTAATTATTCCTTTCACATTTTATCATACATTTACTATGTTTCATGTCCTTTGTGCTGCGGTGATCTTGACCAGGACACTTATGTAAAATAGATTTTTGACCTCAGTGAGGCATCCACGATTTCTAACTCAAACATTACTAGATATGTCCATATTTGGAGTCATGAAAGCTGTTAATATGACAGATGTTTTTCACAGGTAAACATGAAATAGACCATGTTCTGCCTACAAAGAACAAGAAAGAGTAAAATGAATCCAAATGATGAGTAAAACATAATTAGACAGATTTTCAGTCTCTTATAGCCTTTTACTCTGAGTGAGGGTCTGATAGTAAGGAGCAAACATGGCACTCCACATCTGTTTGAGCAGTTGAAGAAGCTTGGAAATCCACATGAATGAAGAAGGAAGAGCTGTGGGCAAAGAACAGGAAGATTTATTTATTTCCAATCAGTTTTATTTATCTTTCAGCGAGGCCTATTGATGTCTGAGATACAAAAAACATTTTTATCCCACCTGGATCCATTCGGACAAGAAGCATGTAGAGAAGGATGCCAGCCAGAAAGACTCTCCGGAGAGAGAAGGAGCCGGAGCCGGGCGCCAACAGTCTTCTGTAGAGAAGCCTGAGCATGGCTTCTAGTTTATGGATTACACTTCCTGTTTAACACAAACAAAAAAGGAAAACCATCAGAGTGTATTATGGGATTTATGTGAGGAGTTTATAATGCATGTCATCAGGACTGAGCTGATATTTCTAACCTTGAGTTGAAGCAATTTGAGCAACAAGTTCAGAGTCTGGATTACAAGGAGGATTTTCTTGATTCTCTTGCTCTTTTTCATCTACAATATCCAGCGCTGTCTGCCTCTGGTCTTCTGTGAACGCGCAGCTTCCGACCTCACCGGTGATCAGCTCCCGCGCCTCTTCCGTATGTCCGAGAGGTACAAGGACATGCAGTAGGTACAGTTCTGCGACTGTCCCAAAACCTGCTGCTCTACTGTTTGACAAACACTGTAACCAAGCTCTGGACGCCTCCTGCAGCACAGCTGGCTCACCCACTTTGGAGTAAAGAAGTATGCTGCAAATATAAGAGAAAGCTAATTAAATATGTACTTTAGAGCTGATGCAATGAGATGATAGATTGATTTGATTGACAGAAAAACAATCAGCAAATCATTTAAGTAATTTTAAAAAAAATTCTGATTTCAGCCTCCTAAATGTGAGCATTATTACATAGTACTTTGGTCACATTTTGGTTTTGTACTGATGGTTGAAATAAACTAGAAATTTGAAGATTATGAGGGACATTTTTTACTTATGACAAAGTGATTAATTCATTGAGAAAATATTGGTAAAGATGAGTCCATAATGAAAATAATTGTTGCCTTACTAATGTACATTATTTAATTTGATTTGCTTCATATTTCATCAGATTCCTCATCATTAGAGCTGCAACTAATGATCAATTTATCACACTTCCTAAACTGCAAAGTAGTTGTTTCTATTTGCTTGTTTTGCCTGACTAACAACCCAAAACCTAAAGATATTCAATTTACAGTCATAATAAAACAGAGAAAATCAGCAAAAATTCACATTTAAGAAGGTGGAACAGAGATGAATTACTTATTACTTGATAACCATAATATTGAGACAATCCTTTTTCTGTCAATCTACAAAGTATGGCTGCAACTAATCAATTAATCTGGCGATTATTTTCTCAAGTCATTGATTAGTTGTTTAGTCCACAGAATGTCAGAAAATTGTGAAAAATGTTTCTCAAAGCCTGTGTTGACATCTTAAATGTCTTCTTTTGTACACAACTCAAAGATATTTAGTTGACTGTCATACAGGACTGAAAAAATCTTAAAATATTCACATTTCAGAAGCTGGGATCAGAGACTCTTACAAAATAACAAAAAAAATATGTATCAAAATAGTTGGCAGTTAACTTAATAATTGGTGACTAATTGCTTAAGCTCTTCTCACCACATCTGCATTATTTTAGCTGGTATTTTCTCCTGATGCTCATAATGCTGAAGAACCCAGGAGAAGACACCATGCCACTGATTCAGCTCAGCCAGAGCCTGAATCCCTAAGATGCAGAAGCCGGCCTTTAACTCTGCACACCTGAGGAGATAAAAAAACATAGAAAACACCTGAGTGAGTGAAACACACCAACATTCAGGCTGCAGAATAAGTCATGTAGAGTGAGCTTCAGGCCTGTCACCTGTTGTCCTCTTGCTCCATGGTGGCGAGACTCTCCAGGCCTCTGTTGCAGGTATCAAAGGCTGCCTGGAAGTCTTTATGGACCATTAGTTGCTCTGCAGCCGAGTCCAGCATGCTGAACATCGCTGATAAAGAAGGAGAGAGCGGAGGGCTGCAGACTGAGCCGCAGCTGCGAACATGAGCCAGACTAGTACCTGAGCTGCTCATTAGGGTCTACTATTTCAAAATTAAGAGGAAAAACAGCAACTTTACACAACGTAACGAGTCACCGCCTCACTTTCAGCAGCTTAATTTAACGCTTCGTAAGCGCGTTTGGGGGCTTCAGTCATTCACTATCCTCTCCTAAACTTCTTGTTTACGTTTCACAATCCCTCAATCCTTCCTAGATTGAGAGTGTCAGCCAATCAGACGCCACGCTTCTCACGTTGACTTTGGCAGCCAATCATGTTGCAGTTTCTTCAGCGTGCGTCATTACGTAGTTTTTTTCACGTCTTGTAAACACGTGTATGTACGGAGCAGTCAGTGTGCGTCTACGGAGAGATTTCAGCTGCTAAAAACTCATTTTCTGTAAGTTAAATTCACTGTTTATAATGTGGAAATGTTGCTAGCAGCTTGTAGGTAATAGCATGTTGAATTAAGTCGTTTTTAAAGTGCCTGTTTTGATAGGAATAGTTAGCAATTGGAAAGCTAACGAGGTAGCTAACAGTTTGCTGCTGTGGTTAATATTTACAAATCTAACATAATTATCCAAGAAAAATAATAACCTCCAGTAATGACATCCTGTTTTTACTTGATGGTTTGTAGTCATGTAATTGTAGTTTTTATAGTTGGAAACTAATCGATTAATCGACTAATAACCATAACCTGTGTTTTCTTGGTGATGTTTAGACAAGCAAGGCCATGTAAATGATCAGCAAGTCCTTGGGTTTTTAAAATAAATTAGTTATTTGGTGCATAAAATTGGTGAAAAGTGTGTATCACTGTTCACTGCCAAAATGGTCTTGTTTTGTCCTCAACCTAAATATATTTATCTTAATCAATTATCAGAATTAGCTGATTAATTCAATAGTTGGCAACCAATTGATTATTGCAGCTTTAAAGATTGTGTTTTTTCCACCATCAAACAGTAACAAATGCGTTGATGTCATGTGAGATTTAAATAAAATGTTAATATCAACATAAGACAAGTGTGAGCAAGGAGGACAAGTCATCTACTCACTGTCATGGCTCTAAAACTCTCCAAAAACACTAATTTGACATTTTGTTAAGTCTGTATCGTTAAAAACAAACGTGGTTCATGTTTTTGGTTTTTTTTTAACCTGTTTTATAGATGTTTTACATTTTTATTGTCATTTTTTGTGTTTGTGTTTAATTTTACTGAGAGGTGTTTCTAATATTTAGTCTTCCCTTACTGAAACAATTAAAATGGGAAAGATTGAACAAACAAGCTAATCCTCTGTGGCTTCTTTGTGTTCCTGGGATGTGGGGTAATATTTAAGAAAGATGTTCACTTAAAGCATAATCAATTCAGACTGCCGTCACTCTTCATTGTGTTCAGAAAGGTCGTGACTGACTATCTGTGTTTATTTCAGAAAATCCTTAAAATGGCAAAAAGCCTCCGGAGTAAATGGAAGAGGAAGATGCGAGCGGAGAAGAGAAAGAAGAACGCCCCTAAGGAGCTGGCCCGTCTGAAACAGGCTCTTGGTCGGGATGTGAAGGCAGACGCTACGATGAGTGACATGCAGGAAATCGCCACTGTGGTGCCAGCTGACAAGATCAAGAAACAGACCGACGCTGATATGATAGATACTATGGGCGATGGTGAGTGAGAGATTGAGCACAGCATGGGCTAAATAAAACTCATAGATGCAAAGCAATACATTTACTACCTCAAATGTAACCAAATTATATTACCATTTTGCTTTTGGGACACACTGTATTTATTTACCGTAGTCTAAAATTGTTGCCTTTTGTGTTTTATAGATGGGAAAATGGATATGGACGGCAAGCGCAGCAAGAAAACTCTGCTGGATGAAAATGGACAGTATCCTACATGGATGAGCCAGCGGCAGGCCAAGAAAATGAAAGCCAAACGGATGACAAAGAAAGGCGGTCAGGGCAAGCAGCAGCAGAAGAAGAAGAAGGGTATCGCCTGGTAAAAGCAAAAGGAAGCCAAAAGATCTTTGCTTTGCCTTAAAGACTTTTTAACGCAGAAGCCTGGGATTATTTCATGTATTCCTTGCATACATGATAACTGTCGACTTCTGTACTTGAATCTCATTCTCTCGGTGGATCACACGGTTCACGGTCGTGCCACCGAACCTGTTGTCGTTGTTCTGTTTGTTCTCATGGAACAGCAGCTCCATTTTGACATCAAGACAAGTTTTAAGAAAAAAATGTGTCTGGTTTCAAAGTGCAGCATAGCGGTGGAGGTATTAGACATGTATTCTCTGCTACAAGTTCAATCATTTTGTAAGATTAAAGAAATGTATTAACAGTCCTGTGACTTGCTCTGTTCAGCATATTTTGATGTTGATTCTTCAGGACTTGTGTTGTATATCATTTTAGAGCTGGCCTTAAAAGGTCAAAATCGACAACATTGATTAGAATATTTTTCTGATATCAATGTTCATTCCACCTAAAGCAGATATATGTAACATCATATATAAATACACATTTTTGATCAATTTAGTCATTTTTTAACCACACAGTCTGGTTGTAATCATCAGTTTTAACAACATAATTATGTAAAATGATACGATTATTGCAGCTCTAATACTTCTGTAAATTGACATTGATCGGAAATAATTAATAAAGGTTTTTGGCATAAACACAACAGAAAGCTTGCCTGTGTAGCATTTTATTGACTTGATCAGTTTGTTGCAGTTATAAGATGTAACTTCACTCACCACTAATACACATTTGGTGTTCAGATACTCACTGGCACAAACTAAGCGCAATATTACACAGTAAAAGTAAAGAAGTCAAATGATCAGAAGCATACATTTTGCTGGAATGATTATATAAATATTTTGGTTACATCAGCTGGACGTAAGCTGACGGGAAAAGACCGATGCGGCCGTTGCAGTGCCCCTTCCACCAGCCCTCGTCTATCATCTCTATGTTGGTGATGACGTCATCTGGGTTGAAGGAGATCTCATCGTCTGCGCCTGTGTGGAAAAAGAAAAACAGAAGAATGAAGAATGTCCTTGTCAGTATAGAGCAGGGGTGTCAAACTCATTTTCATTCAAGGCCCACACACAGCCCAATTTGATATGATGTGGGCCAGACCACTAAAAAGATGTAAGAAAAGAAAGAGAGAAGAAGACAGGAAGGAAAGATGGAGGGACAGAATGAGGGAAGGAAAGAAGGATAGAAGGTAGGAAAGATTAAAGGGAGGAAGGACAGATGGAAAGAAGGAAGAGAAGACAGGAAGGGTAGATGGAAGGAGGGAAGGGAGGGAGGGAGGAAAAGAAAGTGGGCCGGATTGGACCACTCGACGGGCCGGTTTTGGCCCAGGGGCCGCATGTTTGACACCCCTGGTACAGAGAGATGGTTGTTCAATGTAAAAAAAAAAAGAAGTGTTGTACCTCCTTCATAGTCGTAAAGTGCTACTGCCTTCATGCCATGCGACAGGTCTTCATAGTCATTGTCCGCAGCTGTCAAATAGAAAACAAATGAATGAGTATTTCACATGTGTAAAAGGTTTGATGTTTGATATGACGGCCCACTCTGAGACAGACCTGACTCTATATGAGGTGGCAGAGGTGGTGGTGCTTCAGCGAGCTCCTCATACTCTCCTTCATCCTCCTCCTCATCAACTTCTGATGACCTCATGGGGAGCGGGGGAACATCTGATTCGAGGAAATCGTCACCACGTGGAGGCAAGGACGGCGGCTCCTCGTATATTGCTGGGTCCTGGAAACATTGCACAGATGATGTCAAACACACAAGATTTTAACATGAGACCCTGAACCACGAGCGACTGCAGTACAGGGATGCCATACTTAAAGGAATATTTTGGGAATTACTTTAATTTGCTTTCTTGAAGAGAATTAAAAGAGATTCCTTCTTCATTGTCTTTAAAACTTGCCTGAATTAAATAAAGCTTTGCTACAACTAACATTAATCTAAGTCAGAGTGTCTCACCTCTGGCTCTGGCTCTGGCTCTGGCTCTGGCTCTGGTTCTGGTTCTGGCTCTGACTCTTGTGTTTCTTCTACCTCTGGCACGTAGCGGGGGATCTCAGGTAGTGGCATGTTGTACTTTTCAGCCACATCTGGAACAGGTGGTGGATGAGCCTCCTGTTCTCTGCTGTCCTGCTCCTACAGGAAACATTTATCATTAATAATAATAATGCATGATGAGCATTAGTTAGCTTATTGCTCTTCGATGTAGTTAAAGTTAAAGTGGAGCGTTTGTGTTACCTGCTGTCTGCGTTTGGCTTCCTCTCGCTCTCTTTTCTCTCTCGCCTGTCTCCTGGTTCTCTCTTCTTCTGCTTTCTTTCGGTTCTCATCATCTGAAGCTTTGGCCATGTTCTCGAAACGTGCCTTCAGTTTCCCTGCGCCTGCGCTTGCTGCATAACATAGATGAATGAATGAATGAATGAATGAATGAATGAATGAATGAGTGAATATGAACACAAAGCACCTGCAGCAGCTCAGTAGGATGGATGATGATGAGGGAAAAATGAACTTACAGGCCTCTAACGGCTGCGTCTTTTCATAAGCAGAAGTCGGGGAGTCCATGTCTGAGAAGGTAGCTGCACTCTATGAATAAACATCAGAGAAACTTACACTATATTCATGAATTAAGTCAATTATCATTCACCATAATGAATACAAGTGCTGAAACTTACCAGTTTATCAACTGTAAATAAATCTAAATGCCAACCACCAACCAATAAACCACATGTTAACCACACTCTTCATATGTGGCATTTTGCACACATATTTATTAATATTTACTAATTATATTTATATATATATCTATATTATTCTTACATCAAATCTGAATTACTTTATAAGACTTGAAAACTATGTATAGCTTTAATTTAATGTGTAAAAGTTATAAGTTACTGAAAGACGCTAAAATCTTATTTCCCATTACAATAAAAACTAGACTCTTGGAATTTGTGATGGAGATGTTCTACTATTCTACAGAGTAAACAACAATCAAAAATATGAATTAACAATGAGTTGTAGCCCTGACACTCACCTTGTCCATGCGGTCTGCCTGTACTCCATAACGGCCTCCAAAACCTGTTGAATAATCTAAACAGAGACCAGCTGGATCAGTCTGACGTACCGTAACTCTTCTGATAAGTGCTAATAAACACTTTTGTGGGTGTCGTCTCACCTTTCTGTGACTGATGTTTCTCCGTCTCACCCTTATAATCGTACCCCAAGGCAGCTTTATCTACTTTCTCCTTCTCGACGCCAAACTTCCCCCCGAATCCCTTCGAGTAATCTGGTAAAAAAAAAAAAAAAAGAAGGAAGAAGAAGAATAAGAGTGGATGTAATCAGATGTTTGGTAAGCAGAGTCAGAAAATGCAACAACTTAAACTCACCTTTCTGTGACTGGTGCTTCTCTGTTTCTGCTTTATAATCGTACCCATGTGCAGCTTTGTCCACCTTCTCCTTCTCCACACCGTATTTCCCTCCAAATCCCTTTGAGTAATCTGACAAAAAATAAGAAGACAAAATGAAGCCAAAATGTCTAGAAAACTGTCACAATTAACAATTATTATGACTTAAACTCACCTTTTTGTGACTGATGCTTCTCTGTCTCGCCTTTGTAGTCGTACCCCATTGCAGCTTTGTCCACTTTTTCCTTCTCCACTCCGTATTTCCCTCCAAATCCCTTAGCGTAATCTAAAACCATGTAAAGAAAAAAAATCCTGGATGAGGAACTTCTGTTTGGCAGCAACTTCCAAAAAGAGTATATTAAATATTAAGAGAGCCAAACCTTTCTGAGATGCATGCTGCTGCACTTCTCCTTTGTATTCAAAGCCCATGGCAGACTGCACAGACACACAGAGACTGCATTTAATAATAATTATGATAACAGATTTCATACACTGCAGTTTAAAGTGTGTCTCTATGCTCTATGTGACCATGTACTTTTATTATTAATGTTGTGAGTTTTATCATCATTCTGATTTCTCTTTATTATGTTTGTTTTTCCTCTGTGTAAAGCACTTTGGATCTACTGTGTTATGTTATGAGTTATATAAGTAAAGCAAGAGTTTCAGTTGAACAGAAACATTAAAATACAATGAAACACAGAAAACTAACATCAAATAGAGAACTGAAAATGTTCAGTGAGATTCAATAAAAGCAAATCTACTCACATTAACATTTAAAAGGTGAGTCTTTATATGTTTTTTAAAGGAATTTACAGATGTTGCATGTCAGATATTTACAGGAAAATGCTGCAATCTCTTAACTGTTGATACATTTACTACTATAGTGTAAGGAAAAAAATGGTTTTATGTGCTTGCTTTCTCTTGTTTTTCATTAAAAGACTCAGAGTGTAAAACAGTCTGCTTCTCCTCTCACCTTATCCACTCGGTCTTTCTGAACTCCGTATTTCCCGCCAAACCCTCGCGCTGCATCTTTCTGGGAGGAGTGCTGCTCGACTTGAGCCACGTAGTCGTGCCCCAAAGCCGCCTGGGTAGTCAGACATACATTAATGCACAAACTAATCCCTTAACAGCAGGTGGTTTACATATAAGCATAAATGATATCAGAGAGTTTGCTTACCTTGTCCATTCTGTCCTTCTCCACTCCAAACTTCCCTCCATATCCGTACGATGCTTTGGGAGTGTGCTCTTTACCCTTCACCTGTTCGTGCTCCACAGCCACTTTCTGTCTGAGCGCTTCAATGCTGAAAAGGTCACGTAGACGTCAAACATACTGACATCTGAAGGCCTGTGCACACAGACGCCCCCAGTATGCACAATAATAGTAATATTAGTCATATTTACCGTTGACTATTTATACCGAACATACTCACATAAGTCTGTAGCACAAGTCACACATACTGTTACTATTTTTTTACTATTTCCTGTTGTTCATATTGCTTCACCTACTTTTTGTTCTTTTGTTTTTTTATTGATGCTCTTTCTATTTTTGCAACCCACTTTGATGCTGTAAGGCTGTCAATTACTCCCATCGTGAGACTAATAAAGGCTTACGTTAGTTTATCTTGAATCATACACAAGGCAGAACTTTAAAATGAACTGGAAACAAACTAAAACCAGGAAGTGTGAACATGTCTATACATTTGGAGGTAAATATGACAAAATAAAGTAAAAATAAAGACATCAAAATGTAATAAAAGCATTCATTTGATGCTTTTAATGGTGCACTCATATCTAGTATGTTCAAATATCTAATTGAAGATACATGAATTCAATTCAAAACTTCATTAAGGACACAGCTCATGGGGGGGGTCCAATGTTGGTGCAATTGTCTGACTATTCGTTAAGTCCATAAAATGACATAAACCACTAAAGTAATTCTCACAGCCTGGGGTGACACCTTCAAATTGCTAATTTTGCTCGATTGCTAATTATAGCCCAACACCACAAAATCTAAAGATATTCAATTTACAATGACGTAAAACAGACAAAGCTGTAAAGATTCTAACAGTGATACTTCTACAATGTTTTGTGTCAACAGTGTCACAGCTCTCGTTGTGATTTATTCGTCCTTTCGTTACTTTTATCACTATATGAGAAGCTTAAACCAACAAATGATTATATAGTATTTTAACTTGATGATTAAGATGATCAGTTCTCAGTAGATCGACAAATTATTATTATATATTGTCACATAAATGCACATTTCTGCTTTCTGTTAATTACTTATAATTGATAACATTGAAACCAGTACTCTGCACTTTCTTTCATGTGTGATTTGATTTACTACATATTGATTTGACTGTGTACACTGAGCACCAACTATGCCAACTATGCCTCTGCAGATTTGTTCTGACACCTTTAGGGCACAGTGGAGTTTGGCCGAAGCTGTAAATATTAAAATGATATCGAATATGGCCAGTGCTAAAAGTTTGGACTATATTTGAACTGCATTTCACCGGATGCAACATTATAACACCTTTGAGCAGTTTCTTCTCCTAATCTTATGATACAGCCGCAGTGAGAAGTCACATTGGTTTAAAGCTCACTGTCAGCGCGTCATCGTCATATATTATCCATATTAGGAGACAGTCTGACAGCTTGTTGCTCTGCTCTCACTTCCTCTTCCTGTTGCTACTCTGCACCCACTCTGACCTGCGTTTCTTGAAATCTTCTGACAGGTTCAACCTTTCATTTCCAGAAAAAAAATGGCTTTGCATCTCTTACCTGATGTGCTCTTTACGTCCCGAACCCTCAACGCTCTTGGCTCCCCACCTCTGCTCCTGCTCTGATACGTCATTCTGCAAAAAAAGACAAAAAACAGAGGCTGTGGTGAAAATGCAGCGTGAAATCCTAAAAGAAGACTTATTGCATTGGCATATATCTTCCCCTTAGTGATACACACTCCAGGATATATACAGTACCTCAAAGTCAGGGTCTGTCTCCCAGTCGTCCCCCTCTGCTGCCACCTTCATGCTCACATTGTGGCCCACGACTGACTTCCACATCTGGGGGAATAAAACACAGTTAACCACACATGACAGCGAACACTGAAGCCAGTATGTGAGTGTGATTCATGCCCTATTCATGTGTCCATAACTGCAAAAAAAAAACCTTGAACTCACTGTTTATTCTACTATTTCTGCTACGTTGACTTAAAGAAAGAACAACTACAATAAGCTGACACAGCCACCATTTGCTGAAGTCTTAAAAAGGAAGTGAGTTATTTTCAACATCAGCATCATTTCCCCATAATGAAACACACCATTTTATGGCTTCATGTTGTAAAACGACACTAAAAATACAAAATAAGCACTTAAGAATGTATTTTTTCCTCCTCAGAGAAGTGCATTAGGAGTTAATCAGATCTTACTTGTATTCACTATGAAGTAGCAACAGCAGCAGCAGCAGAACTAATGATATTAATTATAATATTGCTAATATTATGTAACACATTGAGTTAACATACTATAAATGCAATCTGATGTCCCAGCTACCAACTTAATATCATAATTTCATCATTTTATAGTGTTATCCTTTCACTTCTGAACTCATGTTTGACTAAAGTTAAGGTCAAGTTTCTTCAGTACAGTTAACAGTACAACACTCAGACTCACTTCCTCAATGAAATTCAAAGATAAATTAAATTAAAGTGCATTTAAATCTGTTAATCAATTAGTTTGGAGAGAGATGAACATTACCTTTTAGCTGTGAGAAGTATTTATATCCGTGTTTGTGTCGATAACAAACGACAAACTTTGTTCTTCAGCCAAGCGTGCGGCAGGGGATGGGCGAAATGTGAACGCGCGTCCTGCGCTTGTGAACGCGCATGGATGTAAATAAATGAAAAAAAGTCGCAACGTAACTATATAATTTTTTATACACTTATAAATAGATATTATTACAGAAACAATAGCATTTTAGTATTAAATTATACACATATATGTATCTTTTATTTATTTATAACCCTAACCCAACTTCGTGAAGACATTGTGGTTATTACAGTAAAATAGAGATTTTTTTTGAGCTACAGCAACTTTAGGTCACCAGCACTTGAACACACCAATAATTACTGGCTATAAATCGTGCTTACTGCTTTTAATTTACTAGTTTACTAACAGGTCTTTAATTCTTTACTGTGGCTAATCAGAACATTGTAAACAGAGCTACTACAGGTGCCGCTGATGTAAATTAATAAATTATAATCATACATTTATATTTATATGTAGACAATGATGCAGCTTGTGCCGGATGTGTGTGGGAGAGACAGTCATCAACACTGATGCTGTTTTTATCCAGCATCCTTAAACATAACTCCACTCATACTATTATCATCTGTATTGTATAATTACAATAGGCTATTAACTGTAGTGCATATGCTTTTTATCACAGTGCAGCATGTTTTGAACTATTGTACATAGTATTATGTGACTTATTGTAGGATGCCTAACAATATCAGGCAAAGGAACTAAAACCTTTGACTTTACTCCACTGCATTTCCATTGTTTGAATGTGGATTCATGTTTATTTTCTCTTTCCAAACTGAATGCATTAGAGGATACAGCTGTGGTTTAGCTGTTGTGTGGTTGCAACACTTGGGGGCAGACTCACACAGCTTTAACATTGTAGTAATAACACTGAAACTGCATCCACATTATGTCAAATTTATAAGAAATAATCAAAAACATTTTATATTTTGCTTTCATGAGAACAGTCAAATCATTTAAGGCTTAACAATAATAATAATGAACTAAATCATGTTGATTAAACCCAATTCTACGTTCAAGATCATACATTGCACTAAAAAATAGAAAAACTTATTTTTGAATCAATTATAACTTAATTTAGCAACTAAATCTGTATTATCCCCCCCCCCCCCATGTTCACTAATAGACAGACAGACAGACACACCTTGTTTACTGAACATGTTTATTCTTTCCTCCGTGTTGTGATCTATAATTGTTTCAAAAACCGTTTTCTTAAGTAAACCAAAGTCCCCGTGTGAACAGGCTACTTACAACTTTTACAGGAAAGTAAGATCAAGACCAAGATTTCACCTCCACATGAAATTAACATAAAAGGTTTTTGAATGTGGTGTGTGATTTAAGTGTTTTTTATCTTTCCATAAAGCGATGCATTATTACCCATTTAAAACCAGTAATTAAGTTTTGAATTTCATTTTGAAGACTTCACAGTATGTCATGACTTCCACTTGTTTGGTCTGAACCTGAGCTTTACATTTCAGACTCTGCTTATGGAAATCAAAATGAACTGAGCTGCAGAAAACAGTTAAGAAAAGTCCTCATACAACATCCATGTATCTCCAATTTAGGTTATTTTAACTTTAGTGTAAAATAAATTAAATGAAGGATTAATTGATCCTCAAAGCATGAGACACCTCTACTTCTCAAACTCAATAAATCCTTACAACATTATCTGGATTATCTGAAAAATGCATAATCTAAAAGCTGAAAAATATGCAGATTTTCTCATAAAATGTATCTCCTATATGTCAATTTTGAACAGGACGGCAACAATGAGGAAAAAAAATCCCAATATTTAGTTTTTTTTCCTACAGCCACATGAACGAGCCAATAATATTTGAGGAGATCATTCCCTGATCTAAACCCCCAACACTTTAATTACAGCCCTTTTAAACAGTTATTTACAGTTCAATTTCAGATTATTTCAGTGTGTGTGTGTGTGTGAGATGTGATGTGATGTGAAGGAAAAACATGGACGTTTAAAGAAGACGCGTACAGTAATCCATCTACCCACAGTGAGCGATAGAAAGATAGAAAGAAAGGAAGAAGGAAGAAGACAATGGCAATATAGATTTACAGTAAGTAGTGAACGATTTAACAGTTTCAACTTATAATAATAAATTATGCTACATCACAGTAGTCTATAATGGGATGGATATTATTGGGAAAAAACACAGCAGTCTTTCTCCTCTGGAATGAATCCACACTGTGGTTAACATTGCACCTGAATGGCAACTTCATCTGCCTTAAAAACTAAAGGGCAAACCGTAAACTCTACATCTGTGCAACAGAAATAAATGTGGACGGGTCAGGAAGGGGGGGGTCTTATTGGGTATGTAAGAGGAAAAACCCACATCCAGCCGACATACGTGACATACAAGTATAAATATCAATATAATATTTCTCTCTCTCTTTTTTTGTTGTTTTTTTAAAATGTGACTTATATAAGGGGACAGTTAGAGAAAAGAAAAAAACTCACATGATAGGAATGTGTAGGAACAGAAATTGCACTGTGCTCCATTTTTTTTTTGTGCATAAAACGAGCAGAAGAGGAAGAGACTGGACTATCACAGCACATCCTGAACCTCAAGCCAGCTGAATGGAACAAGTTTGACATGTTGGGGAAATATATTAAACTTACTTTCTGGTTGGATAATTAGACAAAGAGAAAGATACCACTCACACATCTGACCATTAAATACAAGGCTTATGTAGGGATGAATCAAACAATATATTACATGTTAATTGGTGAGCTTCAGAGGTGCTGGTGGGTGGATTTTGTCACTTTGAAGACAAAGCTAGTCCAGTCTGAATATAAGGAAAAAGCATAAGAGGTCCCCTTTAAGCTGTAGCCTTAAATCTAACAAGGCAGACAAGACAGTGGTTTCCCCAAGATGTCAAACTTTTGCTTTAGTGTTAAGTGACCCTTTTATATCCAAATCTAAAGGCACATGAAGAACACCATCTGCCAAAATACTTGATTTACTCCTAAAGATTTTTAAGCAAAGGATAATTAATCCCTTTTATGTCCTCTTTGTTTGGGGTTTTGAAAAACCTGCCATACACACCTGAAAGCCATTAAAAGATCAAAATGGTTAAAAATCAATGACAACACCTCCCTATATAAATCTATATACTTTGGCTAAAAGTTGAAGTCCTGGTAAAGTGCAGTGTTTGCGTGTAGAGCGTTTCTCATTCCCCCTTTTTTTCCTAATTTATTACACGTAACAATATCAAACATTATGTTGGCTTGGGTTAGGTCTGTGTCACATTTCCATTTTCTTTCCCTTCCTTTTGTCCCTTTCTCCCTCTCTTCTAATCTTGTCGGGGATTGTTAAAGGGGAGCTGGTTTCAGAGGTATCCGCCCAGGCACAGCAGCAGCAGGACGTGCACAGTGAGCAGATAGAGGCTGAACAGCAGAGGGGTGCGCTGGCGGGAGCAGAAGGCCACTCGGAGCATCCGCATCAAACCGGGGCCGCCTCTTCGAGTCTGCTGGAGGGAGCAGAAAAACACAAGGTTACAGGAAACATTTGGCTCGTATGTCTTTATTTCCACGGTGATTAAGATGGTAAATGAGGCGGTGCAGATCATTAGGAGGAGCCTTACTCGAGTGACAGCTCCTTCCGGCGGCTCGATGAAAACAGCGGTCTCTGAGTGATCCCCTTCTTGTGCAGAGTGCCATTTAGCCTGGCTGTGACTAATAATAACAACAACAGATGTTTGCTGTCATTCTTTGTTGATTGAACACATTTAAAACGAGCTACAAAAAGGGGACTAGATGAACTATGAGATTCAGATAAACACAACAGTATGCCAACACTTTTCTTTTCCACAGTATCGACTGTATTGCATGCAAAAAGACACTGAACTAAAGCTGATCTATACTTTATAACATTAAAGGAATAGTTCCTCATTTTGGTAAATGCACTTAGTAGCTTTCTTGCTGAGAGTTATATGAGAAGATTGATACGGCTGTCATACTGTTCATTAAATAGAAACCATTTCTTGGCAGGGTGCAGTGACTTCCAGGAGTCTCGTCATTATGAGGTTGCCAGGCAACCAGCTGAGACTTCAGGACTGTACCCCTCCCCAAAATACTTCCCGTTAAATCACAATAGACTGTCAATTTTACAGTATAGTTTTTGTGCAGTTTAGACAAAGATGTTAATTTCTGAGCTTTATATGTGCTGCTAGTTGGGATTTTGTCAACCTCTGACTGTTTCCTCCTATTTCCAGCCTTTATGATAAGCTGTTGGCTGTAACGTTAATGTCTGTACAGTAAATCTGACATCTTATTTAACTCTCAGCAAGAAAGACAGATAAGTATTCCTATAAATACACTGCACTAACTGGTCACCACTAAATTATCTTATATGGTTTACCACATATTTTATCAGGTGTCTACAGTATCTCTGGTTTCACTTTTGATGCTGCTTGTTGTATGTAGTAGATTCTCATATTCCCACCCATACTATCTGTTTTTGTACTTGAGACATGTTTAAAGACATAAATATAATCTGTTTTGTGTAATAATTAATAATTGTGTGACCAATTTTCAGTGCCGTAATTGTCTTGTTAAAAATTCTTAAAACTAGATCTACTCCTTTCCCTCATTGAAAAACCCACCGTCTATAAACATGCAAATATTTTTTTGCTATAAAAGTTTAACTACTGGACACAAGATGTCGCCACATCACACTTTTGAAGCTGTGTATTAAGACTATGATGGGATTCTGCACTAGTTGTGATATCACCAAATACTTAAAGTGAGCACAGAGAAACTTTCCCTTTTCTGCAGAGGATTATGAAATCTCTGCATATACAGCATTCAAATCTACAAGTGAAGTTAAAAAGTGGAAAAAAAGTGGAGAGGGACTTTAAATTACTCTGTGTGGTATCAATAAAGTTTTTTCTCTGATCTTGTAGCACATTTCATACCGTTCAAGTTGATCTTGCGTAGCCATCAGCTGCTCCTCAGCTGCTATCCTCTGCTGTGTCTCTTCATCCAGTCTGATGTTGAGAAGATTTAAAATATAAAATCAGTGAATATCTGCGTGTTGTGTCTGTTTCTCATCTTTAGAAAGGTTTGATCCATAAAATACCTTCGCTGCAGCTCTTTGACCTCAGCAACGTAGGCGTGGCTGTCCAGCAGGTTAATTCTCTCCTGTGGGGCTCCAGGAGCACTGTCCACTTCCTCTGTGCCCTGTGGGAGGAAAATTACAGTGTGAATATCATATATATATATATTAAATCCAACATCCTGAAATGAAACTGAACCTTTGTTGTTGTTTTTTTTTTACATTAGTTCTTGCAGTTTGGATTATGCCATTTGTAAGCCAATAAAGACATTAAACTGATTTGGATCAGACAGAAACATTTCTAAAACTATCTTAGTCACAACAGTTTATTCCCAGTAATCAATACGATGTTGAAACACAGAATATATTTGTTTCTCTAACAGTCCAGTGTACAAGCACATGTTCAGACCCTTACTTCTCTCTGATAGCGTTCCTGTTGAAGTTTGGGCTTATGAGTGCGGGCGTCCTCCAGCATGGCAGTAAGCTGTCGCAGTTGTTGGTCCCGCTCTGAGAGTGTGGTGAGGGTCTGCTGCTTCAGCTGCTCGGCTTGAGCCATCCAGTCAATTCGCTCCAGTCTAAACAAATAGAAATACCACACATATTCACAATAAATCTAAGGCTCTTTGTGCTAAAAAACAGTGATTTTAAGGACAAAATATCAGTACTGTGGCTCACCTGAGGGTCTCGATTTCCTGTTTGCCCATTTCCACAACATTCTCTAGCTGTGCTACAACACGCAGCATGTCTTCATTCCTTTTCTTTTCATCAAACAGCTCCTGGCTGACTTTAATCAGCTCTCCCGCTCCCAGACGAGCCAGCTCTGACTTCTGTTTCTTGAGCTCAGACGTCTGTGTTTGAAGCTGCTCCAGCTACACATCGACAGAGCAGAAGATTTACACACTGCATAACTCACCTAAACACGTAATTATTAATATATTCACCAGTAGATTTTTAATCACTAAAATATTGACATTTGTGGTTAGACATCTACTCACCAGTCTCTCCCTGTCGTTCTGCAGGGCTTGTAGTGCATTCTTCAAGCCCCACACTTCTCCAGTGGAGCCTGCGGGGCTGCTGTGTGCTGCATGGCCTCCTGCCTTGCTCATCTCTTCCAGCCTCAGGCTCAGTTCCTGGGCCTTGTTTTCTGCCTGATCTCTGCTATCCTGGAGGGAGGCCATGGATTTAGCAAAGGACTGGTTCTCTGCTGTCAGCCGTGCCGTCACCTCTTTCTCCTCCAGCAGCTTCTGTTCGACAGCCAGCAGATCACTGGCCAGCTCTGCCACCCTCTCCTGAGCGCTCTCCGACTCTGTCCTCATCACGCCTCCCTCCCATCGCAGTTCAGCTAGTTCTTTGCTCCTGCTATCCTGCTCTTGCCTCTCCGTTTGTAGACGCTCTTCCAAAGCCTCCACTTGTTCTCTAGCTGCCTGCAGCTGCTCTCTCAGCTTCTCAACCTCTGCACCAGGAGCATCTTTCACCTGTGATACTGTCCTACTGTCAGCAGCCTGGTTAAGAATCTCCCTCTCCACTTTACCTGCTTCTACTTCCGTCTCTCTGGCTCGGCTCATGCTCTTTAACTGACTTTCTAGCTCCTCACGCTCCCTTTCCAAAGAGGCGATCCGTTCTCGCTGGGCTGCCAAAAGCTGTTTGTGTTGGGAGTCCTTCATGCTAAGAACTTGATTAAGTTCTTCACGGTAGCCGTGAAGCTGAGCGGACAGTTTGGCCTTTTCAGCATACAGGTCGTCTCTCTGGACCAGCAGAGAGCGCAGCTCTTCTTTCAGGCTGTTGTTCTCTCCTGCTGCCTCTTGGATCAGACCATCTTTCTCCATCATTACCTGATGCACAATGCAGGTGTTATATTAGGCACCGAAAACAAGCGCAACATATGTCAATGTTGTTAATGTTAATGTGAAAGGATTTTTATACAATACCTGCAGGTGTTTCTCCTCCAGCTGCTTGTACGTGTTGAGGACTCTGTCTCTGTCGTCCTGCAAAGAGCCCATAGCCTTCATGAAAGAGTCCAGCCTGGCTTTTCTGTTGTTGCTCTCTTCCTCTGCCTTTCGTAGTTTTTCCTCCAGATCCCGCAGTTCCCCTCTCCTCTGCTCCAGCTCCTTTTCGGCTTCTTGTGCCCTGCTGTCCGCCTCCTTCCGAGCCTCCTCTGCAGCCTGTGAGGTGAAATCATGAGGAATTTGTAAATAATCTTCTAGTTGATTACCAACATTACTAAAAGGGTATAAAAGTATAAAGTATGTACTGTAGCTAAGTGATAATGTTATTACCTGAGTAACAGCTTGCTCCTTCTCCCCCAGAAGTTCCACTTCCCTCCTCTCCTTCTCATTTAACTCCGTCTGCAGGCTCTCGGTCAAGGCCTTGGAGGAGCGCAGGTCTGTCTCTAGTTGCTCCACGTTCAGACACAGCCGCCTCTCTTCTACCTCCCTCTCCTTCAGCGCAGTCCTGGCCTGGTCGACTTCTTCCTGCAGCACGCCTACAGCCTCCTCCAGAGCCCGGATCCTCTGATGCAGACTCTCCAGCTCAGTTTTTAGGACTTGGGCTTCATTTTGTGCAGACTGCAACTCAGCTGTGGTTTGCTGTAACTTGCTCCTCTCCTCTTCAAGGGCGGCGCGGCTCTGTAGAACGTTCTTCTCATCTTCTGCTACTTTCAGCTGCCAATCTTTGTCGGTTTTCTCTAATCTGGAAGAAAAATTGTCCTCATCAGATCACATTTTTAAGTTTTGTACTGAACAAGCATTTAAGAAAGATATCAAAATAATTTTACCTGTCAACTGAGAGCTGAAGCTCTTCTTTCAGTGCAGATTCTTTCTGAAGTTGCTCTGCCAGCTCCTTGGCTCGTGTTTCAGCCTCCCGAACTTCAGCCTCCTTACCCTGCAGAGCATCATTAAAGCGAGTCTCCCACTGCCGAGCCTCGTCTAAAACTCTGTCCCGGTCGTCTTGCAGTGAGGACATGCAGCGCGAGAAGGCGGCTAACCTGGCAAGAGACTCATCCAGACGGGCCTGCATTTCCTGAGCTCGTCTCTCGGCTCCTTTTGCGATCTCTCTGGCCTCCAGCGTGGCCTCCTCTTCCTTTTCTCTTTCTCTGTCTGCATCTTCCAGTCTCAGCTCTATCTCCTTTAGTTCACCCCCGAGCCTGAATCTCACAGAGTCCAGGGTTTGCTCTGCCTCTGCTTTGATTAAAGCTTCTTTCTTCTGGCTGTCCTGTTCTAAAGTTGTTTTCTCGACTAAAACCTCATTTAACTGTTTCTGGGTTTCGTCTAAGTGGGATTTGCTACTTGCCAACTCTGCCTCAGTCCTTCTCAGGTCCTCAAGCGTTTTGGACGTCTCCAGTTGAGACTGTTCTAGCTTCGTGTGGATCTCGTCGTGGCCTAGCTGCAGCGCCTTTGCCTCCCTACCCAGCTCACTGATCCTCTCTTGGTACTGGATGGAGTCCCTCTGTAACTGACGGACCTCTAGCTGCTTTTCTCTCAACAGTTCCTCCAGCTGACGCGCTCTGCTCTGGCTTCCTTCTTTGACCCTCTGAGCAGACCTCAGTTGTTGTTCCAGCTCCCTCTGCTTGCCGGATTCTGCTTCAGCCTCGGCTCTCTCTCTCTGGGCTTGTCTCATGTCCTCTTCCAGCCTGGCCGCTCGGTCGCCCTCGCTCTGAGCCTGGGCTTCAAGTTCGGCTCGCTCCCTCTCCAACCTTTCCACCTCCCGCTGAAGTTCAGCCAGGTGCTCCCTGGTGTCTGCTGCCTCTTGCTGGTAGCCAGCGATGCTCCCGTTGAGTTGGGCCAACTGGTTCATCAGACGCTCCTCCAAGTTATCTTTCTCAGTTTCAAGGCTTTTCAGGAGTTCTTTGACCTGGGCTTCCCTCTTTGAAGCCTCTTCAATCAGGCACTTTTCTCTCTCTTTGCTCTCTTGCAGGCACTTCTCCAGAGAGGCCATCATGCTCACCTTCTCCTTACTTTCCTCTAGATTTTGCTCAAGAGAGGACAGTTCAGTCTTTAGCTCAGCCTCTCGTTCCTGCCACAGCTCCCTCTCTGCGTTAACAGTGGCCTCCATCTCCCTCATTTTATCATCTAATACAAATTGAGCACTTTCAGTCACATCTGCTTCTTCTCTTTCCACAGTAGGTTGCAAATGTGTTTCTGGTACAGATACTGCACTTATTTGGTCATCTGGAGTCTCTTCTGAGGTGAGGGGTTTTTCTTTGTCATCATATTGACTTTCAACAAGCTCTGTTTTGGTCGTGTCTGACTGCTGGACAGTGACAACTTCTTCTACAACAGCTGCAGAGTTCAGCGTAGCAGCCTGAACTTCATCAATGTCTTTCTCTGCTGTTTTGGCAAGTTCTTCCTTCAGCTGTTCAATCTGTTGCCCCAAAGAGTCTCTTTCTGCTACTGTAGCATCCAACTCATCTCTTAAACTCCCCAGTTCGTCTCGAAGTCTGCCGAGCTCAGCTTTGTGAGATGAATCCTGTCGTTTCATCGAAGGCCTTTCTTGCATCTCTCTGAGTCTCTCATTCTCTTCCTCTAATTCCAATATTTTTTGCTGCTTTGTTTTAGCAAACTTTCTCATTTTGTCTTTCACGGACTCCACCTCCTTCTGCGACTCCTCCGTCTGCCTTTCAGCTTCCTGCCTCGCTGCCTCGTTTGTCCTCATTTTGGCTGCTAAATCCTGTCTCTCCTGCCTGGCAGCTTCCAGGACTCGTCTCACGCGCTCCGCCTCATCGCTCACATTTTCATAAGACTTGAGTAGAGTCTCATATTCATCCTTCATGCCTTGAACCTTTTCCTCCCATTCTCTGCACACCCTGGCAGCCTCTTCTTTTGCCAAGTCTACTTCTCTCGTACAGGCATCTTTCTCACTCAGTATCCCATCCATGGCCAGTTTGAGGCTCTCGCAGGATGACCCTAGGCTTTGGTTCTCCAGTAACATCCGGTCAACCTCGTCGATCAGTTTAACCTTTTCTGCTTTTAGCTTCTCCAGCTCATCTTCTGCTGACTCCATCTTCTGCTGCAGCTCAGATATGAGCTTCTCACTTGAAGCTAGTTGCTCCTTCTGGGTTTTGTTTTCTTTGAGCACCTCTTTGCGAGAGATCAGAGCTGCCTGAAGCTTTCGTTGAAGCTGCTGGATCTTTGCCTCATTGTCTTTTTCTTCCTCCTGCCTCTGTGGAACCTCAACCTCTAACTTCTGGATTTTCTCTTGCTCAGCCTTTAGCTCGTCCTGTAAAGATGATATCAGCTGATCCTTCTGAGACACTGTACCCTGCATGGAGTGTATGAGAGAGGTCTGCTCGCTAAGCTGCTGGCTTAGCTCCATGATCTCACGGTTCTTATTGTCCAGAAACTGCTTGAAGTCTTCAACTTCAGCCTGAAGAGTTGTGATGGAGGTTTCAGAATCCGCAGGTGCTGCTTTGGCTGCAGCTTCCATCTCCGCCTTCAAGGTTTCAGCATGAGATTCGGCTTGGCGATACTTTTCTTTGAGATCACTAATTTCCTCTGAGAGTACATCAATCTGTGTTTCCTTCTCTCTCAGTGATTGGAGCTCTATGCCAAGTTCCTGTAACTCAGCCTCCTTCAGTGACAGGCTGGCATGAGTTTCCTGCAGCTGCTTTTCTAGCTCTGTGTTTGCCGTCCGCACAGTCTGGATCTCCTCTGTTAGAGCTTTCAAAGACTCCTCCATTTGTGGAGGAACCTCAGATTGCTCTGCAGAATGCTGAATCTGATCTTTAGATTGTGATTGTGATGAATCAGTCTCAGATGTAGCAAAATCCACCCATTCCTCCTGGACCCAATCATTTGCTGCTGGCTTCTCCAAGTTTTCAGCAGGTTGCTCGGTCTCATGGTGAGGCAGGTCTTCTTTCTCAGTGCTCACCTTTTCCTCGAATTCCCTCAATTTAGTAAGAAGAACTTCTCTCTCGCCGCTCTGCAACTCAAAACGCTCCTTAAGTTCGCTGTAATCTTCTTTCTGCTGCTTCAGCTGTTCACGATGGTGTCTATCTTTCTCTTTCGCTTTATGGATGGTTTCTTTACGAGATTCTTGCACCTCCACAACTTTCCTCTGAAGGGTTTCACACTCGGCCTCGAGAGACGCCACTTGAGACTGTAACGCAGCTGTTTCAAAAGAAACGTCAGGCTGATGAGATTTTTCAGCTTCTTCATTTAGCTTTTTATTCAGATCAAGTGTATCAGCAAGAGCTTGAGCCTGTTGGATAATTTTCTGCTCAAGAGTCTCAACGGTCTCTTCTTTGGATCTTAAAGCTTGCTCCAGTTCCGCGAGTTTAACCTTCATTTCCTCAATCTCCTGTCCTTGAGACTTTTCAGTTTCTGGTTCTGCTGCGTCACCTTTTTCTTTCTGAGTCTTTGCTTCTGCCTCAAAATCAGCAACCTTCTTCAAAAGCTCTTTCCGTTGCACAAGTGCCACCTGCAACTTCTTCTTTGCGTTTGTCAGCTGGGTTTCTAGCTGCCCTTTGACCTTTCGTAAACTAGTAAGTTCATCCTCTGCAGGAGTGGCGGAGTCTTTATCACTTACTTTCTGTTTCTCGTCTCTCACTTTCTCCAGCTCTACTATCTGCTCCTTTAGTTTGTTGACTTCACTGTCCACCACAAACTTGTTGTCCTCTGCTTGAAGGAGTTTAGCGGACATGCTGTCATTGAGCTCCGTCATCTCCTGCTCTTTCTGGCTGAGACGAAGCTGCAGCTCACAGATCTCAGAGTCCTTCTGTGACAAAGAATCGTTGTTGAGATCTGATGTCCGCGAGTACTCCAACATGCTGCTCTCCATGTCTTGAAGCTTCTTTTCAAGCTCAGAGGAGAGGAGCTCTCTGTCTTCCAGCTGAGCACTCAGCATCCGGGCCTGACCTTCCTGTTCAGAGAGAGCTTGTTGGGCCATTTCTAAATCTGACTGCAGAATCTGGATCTTCTGCTCCTTGGCTTTACTTTCACTGTTCAAAATGTCTAACTGTTCATGCAGAAGATGAATTTCAACACCATGCTTCTCCTCCACAGAGCTACTTTGCTGGGAAAGCTTGTCCAACTCCTCTTTGGCTAACTTAAGCTCCTCTGCAAAATCACTGGCTTGGGACTCGACCTCTTCCTTGGCAGTAGCGAGTGTTTGTGTTTCTTCCTCCAGATTCTGGATTTTCTCCTGTGACTCTGCAGCGAGCTCTCTCAGTTTCTGCAGCTCAGCCAAAAGTTCACTATACCTCTTCTGGAGTTCCTCGGCGAGGATTTGGGCAAAGACCTGGCCAGAGGGTACATCCGTGGTGGATTCACTCTGAGTTAAGTGAACCTGGACCGTCTCTCGGATGATGACAGATGAGGACTCAGCCTGAACTGTGGAGGTTTCCTGCTCCATGCTTGTTGCCTCCCATGACTGCAACTGCAGCTGGCCAAAGTCTTGCAGGATGGACGGCCATTCCTGGCCTCCGTCTTGATTCACAGCTTCCAGGAGGGTCCAGCTGCTGTGAGCCACCTCTGAATCACTACTGGCGACCATCTCATCTGATGAAGTCCCTTTGGATCCTTCTGGTGATTCAGACTGGTCTCCAATAAGCTCCGGGCTACTTTCATTATCAGCAGAAATGGAGATAACAGAGGTGTCCTCAGCAACTAAGGTGGTCTCCTCTTCTTGTGTATTATCCAGGGAGTCAGGATGGGTTGCAGAAGTGTCATGGGGGGCTGTACTGGCATCCTGACATTGATCTGGACTCTGATCATAATTTTCACCCAATGCAGCCTTACTGGAGCTGCGCTCTTCAGCCAGTTGAAGAGACTCTTGCAAGGCAACCAGCTCTTTGTCTTTTTCCAACAGCTGCTGCTCCAGTGCCAATATGTGTGCTGTGGAGGTCAGCAGAGGTGAAATTAGAAAAAAAAATTCAAAAAGGCCTCAAATAACTACTAGTAGTTTCAACAGTTTATATGCAAGAGTCCACCCAGTGTAAGATAAATTCAATCTCAATGTGTGCTACTGTCATCACATCACATCAGTGTTCAAATTTAATCTGGTCAACTTGTCATTCAGAAAACATTCTAGGAATTAAGTTATTTCTAACTTTTCAATAGTAAGGTTCAAGACTTTTACACATTACATTAAAAACAAAAATATGATAAACCACTATGGATTTTGAGGTGTTCAGTAAGACATTTTTTTTCTTTAATTGTATTACTAACTAATTATGTAATGACATTCAATTCAAAACATGGCACATATTTTGTCATTATTTCTACACCTATGCCTCGTACAGAACAGCTGATATGATACATACATTTTATTGTGGCAGATATAACCAACAAATCTTTTATACCTTTGTCAGTTTCAGATGAAATCTGTGTTGGTGGTTCAGCTGCATCTCTTTCAGACATCTAAAAGAGAGAGGCAAAAACATATATTACATTTTGATAATAGGCAGGAGAGAAATTAAGTGATTTACTAGAGAATTAAAACCTGTTAAAGAATTGGTGATATAACTGTTTTTAAGAGCTCTATGCAACTTCTGTGATTGCTGCAACAATTTAAATCTATATCAGCAGGACGTATGGCTGTAGAGTGAGGTGAAGGTCGGCTAATACAGACAGATAGTCATAACAGTGGATCAGTGCAGAGGGGATTAGAGGACGCACTTCTTCACTGGGTTAGAGCATCGCCCGTCTGTGACCCTGCTTCCGCCCTGTCTGATACTGAACTGATGGAAATCACCTGCCCAGACACAAGTCGCGACGGTGGACTAGGTGTAAAGGATCAAACTAATCTCATAAATATAAAAAGGTGAAAGTACAAAGTATGTGTTTTAATGAAAGTGCAAATGACCTAGTTGTCTAAGTTTTGTAGACACACTATTAGGAACTTATAACTCAGCTTATCCAAAGCTTTCTCACCATATCCTGCACCTTGTTTAACCATATAAATAGAGACACTGCAAAACAGAACTCATTACAAAAGGCACTGAGACACTTTGATGTTTAAGCTTTGCGGAAATGATAAAGCAGAGTATCATAGAGCTTATTAAGGATTGCCTTTTGAAGTTTACATCTCAAGTCAAATAAGCTGCTAACATCTGGTATTTAACAGCTAATGAGTCCCAAAATTTGCCTGAGTGTTTAAAAAGTACTAACTGTTTCAATTTGCTGCTCCAGCTGCTCTATCCTGGTGATGGACTCTTCATTTTCAGCGGTTCTTCTGGCTAATTGTTCTGAAAAGTAGAGACGAGAGTGTTATTAAAATGTTAGAAAAGAGACCATGAAAAAAAGGCTTATTTTAGGTGAAATTAATGCTCTCACCCTGAAGAGCTTCCATGGTGTGGCTAAGCTCGACACGAAGTTCCTCACTCTCTATACGTTCGTCTTTCAGCCTTGTCAGCTGTGTCTCAATGGACTGCACAGTGTCCACGAACAGAGAAAGATCTGTTGGAACTGGACTTTCCTCTGATGGTTGAACATCTTCTAGAGCCAGAGATTGTAGATGTCTCCAAACTTCACTCAACATCTCACCCTTCTTCTGTGAATCTTCGTACTCCTGTCTGAGGGAATCCAGCTCTCTCTCTAGTTTATTTACTTCTGACTTCTCCCTCTCCGCAGTGTCCTGGCTGGCTGCAGACTCTGCCTCTCTCATAGATGCAAGTTCTCCTTCAAGGCGAGCAATTTCCGCCCCGTCTCTCTCTGAAGCATCACGGCACGCTTGGACGGCTGCGAGCTCGGCCTCTTTCGTCAAAGCCAGTTCTCTCTCCAACCTGACAACCTCCATCTTCTCCTTCTCCAGAGCCTCCAGTCGAACATGCTCTGCCTCTCTCAGGGAGGACAGCTCACTCTCCTGCCTTGCCGCCTCTGTACTTTCTCTTTCCAGGGCCTCCAGGTTGGTTCGTAGAGAGGCGAGTTCTGCTTCAGTTCTGCTGGACTGTTCGGCCCACTGCTGCCTCTCATCCTCTTGCTGCTTGACGGCCTCGGTCAACTCTTGCTCCATCTGCCGGAACTGAGCCGTCAAGATCTGAAGACAATCATACACGGAGAAACAAGGAGGATATGAGTGGGTGTGTTGTATGGCTGAGCCAAACAATGCATAATAATGACGTCCATCAAGATGTAAGGCGTGTCTATTTGTTTAGTTTTCTTTTCATCAGGCAGGAGCAGTATTTAATCTACTAAGCATCTGTAAATATCTGGCAATATGCGGAACAATCGCTTCACCAACAAACTACAAGTAGCTGAACAAATGGCATCTAGTACAACAGGATGTGTACCTGTTTCTGCTGATCGGCACTGCTGACTTCTTGCTGCAGCATTTCCAGCACCTGGGACCGAGAGTTCAAGGCCTCTTCGAGCTCTTCACACCGCCGCTGGGCTGTATGCAGGGTCTGGGAAAGACGAGAAGCAAAGAGACTAAATAACCTGTGCAGTTAAGGTCTAAACTAGAGCAAGTGATACAGGCTGCATTGAAGATTAAAGGAGTAAAACTGCATATGACCTGCAGTCTATTTACGAAGAGGCTACATTAAGGAAAGCTAACAGGATTTTAACAGACCCATCCCATGTCCTATTTACTGAGCGCCAGCTGCTGCCTCCTGCTACGAGGTTCAGAGCAACTCGTAGCAGATTAAACAGATTTATAAATTAATTTATCTCACTGTCCATAAAAATTTTAAATAGTGGCAAACAGGACCAGGATGTGCTCTGGTTGTTGTAGTGTGTTATTTGACATTTTGTTTAATATGTTAGCCTTGCTATTTTAGAACCATGGACATTATTTATTGCTACTTTAGTATAGTTGAGATCCTTGCTGTTATGGTAATCAATTTATTGATATGTTTTTTAAATCTTGATGTTAGTGTATTGAAGTGTTGTCTTTCAATGGCTGCAGCATGGGTGTAGAGCTCAAGACACATTTCCTGCACTGTGGGACAATAAAGTTTATCTTGAATTTTGAATATCTGCATTACCACTAGATTAACTGCAACATTTTTATGTTTTATTCTCTTGGGATGAACTGAGGCAAATCCAGTTCTTTGCCAGTTATGAGAACTATTCTTAAAAGAGTTTGGTTTCAGTTTATACTGTAGACTATTTTTAGAGCAAGTTTCTCTGCTTTTTCCTGTTAAAAGGTACTTTTGTTGAGTTTATCCTCATCTGAATCAAAGGTCTTATGTTGTATAGTTTCTAAAGTACTCAGAGGGAAAGTATTTTAGGCTATATAGATAAAAATGACTTGCCTATATTGCTTTACAGGACAATATAATTTAATGTCTATTATTTAGAGAGTTAAAACAAATATTGTCCAATATTACATGATGTTTCAAACTATCAACAAAAACAAGATGAATACAATTAAAGGATGCAACAGGGGAAAAAAGAGATTACTAGGGACTTGGGATTGAATCAGTTGGCAATAAATGAAAAAAATCACAAATTAGATGTTCAATTAATGTAAAGAACTACTGGATCTTGCACCTGCTGAAGCTCGCCGTCATTCTGAGATTGCGACGTGACCCTCAGCAGCTCTTCTTCATGTTTCTGGATTTGCTCCTGAAAGCGCACATCCTTCTCACAGACCACAGCCTGTAGGATCCGCAGCTGATAACAACAAGCACAATAACACATTCAGACAACTTTTTCAAGACATTTAAATTGTTAAAAAGAAGGACTACATGTAATTACAGCTACATTACCTGTTCAGCGTGTGCAGATTCCTTCTCTTGAAGGAGCTGTTCGGTGACCTGGAGTCGTTCTTTAAGCGCCCTGCTGTTCCCCTCCTCCTCGCTCAGCTTGCTCTGAAGTTCTTGGAGCTCGTCCTCTCTTGCAGATCCCACTCCTGTGAAAGAGCTGTCTGGGCTCTGATGTAGACAAAACAGATGTTCAAGTCAGATAAATTATGAAGTGCTTGAGCTTTATTGATGGTTTGTGGTTCAAGGGTGGCATATTTTTGTCTGTGGAAGACAAGACTTTGTAGTAAAAGTGTGGAGGCAAGACAAGGCAAATTTCTTTGTATAGCACATTTCAACAACAAGGCAACTCAAAGCACTTTACATAAAACATCAAATGAGTCGAGACAGGCTATAAAAGCAAGACATGTTGGAATAAAAAGACATTTAAATATGAAATATATGTTCAATTGGAAATAAAATTGAGCTAAAAGAGGAGAGGTAATAAAATGTTACAACTCCAAAGATTTTGCCTGATTTAAACTTACTGTTGCTCCTTCTTGTCCTTTCAATTCACTGATCTGTTTGCTGAGTGATGCCATCTTAGCTTTGGCCTGCAGTTTGAGTTTAGTGAAGCGAGCCTCAGCTGCATCCTTTTCATTCTGTGGATATGGATCCAAAAAAATGCATTAAATATTACTGAATGGTGCTCAACCATACAAAATATTAGATAGGGTAATAGTTAATTACACACACGTTATTTACCTTGAGTTGTGCATCTTTGTTAGATAGTTCAGTGTCCTTCTCAACGAGCTGGGTGTCTTTGTCTCTGATGAGCTCCTTCAGCTGGACCACCAGTTGTTCCAGGTGGGCCAGCCTCTCCAAGGCCTCCTCGGGTGCCTCAGACTCCACTGGAGCCTGGCCCTCTCCGGCAGGTAGCTGAGGCACCAGCATGCCCTGTTCATGGAAAACAAATACGAGGAGTGAATATATGAGATAATGTTTTAAGTTACATTGGTGCACATCTTGCATATATTTCTGTACAGCTAAGATGCTTGTAATAGCTTATGTCTTATTTCTTTGTAAAGATAGAAGACAAGCAGACATTTCCAACCATCCTGCTACCCGTGACTGTGCAATGATTTCTACACTTACACATTTTTAACTTTATCAGACATCAGATCTACACTTATTTTAAAAGCATGGATTGTGGTTGACAGTCCTACTTCATTTGGGGTTATTCAGGTTTAACCTTGTTGATATTTATGTGCTGCTCTCTCGCTCACCTGTGAGTCTCCATCTGTGCCCTCCTCTCCAGAGAGCTCCTGGAGGACTGTGGCCAGACGGCTAAACATAAAGATGGCACTGTGAGGGGAGAAAAGAAACTCATAAATTTGAGGCTTCAGTGTGAAAAAAACATTAAATCATTCCTTTGCAACTCCCATTCTGTTTGCTAAAGATACATTTTCTGCTTTATATTTTCCTAACGAGAGCCTACAGTTAAATGTGTTGTGTTCATAATGCACAGTATTGCATCATGTTCACCAAGAACAGCTTGAAGTGCTGCCTGATGTTGACATGTCCTCTAAAAAGGTGTGAATATACACGTCCAAAATGTTTTTATTTAACTTTTGTTGTGCAACGTTTCTGCAGGCAGTGCCAGTGTATGTGAAACAAGGTTTTATAGATTTGAGGTTTAAAGTTAATCATTGATGGAAACTGGCAAAACAATCTCATAGTCATATATCCTCAACATCGTCCTTGTTAGATGAGTTACCCAGTTTCATCAAATTGTAGATTTATTCTATTTTTCAGGGCACTATAAAGACTTTTCATCCATGGTGGCTTAAAAGTTGAGATTTGATTTGATATGAAATTAGATTTGATTCCTACTTTTTAGGCCAACATGAAAAAAAGTCCTTAAATTGCTCAGAAATATGAAAATAATCTACAATTCCCTGAAAACTCCTCCTGCTAAGAAAGATCGTCAGATACTAAAGCTGCAACTAATATTTTAATTCTCAATTAATCTGACTATAATGTTCTCAATTACTTAGTTAGTTAATTCAGTATTTCTTATGGATTAGTAAATAGAAAGAAATGCCAGTCACAATTTTATGAAGCTCAAATTTACATACTCCATATACTGGACTTGGTGATGAGAAGTTTTGACAGGTTTATAGACATTTTAATAAATTATAGCCTGTTTAAAATCCCCCTACATCCAGATTACATTGTATTTGGGAGTGCAATAATAAAGTAAAGAAATAAGTGTGGTGACAAGGCTGTAATGTTATCCACTGTTATGTCTACGAGGAAGTTTACCGGATCCTTTGAAGGTATAAAATGTTGGCTACAAAGGCTATAATGACGAAATGGATTCCTTCAGTTCAACCGTGGAAATCTCTGATATCTGCTGAGATACTGTACAGGTGGGACAACTCATCGTAAGAAAATGGGAGAAAACCACAGTATCTTCTAGGAATTATATGAAGTATGGCATGAAGACAACTGACTGAGTTGAGGGCTTGTTTTGTTCATGAACAACATTATTTATTAACCCCTCTGTGCTCTGGTGAGTAAAGTGCTTAAGAAAACAGTGTTTTATCTAGAAATTGTATAATATTATGATTAGATGGACACTTACAAGAGCACTTTACTGGATTTCAGTCAATTTGGAGCTTTTTAAAAACCAAAATCTCACACAAACATGCCCATATTAAAAAACATACGATCCTAGGGTGTGTGATATGACAGGAGTCAGATACGACAGATAAAACAGGTCGCTTTTGTCTAAAAAAATCTTCGCTTTTCCTCTCAAATCCAGAGCAACGCATTGACTGACGCTCCCTAACCGGACACCTCCGAGCGGTGCCGAACAGAGTCGAGTCTGCCCGAAACCGCCGGATGATGCTCCCTAACCGTTGTTCTCCGAGTGATGCCGAACAGAGCCGAACAGAGCCAAACAGAGCCGAGTCTGCCCGAACGCGCCGGACACTCCACTGCGACTGCGCCACTCTTTTAGTGAACAGCAAAGATTATAGCAAGCTAACACGAATAAACGGACTGCAAACTTTCCACGGCCTGGACTGGACATTTACTAAAATGTAATAGACTCGTTTGAAGATTAAGAAACGGTGGCTTGAAGGGGATGCTCAATGAATATATGCGTTTTGTATTACTGCTGACTTAATAAGTTAGCTACTTTAGCTCGCAAATACAGCTTCTTTAAGGGAAAAACTGCCTCGCTCTCTTCCTTTACACTCTCCTTTCTCGCATTAACAGCTTTGTATTGGGGAGAGGTGCAGCTTTAAAAACAGAAAAAAGGGCATTTGACTCACCTGTGCGAGTGCTTCTCAGGTAAATGTTCCTTGGTTTTTATTTGCTATATTTCCTCGTACGGATTTCAGAGCAGAGCCACATCACCAAACACTCCCGGAAACAAAGCTTTCTCTGCGCTGATTGGACCAACGCAAAAGGGACTGGCTGCAAATTTCCAGACGTCTACACCTACTTAGGGAGCATCAGCTTAAGACATATGTGTCTTAAAAACGAAAAAATGCACCCTTGAGCTACAAAATTGACTTTTCTGCACCTTGGAAATCACACAGAAGTCAAAAGATGGCAGGACATGATCAAAGAGTCAACTTGATCATCAACCGTGGCAGGCAGCTGGGAAGGAGTCTGATGCTACTCGCCCATTACACCACAGTGTTTGTGGCCTTCGTGGGTCGCACCGTCCAGTGGATTGTGGAGGCAGTGAAGTGGACCAGCCTGTTTGCTCACTACACGGTGTCAGTGTTTGACTCCATCTACAGACATCTGCACTGGGGGAGGAGGAAAAGTGTTGGGGCGAAGGAGATCTGCCCGAGCTCTGACATGCAGCCACAGTGACTACTTATAACTTTCGCTGTCAACAGGGTCTTGAAAGTAGAGAGACTGACACTGGACTGAAACCTTTGAAAGATAAATGTGAAGAGAAAAGGATGCAAGGTGAAGAAGGAAAACGAGGCCTTACTGTAGTCTTTAGCTTTTTGTTGTTTTTTTAAGCTTTTAAAACATAGCTATTTGTGACATCATATTACTTGGTGTTTATATTTGTATGTGAGCTCATATACCAAGTTTTGTTGTCTCTTCCAAAAATGTTGGAAACTACACTACATATTTCAGGTTATTTGTAAGACACAACGGGAAAACATGGTTGCTTGCATTCATGGCATTTATCACTCATATACCTGCAGATATATGATTGTTAATGTGAATGTGTGGGCAAGGGGGGTAAACAATGCAAACTGGAGGACAATATGAAGCATAGATACTGTATGCCTTTTCAGAATTACATTATTGCACTATAGCAGGGGTAGGATGCGGGTTTTAATGAAGCACTACATGAACAATCCACTATTTCATTAACAGCCAATTGATTTTTTTAAATTGTATTTGTTAACATCTGTGCCTGTCTGATACAAACACTATATTTTATTTTATTTGTGGACACTGACCAAACTTTATGTGTTAGTCTGAACTGAACAATGAGCCGCCACACCAGCTACACCAGTCACCTGGTGGAGGTACTGCTTCCTGTGGTTTTTCTGTAATGTCAATGTAAACGACAGCTGCATTAACCAATGAAATTATTTTTTTTAAACTTATTTTATTACTACATACTGTATATTTTCATTTTCAGTATATTTAGATGACCTTTTATCACTACGATATATGTATCTGTATTATTTGTCTATTGTTTGTGCATTGTAAGAATGCACCTGTTAACTATTAACAGCACTTATAGCTGCTATAAACAACGTTACTGCTTTCAAATAAGATTACAAAGCTTATGTGAAGGAAGTGAGACAGCACTGCATGTAGAAGAAATTAAATATATGATTATCTTCCTTGTTTCTGGTAATGACATTGCAATGAAATGGCTTTCAGCAGTATTTTGATATTATTTTTATTTACTCAAACTGTTATACTTGTTCAGTTACCGTTATTTGTGGCTCAGGCCTTCTTGAAACGGTGGTTTCCAAATAAAGTCCTCTGCCAAATCATGTTTGTCTTCTCTTCTTTCCTTTAGTCTTATTATCAACTAATATTTTGTATAATGACCGTGATCATTTTTCAAAGCTGGAGGTGAGTCAGCAGTCTACAGGATCTCCCAGTAGACAAATACAACCAGCAAATATTGACATTTGAGAAGCTTGAACCAGGGAATGACATTAATGATTTAACCGACTATCCAAATTGTTGCAGATTCATTTTAATCCACTGAACTGTACTGTCTCTAAAAAGTGTACTGGGGGGCACACTTTAACTGTATTGTAAGGATATTTTATTCATCACATACACACCACAGGATGTACAGTGAGGAGTATCACAAGACTGCAAGAGAACAAAAATAATATGCAATGTTCATTACCAATATATATATATATATATATATATATATATATATATATATATGTATAAATACAATAATCAGACAAGTAGTATAAAATAGACACCACTTTTCCCCACAAAGGATGATACTGTAAATCATAATTTAGGAATTAAGTGTGCCTGACTTGAAGTCAACTGCTGAGAGTTCACTGAACTTAAGTTAAGTTTAGGAAGTTTATTAAGTTAGTTAGTTTAATCAGTTTTTTGTAAAGACTTGTGATGTGTTCACAGACTTTCCAGCATGCATTGTTTGACAGTTAAAATTCTCCTAAGATGTTTCTTGTGTGGTTTGATAAAAACATACATGATGGAAATTTGTGTCTCAAACGCATGTTAAGAGTAAGTCATGGTTGTTTCCTTTGATAGTAATGAAAACAATGCAAACCACAATGGAGGTTCGTATCAAATGTAGACACCAATGATTTCACTAATTCATTGACATTACCCGTCATGTTGACAATGTGCTGAGCAGCTACCTGAGTAAGGTACCTCTCATGTCGTGGGTAGTTATACACTGACCAGCCAAAACATTAAATCCACCTGCCTAATATTGTGTAGGCAAATGTGATGGGTGTGTATTTGGTTTGTAAGTATTAAGGTAGGTGGTATGTGTCAAAGTAACATCCACATGAATGCCAGGATCCAACGTTTCCCAGCAGAATATTACCCAAAGCATTACACTGCCTCTACCAGCTTCCCATAATGCATCCTGGTGCCATCTCTTTGCCAGGTAAATGATGCACACCCACCCGGCCGTCAAAATTATCTAAAAGAAAACGTGATACATCAGACCAGGCCACCCTCTTCCATTGCTTTATGATCCAGTTTTGACGCTCATGTCCCTATTGTAGGTGCTTTTGGCAGTGGACAGTGGTCGGCATGGAGACTCTGACCAGTCTGCATCTACACAGTCCTATATGAGGCAAGCTGTGTGACCTATCTGAGGGATAAGACCAGGCGGGCTAGCCTTCGTTTCCCACGTGCATCAGTGACCTTTGGGTGCCCATGACCCTGTCACAGATTCACTGGTTGTCCTTCCTTAGACTTTTGGGAGGTACTGACCCCTTCATACTGGGAAGACCCCACAAGACCTGCTGTTTTGGAGATGCTCTGACCAGATCGTATAGCGACTACAATTTGGCCCTTGTTAAAGTCATCTTTCCTACTAAATTATGAAATGCAACAAATATGTACATGAAGTGTGAAATGGATTGAGTAGAGGAATTACAGTACAGTGTGTTTATGTCTTTTATCAACGTATAAACAAGAGCTTAGTCTTCACTAAGAGCAGTAAAGCTGAATCACTCATACTTAAATACACATGCTGAGCAAGTGGTATCGGCTCAGCTGTATGACTACTTCACTTCCACGTGAGGGATGAAAGCTGTATTGTTTGTCAGCACATATCAGAGTAGACATGGATGGAGATTAAATAGCCACCTTGCCCTTTTAATGGGGTGATTAGGATGATTATCTGCAGGTTCGCCTGGATTACAGCCAGTGATTAGCCCCAAAGGAGGACACCAAGGGGTGTGGACTGTCTCAAACCCAAAACCCCAACAGCTACAAAAGGCCGCCACCAGCAGCTGCTCTCATCCTAAGTCCCATTGTTGTGTGACTGTGAAAAGGGATATCCTCCGCTTCACAGTAGACCAATTGGGCTGAGGTTTGCTCACCGGCTGCAACTGCAAAAACTCCAGGTATCAATCTACGCTCAACTCAGGTATCTGACAGAAATGGGTAACTCAAATGGAAGCACCGTGGACGACCTGCAGGCTGTGGAAATGCACCTCTGGTACAAGAAGTTCATGACCGAATGCCCCTCGGGTCAGCTCACCCAGCACGAGTTCAAGCAGTTCTTCGGGCTGCGAGGGTTGGACCCTGAAGCCAACGCCTACATAGAGCAGATGTTCCGCACCTTTGATATGAACAAGGTAAGATGAATCATTTCAAACCACAAAGTTATACTCAAAATGAGAGAGTGGAACTTTTTTAACGGTGACAAGTGTGTTCTAATTATAGTGGGATTGTTAGTTTTTGTCATGTTAAAAAGTATCAGGAAAAAAAGAAAAATTACAATTTGCTCTTTTCCTTTAAAGGTGTATCAGGGTCACTAATCATAATCTTTACCTGCTAATTTAAACATAATCCATTTCAGATACCTTTGGGTTTTTTTACCTAGAAAATGAGTCACTATGTGGTACAATACTTAATATATTTCAGATTTATTTGTTAAAAATCTTTCAAGTACTGTCTGTATATACTGCTAAATGTATATTAATTACAGATATATAATAAAGATATTATAGATTATTGATTGTGTAAATTATTGATGTATTGAATGTACACTTAATTCTAACCTAACATACACTAATGCTGTGTATTATAGCATATTAATATCATTGAACAGTGCATACTCAGAGAAAAATATATTATAACTGCGGTTACATCTCTACTCTCTAATCTATTTGTATGTATTCTATTTATTTTTATATTTGAGTCAATTAATTTTTTGTATAAATTAGCCTTAAATTGTATTTGTTTCTTTGACCTGCCTCAATGTTATTGTGTGCTGATGAGTTAAGTGGCTGTTGTAACCTTTATCCATGTAATCCCTTTATCCTTTTATTAATACTATTGGGATTAATACTCTAATAATAACTGAATCATCCACTTAGGACATCATTAAAGTTTCCACCAAAAGTACATTATGTATTTGGAAAGTTTGTGTTATAGGTTTTAGTCTATAAAATAATGAAAAATGCCCAGTAATAATAAAAAAAATAAAAAATAAAACATTGAAAAAGTCTTCACATTGACTGTTTTGTCTGACCAACACTGTAAGACAAAATATTTCATTTATAATTAAATAAAAAAGATAAAGGCATAACATTTTCACAATGGAAAAGTTAGATAGATCAGATAGACCATAGATTTTCTTTTGCATAATAAATTAATTATCAAAATTGTTGCCAATTAATTTTCAGCTAAATGATTAATTGACTACTTGTTTCACCTCTATGATCAAATTCAGATTTATTTATCAAACATATATCACTAGGAACAAAGTAGAGAAGAGGTTTGAAGAGGAAACTATTTATCTGTTCATTATTTAAGTGTCAGAGAACAGTGGAAGATTCTTATCACAACCCAAAGTGATGAAACTAAACTACATTGAATTATTTGATATAGTTTTTAAGTTAAGATCAAGTTGTCACATTTAAATGAGGGAACCAACTAATTTGGGACCTTTTTGCCTGAAGCACGAGTCTGACTCATTGTTTCAGCACTAAAACAGGTAACAGAGTGAGATGGTCTGCTGCATGACCTTTGAGTGTTTTTTTCTTTAGTGCTAGTCAGTGGCTTTAAAAAAACATCTGCATCATTCTGGGACACTCAAACAGTGCAGTGACCTCCCAGTGACAGTTTGGCCCTCGGATCACAGTTTAATTAAAAGTGTCTCGGAGCAAGAGACAGGGTCATCGTGGGATGTGTCTGTCTGAGAAGCGGCACAGCTATCTTTAGTCCTCCCTCTCAGCTCACAAAAGGGCCGCTGTAATCTTTATGCATGATTTAAACTGTGAGATTATCTGGGAGACAACGCTTTGATGCTACGATTGTTGCCTGTATTCAGACACAGACAGTCCCCGAAGATAATCCTCCGTCTTGACACGCTTCATTTCTGCTCGGATGCCTTCTGGAGTTGAGATGAGGGCCACTGACTGACTGATTACCACTTTTGAATGTTTCATAATGCGTACACGGTCACGCATCAAGATTTGTTGATGTTTGACACTCTCTCTTTATTTTTTGCAGGACGGCTACATAGACTTCATGGAGTATGTGGCCGCTCTCAGCCTGGTGATGCGAGGAAAGATGGAGCACAAGCTACGCTGGTACTTCAAACTTTACGATGTGGATGGAAACGGCTGCATTGACCGACACGAGCTTCTCAACATCATAAAGGTACAGTTTATCACGCACCTGCCACACCGCATCTCTAAGTAACTCCTGGCATCAACGTGGCATACTAATCTTATTCTGTTTCTTCAGGCCATCCGTGCAATCAATGGGCATGAAAACCAGGAAACATCAGCGGAGGATTTCACTAACCGTGTGTTTGACAGGATTGATATAAATGGAGATGGTAAGTCAGTTGGCACCATGTGGAGACTTAGATTTAAGAGGGAATTTATCGTAGGTGGACAGTGTTTAGACACTTATCAGCTCTACTGCTGTCAGGAAAGACACAAAAAATGGAAAGAAGATGTAGTGTTAGTGGCTAAAAACCAATAAAACTTTTACAAAACACTTTTTTCCATAAGTTAGACCTCAAAGCTGATCTCACTTTGGCTTTAAATACTGTTTTTGTCTCCTCTAACAGGTGAGCTCTCCTTAGAGGAGTTTGTGGCTGGTGCCCGCAGTGATGAAGAATTCATGGAGGTGATGATGAAGAGTCTGGACCTCACCCACATTGTGGCCATGATCCACAGCAGGAGGCATAGCATTTAGGATCACTCCCACTACCTCATCCTCATCCTCATCTCAGGAATATTTAACCCGAGAGCTTGCAGTGCATCGCCTCCGGTACAAAAGGTCGTTAATAGATTGAAATTTCTCTACAGATTGAATCCAGTTTCGTAGGATGCAAGTGTCATATATGCACGCATATGCACTTTAAATGTGTTGGGATGACTCAGTCGGCTGTGGCAGACTGGTCATTGTCCTTGTTTAATGATGCTGAGCTCTCCCAAGGCCACCTTGGCATGAGGGATGATCTCTCAGACGGTCCACTTACCCTCAGACACCCTGAAGGATAAACGAGGGAGAGAGAGACAGAGAAGCAATTGTATGCACACGTCGATGCTTTCCAAAGTTTTTTTTTTTTTTTTTTGTGAGGGGGGAAAACTGATCAAATTACTCCAATCTCATTTTACAGGAGGAAGCTACGACTATCCGGTGTGCTTTACATCGGTGTTAGTTTGATTAAGTCAGTGGCTGTAATAAAAATAAAAGGTGGAAAGTTTCTGAAGAGATATGTGTGAGACATAATTCACAAATGTTTACCTTTTTTATGTTTTGAACCTTTTTTTAAAAAATGATTTAAAAGGATGCAAAAAGGCAAAATTCAGTTGTTTTCTTTTTTTTTGCATTTTTTTACATCAGAACTGGTCTTGTATATCTGCAGAACATGTGTGGGTGTTGCTTTGGATGAATGATTTGCTGCATAAATACAGATATAGATCACCTCTGTCGTGTTTGTTGGCTACGCTCGACTGGTGCCTTCTGTTGAAGACTACAGAGAGAATGTGTTTTCAGCTTTTGCTTGTTTGTACAATAAAGATGGAAATTGAACTCGGTCGTGTAATGTCTCTGTTTTAATGTACTTGAGGTATTGCAGCTCCTATGAAACAGGCAGCTGCAGAGAAATGTGGAGACATACATTTTCAAATTTGAATGAAGTCTGGGATTCAGAAGAACAAAGAGTCCGTAACAAGACATAACCTAATTAATTAAACATTAAATTAATGTTACAAATCTCTATAAGCTGTGAGCACTTCAATCAAAAAGGGATTTTTTTGTCTCCTCAAAATGTTTCATTTGAATAATTTTAGAAGCCTAAAGAAATTAAATGATTTTTTTTGGAGCTAAAGATAGTTTTAGTTCTTCTTTTCTAACATTTTAATCATTTCCCAACCCCTCTTAGGGAATCACTGACATGGACGCAGATATTCCTACAAATACTGGGATCCACAAAAGACCAGAAATGCTTATTTTCACACACAGAATATTTTTGATTTACATTCAAATTAAGTTTTAAACTGAATTCAATCATCTCATCAACACAGCCCAGTGAAAATCAGGCAAGGCTTGAAAGAGAGAAGCTTCATCTGTTTTACTGTTCAAAGGTTGGAGGAAGATTAGTTAAACAGGAGTCTAATTAAGAAAGAAGCTTTTATAACATTTTGTGAAAGAATTTCTCCCATTAAAGTAAAAAAATATCTTATGTCTTTAGTCATCTAAAAAAAATGAAGATAAATAAATAAATAAAAAGGTAACACGTCAGAGAAACAAAATCCTACCTTTGAGCAAGGACAGTGATTCACCTGCATGGTGCCACAGTCTGTTACCATCAGACAAAAAGCCCAAAGGCACGTTATCACCCTCCACAATTTGAGGAAGAACTTTACTCTAATTTTGCTTTTTATTTTTGTAATATAATAAAAAAGAATAGAAATCTTCATTATTGCAAGATTCTTTTAGATATTTCCTGTGCATCACAAATGAACACTTTTTTTTTTTTAAACAAACAAAACTAAAACAAATATGTAGTGAAACTGCCAATATGGCATTTATTTTACACAAATGCAAATATGTAACATGATCAGTCGAGCTAATACAACAACCACAAGAGGGCAGCGACATAATTGGATTAATTTTCCTGCACAAGCTCATCAACAACTGTCGGAGCTCCTCATTTTGCCAAAGTTTGGTCCTTAAGTGCGTTTCATGTGGAGAGAAATCCTCCCTTTTCCTCTTACTGTCACACGTGTGTCGTCTCTCCTTTGAGCGCAGCAGGCTTACAGGAAGTCGTACAGATACTTCACAATATCAAAGTTCACCGTCCTGGAAGATAAACGACAGCAAGCACATTCTGAGTGAAAACACTGCAAAAGGTCAAATCCCTTGAATCATTCCTCTGGCAGTCTCAGTCATGCGTAATAATGCAGACACACACACACACACACACACACACACACACACACACACACATATACCTGGATATAGCGCAGATGAAGTCCATGGAAACAGCACATTTGTACTTGGGGGCATCGAGCTGGTCGTCATGACTGACCTGACTCAACAGCTGTAAGGTCACCAGAGAGGAGATCTAAACGAGAGAGAGAGAAACAGAAATGAATCTTTGTTCTGCTTCTTTAAACGCAGCTTTTCCACACTTTGATGCAGACGCACAAAAGCGATGAGAGCTGGGTGCACAGATACCTAATTTCCTAAAACCATTTCATGCCCACGGCCATAAATAGATTCACATTTGGCCACTGATCCCAAAACTCATGACCATATGGGTAGAAAACTTGCTCATCTGAGACAGCGTGGTCATTAGGCTTGATTTAACATGAAACAGTGTGCAATCTGCACGTGGAAATGGAAATGGGAATTTTTAGGACCTTAAGATTGAAAAACTAGCATTTAAAATCCTCTGAATATTATAGCGACTATTCTTTTTCATTTGGTTATCTGACAAAGTGGTAAATTCAATTATTTTCTGTATTTTGAGGAAGCCGCTTTACAGACCCACGAGGCTGCTAACTTTGGGAGTCACATTAATGCAGAGAAACTAGAACCAGTGCAGGACTAAATTAAAAGGCAGAATTAAACCCCTAGAGAGCTCAGTTTAACTTAGTTTAATAACAACCAAACTGGCAATAAGAGGAATATATCCAGATAATTAAGGAGGCTAATACATCTAAGTACTAGTTGTTTCAGATGTCATTTTCGTCTTCTGGTGGCAAACACATGCACCTTTACTTGTCCTGTATTTTACTAGTGAAGGACATTACACACTATCCCCACCATCAACACCTTGTCCAGAGGTCATTTTAACCATCAAAACAAGTAAATGTCAGAGGGATTGTGCTTTTGAATCATGGCTTTTCGAGAAGTGCCAGATGTGTGCTGTCAGAAGAAGGTTAACAGTCCCCACTTTAGGAAAATGTGCCCATAATCTGACCAAAACGAACCTAGAAAAGACTCTCAATTTATTACATGAACAAAAGTGAAAAAAATGAATGTCCCAGTCATTGGGTATTCATCAGATAATTTTAACTGTACCTGCTCAGCATACTCTGAATATTTAGTAAAATATTGTTCAAATTATGACAACCATTAAAACGTGCTGGACTCTGACCTGAGAGAAGATGCTGGCGGTGGGTGCGACTCTGCTGTCGACCACGCTGTAGAAAATGGCGAGCAGTCGGTCCAGAGCAAACGGTTTGGGCCCCAGTAGGTGATTACTAGTCTAGAAAATATGGACATCATGTTAAGTCATATCTGAAAAAGTTGTGATGAAAACTGATGAAGATTAAAAAAAACAAGATAATTCACCTTTTCATTTTTCTTCAGGAAATTTGTTTTTCTTATTTTGCCGTGATGCTGTGGGGAAAAGAAAAGAGACGTCAAATGGATTGATTCACAGATCCACAGATAATAAAAACGTTTTATTTATGTTCAGCAACAAATCACAAATCTGTCACAGAAGGCTTTACAATCCATACGGCATACTCTGTGTCCTTAGACCCTCAGTTTGAATAAATAAAAATATCGTCATACTTTGAGAACACCAAAGTGCAGATCTGTGTCAACTTCAGTCAAAGTCAAGTTTATTTAAGTTGTAGATTACTTAAAAACAGACATCCAGCGTTTTTTCATTTTGTGGGTCTAGGGTAAAAAAAAACCTTCGAGCAGCAACAATAAATTGGTCCTTAGAAAAATTAATCACCAACAATTTTGATAATCAACTAATAATCATGAGCCATTTTTATTGAAAGAGTATAAGAGAGTAAAATGCACTGGTTCCAACTTGTTCAATATGAATATTTGATGGTTTCTTTAGTCTCCAATGATGATAAACTGAATATATTTGGGATTTAGACTGTTAGATGGGACAAATTAAGACATTTAAGGATGCACCATGGATTTTGGGAAACAACAATTGACATTTTTCACAATTTTCTGACATTGTTTTAGACCAAACAACCACTCGAATAATCACGAATATAATCAACTGATAAATCGATAAAACCTAAAACACACAGAAGCATAATTTCAACAGGTGTGAAAAATGTTAAGACAAAATCCCTGGTGTGTCCTGACTGGGAAGTCCAACAGCACTAGTCAAGCCCAGTGGATAGTGTGTTTGTTCTGGTCTAAATCAGAGGGTAAGTTGGTCAAATTGGTGCAGTTTCCTGTTGGTTCGGTTTCTTCAGCTGTGTTTGAGGCGGGAGTAACAACATAAACATAAGAAGGTCCTATATATACACTAGTCCAGGTCTAACCTTGATCCAGATGTTCAGATCTGCCCAAATTAACTGCACCAAAGGCGAACCACAAACCAGTGTCTGATTCAACTGGACGCAGGTTTGAAAATATACGACAATAGTTATCTTTGATTCATGTGTGTTTCAGGGATGTTTTCATGCTAATTGTGCCCCTTCTTCTCCCCCTCATGTCCTGTCACTATACCATCTATACTGTCCTTTATAGAAAAGACAAAGTTCCCTCTGTACCTTGACGAAGAAGCGTTTATCTGTGCGGGCGGGGTTGTATGACGCCAGGTAGGCAGCGATCAACAGAAACTTGGAGTAATAAGGAAGTTCAACGTGAGTGTGAGCAGATAAACCTTTAAAAAAAAAGAGAGAGAGAGAGAGAAATAAATGTGAGTGAGATAAACTGAGGAGATAAATGCACACATAGATCCTGTCATATCTACTCAGTACATCATTAATCTGTGATGTTCAGTGCAGCCCAGGCAGTAAGTTGTGATGTACTGTGATTTACTTTATTTCGGGGTGTGACACAATAATATTTCACTGAAGAAATTAACAGCTATGTCAGCGTGAATCGGCAGAGCTAAGCGTGTGTTGCTACCTCTCATGGCTTTGGTTTCCTGCTCCTCCATTTCCTGCATCTGTTCCCACTGAAGGCTGCAGAAGAAGAAGAAGAAGAGAAAAGAGAAAACACACATAATGACAAGAAGAAGCCACAGTTTAGTTTATAGATGGAAAGTGACATGATTTGATTTAAAGAATACACTGATGTGAAGAACATGCACAGACCTGGACACCTCTCGAAGGTACACTGTCTGCATGGCTTTTTTCAGATGAGGCTCAATGTTTTTCCACAGCTTGTGTGTGTCGCTCTCTTTAGCTAAAAAACACAAACAAAGCAACAGTTTTTGAAACAGCCACAGTGACAGCAAGAAAAATAACTGGAAAATGGTGTTGGGGAGGGGGGGGACAGCTGCACAATACTTTCATTTTAATGACAGATGATTATGGTTATTGTGAACGGTGTCAGCTGTAGTGATAAATAGAGTTGCAACTATTAGTCAATTAATCAATTAGGAAATCCACAGAAAATTTAATCTGCAACTATTTTGATAATCAATGAACAGCTTGAGTCAATTTTAGAGATAAATTGCCAAAATTCTTTGATTCCAACTTCTCAGATGTGGATATTTATGGTTTCTTTATTTGATCCGCTATGATAGTAAACTGAGTATCTTTGGTCAGGACATAACAAAACATTTGAGATCACCACCTTCGGCTTTGGTAAACAGTGGTCTACATTAATTATTTACAATTTTTTTACATTTTATGGACCAAATGACTGATTGATTAATTAAAAAATAATTCAGTAAACTCTCCTCTTCAGCTCTACTGTGCATTTTAGTCTTTTTTAGCTCATTGTTTTTGTTTTACAGCCCACAAACTACAGGCTGCTGTTTTTAGGATAATGTTGAAACTGTGGTAACCAGTGGTAACCAAACTCTTTATGGACGAAGGAGCATGTCACCCAGTGCAGCTGTGTGGCTCACTGACATGTTCTTTAATTGTTCTTGGACAACGACAGGGCTCTAGGGCACAGAGGAATAATATAAAGAAGCTTTAAATAAACACACTAGACTTGTTAGTAGGATGAGTTCACTGTATGTTTGCTTCTGGATTTGTGTCCAAAAACAAAGAATGCAACTTTAAAGAAAGAAAGAAATCTGAATAGCTGAAGTGCATCTCGACAGCAAAAGAAAACTCATGTTTGAGTAAAAAAACAAAGAAATTATGATGATTTTAAATATTGATCAGCAGTCGAATGAATAAGCTTCTTTTTCTAAATAAATTACCTTTTCCTTCTGCCAACGGCTCGCAGAACTTGGAAAAATTAAGGGCAGCCTAGTTTAGAAGAGAAAAGACAAATAAATGATACAAGACTGAAAGTAAATCAAAGCAATGAAAACTCTTCACTGACTGTGTGTCTGTGTCTGTGTGTCTGTGTGTCTGTGTGTGTGTGTGTGTGTGTGTGTGTGTGTGTGTGTGTGTGTGTGTGTGTCTGTCTGACCAGGTGGCGTAGCTCTCTGAGGTCTCGACAGACGGAGTAAAAGACTCCCAGCAGGATGTTGATGTAGGAGGAGTAAAACTCAGCCGAATATGAAGGATGTCTGTCCTGGGACAAGACCTGATGCAGCTCGCCTACAAACACACACACACACAGAAACACAAAAAAAAAAAACCAGACAGATATTTTAAATAATACTCAATACCAGACAAGAGATTCTCACAAGTACAATGAATCACTCCCTCTAAGTGCAGAATTTATACAGCGGTGTTTCAGGGTGCTATACTCCTCCACAGTCGCTGCATGAAGTGTAAAAGAACAAAATCACAGGTACAAATCTCTCATCTGACACCTCATCTGCCAAGTGTGTGTCGTTGTCTTCATCATCATCATCATCATCATCATCATCATCATCATCATCATCATCATCATCATCATGCAGCGTGGAGGAAAATATTCACAACAGTGTGTATGTGAAGGATGATACCTTTGCTGTAGTCGGGGAAATGGAGCAGAATGGGCTCGAAGCAGCCGGTGTTGGGTCTGAACTTGTCCCAGACGATTTCACTGAGGAGGATGACGGAGACGTTGTCCTCAACCTGAAAAAAGGACAGATCTGTAATCACATTCTTGTTTATCCATTGTACTATTGCACTATGTAGTCACATTCACATTTATTTATTTATCTGTGTAAAATTTATACTAACTTCCATATCAATGTTGTTTTATGTGCCTTTAAATAAAATGCATCATCATTATCATTATTCTTATTATTCATATTATTAGATCAGATTTATGTCATGTAATGGTTTATAAGTGTTTATAAGAGAGAAAGTGAACAATGTCTCCATGGTTACAGACGTTTCTTTGTGTTTTGTAGTTTTATATCAAATGTTACGTGTTTTATTTCATTTTATCCATCTGATCCCTTATACTCAAGTGATTTTTAAATTTCGCCTGGCTGCTAAACAAATTTATCTTGAGATACAATAAAGTTTAGGGCTGAATCTATTACTATTTTCATGATAAATGAATAAAATGATTAATTTTTAGATAAATCAGTTCCTGTTAAGTCCTTGTTGAAATTCACAGTTTCCAAGATTTTAAGAATCAAACCAAAAGTCAAAGATCTCTGTAGAAAAACAACATGTAGTCAATTCATCTGCAACTATGTCCACATTTGATTAACCACTAAAGTCAAAAAAAAAAAAAAAAAAATGCCGACATTCCCCAATTCCAACTTGTCACTTGATGATTTGCTGCTAATCTTTCTCTAATGTGATTGTAAATGTAATATTTATATATTTTGGGCCATTGGTGTTACAAAACAGGCAATTTGATGACATCACATTGGACTTTAAGAGACATTTTATTGACTAAATGATAAACTGAAAAAGTAATCTGCAGATGAATCAATAATAAAAATGATCATTAGTTTATGTCCTGGATCTATGTGCACTGTTACATTCAGGAACTGTTCCAGTAGCCGTAAAAACAGATTTAATGCTTCCTCTGATGAGGAAACTCTGTATTTATGTGATTTAGGTGAGACTAAGCCCAAACCCACTGAGGTTTTATTGCTCATTACCGAATCATTAAAGGGAAATACGTTTCAGTAAAATGTCAGATTACACAAGTTGTGTTTTAGAAATGTAACCTTTTTAAGTACATTTAAAGAAAAGTTTGATTCTAATCAAATAATACTTTTACATGTTAACCTCTGTCCCGTTAACCTTTTTTACACCATGGCCATGATAAAAATTATAATAATAACAGTAATAATAACGAGGCATCCGAGGCACAACAACCCTTCATCATCCTGTCTCCATTATATATATACGTAGAAATGTGCATCCTAATTATCATTTCAAAACCCTGAAATAGCACAACATTGAAAAGACCTTCCTCTCCTCTGAAGACAGTTGGCTTTAACAGAAACACGTTTTACTCTTGATGTCTTTAACTGCTGTGAATTGATGCCATCCTCGCTTCCAAAAAGCGTAATGAAAGAGCTCTTCACACTCAACTCAAGGTTATTCATTAAAAAGAAAAAAGAAAAGGCGCTCTTCATCATCCACACAGAGCGACAACAATAAAGAGGCTCACTTGAAAGATAACATAACGAGCACACTACACTTTTCTATCTCACCAGTTCCTGAAGACGCAGAAGAGCAGGGAGGAGATTGGCATCTGTGTCTCTCAGAAGCTCGGCTTTTTCCATTACCTGCAAAAATATATATATGTACACACGGGTCAGTGACAAATAAGAAGAGCAATTCAAAAACATCTTTAAAAATAGTTTTAAAAGCAGCATCAGGTTTGTTTGTTGGTTTTATGTTGTTTGAAAGGACATTTGCACCATTTTTTAAACCAAAAGTAAGACTGAATGCTCCTGAGAATGATGATTGATGATGCCAAACTAGTTGAAATTGAGTTTTATTGAGAATTTAACATTTTTAAGCAAGTTTAATTATTTGGTACAACCTTTAAATTTGACTAAACCACATGGACACAAAAATGTATTTGGACATTTGAGCTTATTTTGTAACATTGCTGCTCAGTAAACTAGCAGCTGTGAATGGCTGTTTTATCACAGCACATTACTGCATTCTGTGCAGCAAGCTCACTTTAAAACGTCAAAAACGATCACGCCAAAACACCCGATTAAACGCTTTCCTGTGCTGGCTGAAAATCACACTTAATTTTCTTCAGGCTAATGCATCTGGAGCTTTGTTTAGCATCTATTTGCATATGTTATCACCACTAATCACATTATCATACAAACATTTAAGTGACATATCCAAAGAATATGTAATTTGACATGCCGTGGATTATGGTATTTCGGTGTGCCAAGTGAAGAGGAATTTGTGGCTGAGCGGAAAGTGCACTCACAATGTATCGCGTCTGCTTGGCAGCCGACTGAGAGCACTGCTGCCTGTAGATGCGTACAAAGTCAGACAGGGACGGACTGCGGGGGAGCTGGGAGGCAGCGTCTCCGCCAAAGAAGGACAGCAGCACTTGTTCAAATAGCAGCCCGACGGAAACACATTCTACACAGCTGACTGTGGCGTGAGGCAGCTGCAGAGAGGGAAAGAAAGGGTTAATATACACATCTTTACAAGAAGAAGAACTTAAATGTGACTGTAATGCTATAGTTTCATTTGGCAGACACTTTTATCAAAAGCAAGGTAGCTATGGGAGGTAATACAACACAACGAGGATCTAGTCAGGAGAGAGAAAAGTGAGAAAGTGCCCAAAAGCTAAGTTCAGGTCCAATAGGAGAAAGGTGCCAACACACAGAAGAGGATTTATATCTTTATTTTATAAGTCCTTCAGGCGTGGAGCTGCTGAAAGAGCTGAGCTTCAGCATTTTATTAAAGACTGAGAAAGACTCTACAGATCAAAAGAAGCTTCATGACAGCAGAAGGAGGATAAATGCATATTCAGTCTCCTATTGATCATGAGTCAAACCATTTATCTCTTTAAGGTCACTTTTTAATCACAGTTTGTTTATTTGTGTGTGTCTTTAAGATGTCCTTGAAAGCTTTAAAAAGCGCCTATAAATAAAATGCATCATTATTATTAAATGTTGTTTTTCTATATCACACACCTGATGGTTAAGTCCATAAATATTACAGTCAGGGAGAGCAGGGCTGAAAATTAGCACCTGGTAAAATATGCAAGCAGCTGGCAGATTTGCTTTCACTGACAAGCCAAAAAATAGCAAAGTAAAGCTTTTTTTGTACTTTAAATAAAATATATTTCCAAACATTCAGTGGTTTGATGAAGAAAGCTTTGTATGACTGAAGTGCCAGCATCTGTTTGAAGTCAAGTCTATATAACCTTCAAGTAGTCAGTGAGCTAAACTTTAATTATTAGTTTGTCTGTTAACAAACTCTTGTTGTAGGACTGAATTAAAGAGAGCACAAAAGTGAAATTATTACTGATTTTACTGACAAATCGTGGACACACACACACACACACACACACACACACACACACACACACCTACAATCCAAACTCCGACAGCAGTTGTTTTCTCTCTTACCTCCAGTTCCTTCAGTAAAACATTCATCACGTGACTCTTTCCTGTGGCTCGATGACCGTAGATGAAGATGGAAGGAAAACTGCACTGTTCTGGCTGTTGGAATAAACATCAGGAAAACATCTTAAACTCAACTTCATAGTAACATTAAATCATGACTGATAACAATAGAAATTAACAAGCTCTCCCAAAATCAAAGTAAGTAATTAATTGAAAATGTAGTAGACGCTAGGGTTGGGCAATTAATCGAAAACCGACATTTAGAAACTCTAATCGACTTAATCTTGCTCATGTCAATTAATTGTGGTGTTCACTGTTGCCATGACAGCAAAGGTTGCATATCTTTAAGGAATTTGAAAACTTGTCTCCAGTGATCATTTTAACCCAAACATGATCTTTTCATAGTTCTAATCAAGTAAACTAGACATTAACCACAGCGTCACACCTTAAAACATCACTATTTTCACTCCCTAAAGATCCTCATGTGTGAGGGCAGCAGTGGAAAATACAAAACTAAAGAAACTGTGAAAATACATCATTGTTCATCGAGGGTGGAGATAATCATTCATTAATCGTAATCGAGGTTAAAAGTTCAATTAATCGTGATTTTGATTTTTGCCATAATCGCCCAGCCCTAGTAGACGCACACATACAGAATAAGAAAGCAGGTGCTGGGCCAAATAACTAAATCTGTAAGAGAAGAAAAAATGTTCACACTGCAGCTCCCAATGCAGGTATAAGGCTTGAAACATCACTATTGAATTATACCTGCATTGGGAGCTGCAGTGTGCTGACTTTTTTGATGCTGTTATAGTAAGAAATTAAATGTAATACCTTCCTTGGCTAAAGAAATGTGTTGGCTAACAGATAAAGATAATACGATGCAAGATTTACTATAAAAAAAACAAATGATAGACTCATACAAGAATAATCCCTCTCAATTATCACTTACGACCCACTACAAGTGTGTAGTGCCTGTAATTTCTTATTTACTGTGTTTGGGACGTTTCTGAGCATCACTCTTCAGGCGGTGGGTGTGTAGCCCCCCCAGCCAATAACAGCACGCAGGGTTTGAGGTCAGGACTCGTAGCGTAGCGTAGCGACCGGGTTACATCACTGTGTATTTATTTGCGTCAGTGCTTTGTCTCTCTCCTCTGCTGTGTGCTCTCTTCATTCTCTCTCTCTCTCTCTCCCTCTCTCTGGTGAATTCATTAATTACATTTTTTATGACTCTCAAACTCGATTTTATTGTTCCTCGTCCTCAGTTAAATGCAGTCATGCTGAATGATTTTGTGACGTCTAGCGCTTGATAGATCAAAGCCTGTTACTTATTATTATTCTGAAGCTCTATAATGAGCAGTCAGCAGCTCTAATTGATTGAAGGAGCGACGCAAAAGATATTTTTAGGTAATCACTTCACTAATAATGTTGAGCATAAAAAATAGATTTCAATAAACTGAAATAAATGTTTTGAGAAAACTACAAAGCGGAAATGATTACAGAAAAATAATTGGCAACGTCTCAAATAACCTATTATCCATTATAATAGTAATATTGTTGTGGACCGTCTGTCGGGATAAATTGAGACATCTTTGGCTGCATCTTTATCTTTGGGATCTTTTTTTACCATTTACTGACATTTTAAAACACTAAACTGATAAATAAATTAAGTTTGTATATCTATATATTGTTTTTATTCTATTTTTTTTTTTAGGTAATGTTACTATTTACTATTATTATTATCATTGTTTTCTTATATTCCATCAATGTTTTTATTTCTTTCCTCTTTTCTTTTCAGTTTCTTTTATGTGAAGCACTCAGTGTATTTTTGTTGTAAAGCACTTTGAGCTGCATTTATTGTATGAAAGGTGCTACACAAATAAAAGTATCAATTAAAATGTATGCAGGTCAGTATCCTGAACTAATGAACTATGTATAGAGAATGCTTTACTGTGTATAAAAATGTACAAAAAACAATATATTGAAGCATTAAAAATAGATAACGAAAATAATAATTTAGTAAATAAAATAATATTTTTAAAAAGTCAATAAATTAAGTAATAGTTGCAACCTTACAAACAAAAGCATCCACTCATCACATTTGAAGAAGCTGAAACCAGCAAATATTTGATTATTTTTGCTTTGAAAAAAGACTATAACAATAACTAGATGAGCAAAATAGTTGCAAATTAGTTTTCTGTCTATAAAGTACCTTACCTTATTAATCGACTAATCATTGTAGCTCTATTATATAATGACAGTTATTAAAATGACTCTAAATGCACTCAAATAATCAAAACTTTCTTTTAATACTACTTTCTCATTAAGTATATTGGTCAAGAAAAGATCAACGAGTACAAGACAGAAGTATTAAGTATTTTTAACCTTCTGGACACCTAAAATAAACTCATACTACAGTTTTTAGACAGGAGTTGACATATTTACCTGTCCCATCAGAGACAACAGTGTCCCCGCTTGGACCTCCCTGCACGGGATCTGGTCTGCGACCCTCTGCAGCTTCTCCTCCTCATATCCTGGATGCTTCAGGAGGGCTGCCATCCTGCTCTCCGTGTCTCTCCGACCAAAACACTCAGTTATAACTGAGTAGACACGACTGTAGTGTGGCTAAAAACAAGCAACGTTAACGTGGCTAGAGACGAGCACCTCAAAATGCGAACAAAACGAGGAGTATTGTAAGAAACTACATACCACGAATACGACAGAGGAGTGTGTTAATATCGATAAGTGACAGTAAAATGTATAACAAGCTCAAAATGCAGCGAAATAAGTCAGTTTAAAAGTCGGAAACACTGACACATGACAGAAAGCGCTCTGAGGAGTTTCGCGCCATCTCCACACTACGTCACGTCGCCGTTCGGGTCACCAGCCAATCACAGCTCACACATAGGAATCATGGGTAATGTAGTTTTGAGCCGTAAAATCTCGTTTTTGTGAAATAAATGGAAAATGATGACTTACAAGTAATATATTATCATGTTTTCTATCAGATTTCATTTGAATCTTGTCATTTATGGTGGAAAAACATCAGATGCTTTTACATAATCATTCTCCATATGTGTTTAAATATATCAAATGTATGATAAAACTGATGAAACAACTTTTCTATTATTACGAGCTATTGTCATTGCATTATAGCTCCCACATTAGAAAATAGCTGTATTTTACAGGTCAATCCTATTACAACAAAATATGAGAATATTAATATTATGTGATAATGATTAGATAAGATAATAATGGGGAATGGGGAAATTTAAGAACAATAAATAATAAGTACGAAAGCAATAAAAAAAAAACAATAGTAGTAAAAACATAATAAATGATCATAACATTATTAGCATTAGATTGAGGACTATGCCACTATAATTGTTTTTATGTGATTTCATTGTCTCTATTTAAAAATTCACACATCACAATATGCAGGGGTGGATTTAGTGATTTGGGGGCCCCAGGCAAGCTCTGTCTTGCTTTATTTTCATCTTTTCTATAAAAGGAAATGTTGGTATTGGCAGTGAAGGTGGGGCTTTTAATTCTTATATAATGCTGGATAGTTTAATCAATAATAATGCATCATATTATATTTATATGTCTTGAGTAAAATCTGCTATAGCTAAATATGTGCAACATTTATCTGTCAGGTAAAATGTAGTATAATGTTTTCCTGTGAAGTGTAGCCTACAGCATATTTTTTAAAGTGCTTTGGGGGCTTTTGTGAGTGTAAAATTAGCTAGAATAATTAAACATAATTCAGTAGGCTATTCTTCATATCTAAACATCATAATAAATATATAGCTGCTTGGGGCCCTTATTTGGGGGCTCCAGGGTTGCTTATATCTTGCCAAATGACAAAGTCCGCCCCTGATGATACGTCAGACCGGGATTAAGGGATGTGGGTTGTCCCTGTAATATCCAAGGCTATCCTCCAACTCTAATTCAATAGGATCTCAGCTGCTGTTGTCGAGCAGGGAGAGCGAGACGCACCATTTCAGCGAGATCTCACACAGTGATGCAAAGAGCTGAACCTCTGTCCGACACACTGTCCGGTTTATAAACGGAATAACACTACACGACTCAGGTAGGGACATTTAAAAAAAATTATAAGGACAGATATAGGGTAAATCTGCTGGCTGATGAATGGAGGATGGATTCTTGATGCTCGCGGCTTGTTTTCTCTGGAGCGCATGTATCGTTTTTCTTGCAGAGTGATGACTGAAAATCAGAGGAAAAAGGAAAGAAAAAACACATAAAATCCAACCTTGCCATGGATGCGAGAGTGCAGTGATGCTGAGGGTGCAGCTGTGACTGAATAAAGGCTGAAATCATCAATCACAATAAATTAAAAAATAAAATAAATCAGCGACAAGAAGAAGTTCTGACTATGCCTTCCACACATCAGATGCAGCAGATGTGAGTTTGCTGAGGACAGATTTCCAAGAGGACCGAGCAGATTACACTACTATTAAACAAACCGGAGGATGGTCCCCGGGGCCCCCAGCACGACCACCACCATGCTCCCCGCCTCCGAGGCTGCCAAAATCTACCAGACCAACTACGTGCGTAACTCCCGCGCCATCGGTGTCCTGTGGGCCATCTTCACCATCCTCTTCGCCATCGTCAACGTGGTGTGCTTCATCCAGCCGTACTGGATCGGAGACGGCAGGGACACACCGCAGGTAGGCTACTTCGGTCTGTTCCACTACTGCATCGGGAACGGGCTGTCCCGGGACTTGACCTGTCAGGGCAGCTTCACCGAGTTCAGCAGCATCCCCTCCGGTGCGTTCAAGGCCGCCTCCTTCTTCATCGGCATGTCCATGCTGCTGGTCCTCACCTGCATCGGTTGCTTCGCGCTCTTCTTCTTCTGCAGCACCGGCACCGTCTACAAGATCTGCGGCTGGATGCAGCTGGCTGCAGGTAGGAGACTCTACTCCGACTGCATGTGGAAGTTCATAAAACAGTTCAAGGAGCTGTCTGGAGCTCCAGAGATCACATAATTGACTGGGAATAATCCAGACTCACAGGTTTCAGAGTTTAAAAGCCATCAAAGCAGGGTCAAAATTCACACATCAAAATCTCAGTATCCCCCAGTTTGGCCACAGAGCCCCATTTCGCTAAATTTTGTCATTTGAAACCCAATTTCAAACATTTCTATGGATACAAAAGCCATCATACAACATTATGTAACTCTGTAGTGTAGGTGGAGTGACAGCAGCCTTGGGGAAAGTGAGACTTCAAATTGAAAACGCTCTCAGAGTGTCAAATTCTAAAGAGTTAAATAACAAAGAAATACATTTTTTTCCTACTTTTTGATCTTTTCTTTTGAATGCCTCATGGTCAAATCTTTGGAGACAACTGGACTAGCCAGATGTATCCTCCAAACTAGTGATGCAAGAGGGGATATCCATTATCTTCATCTTTCAATATGAAGAAAAAAATCTGTTAAATTTGCAGGAAAGCATCATTTTATGCATGTTTCTCCATCTAAAGCTTCTATATTAATTACATCACATCTCTTATTCAGAAGTACATCCTGTCACATATCAGCCAAATTATGTGGTTACCCATCTGAAAGATAAACTCTCAGCTATAGAAACAGGGCTTTTGTGGTTTAAAGTGTACTTTGCTTTAAGCCAGGAGGATACATTGGAAATATCCAAATGAGTCCTGTTCTCATTTAATGAGACAAGAAAGGATCTCTCTAACATCGTCAATGAAAAGAGAAAAAACACATGTAAAGAAAATGAGAAGCAAAAATCCAAAATGAGCACAGACATGTCCATCTGACTGAGCTGCTTTTTTTGTTTTTGTTTTTTGGTCAAATTTCTAAAAGTCTCTGTGAAGCAGCACGATAATATGCCTGCATGTTTGCAGATTCTGATTCCCATCCAAAAATGATATCTTCAAATAACTGATGCTGCTTAGCTTTGTATCTCTGCCAGCTTCTTAAGTACACCAGGGGAAAGTGACAGTAAATGTCAGCTTTTAACAACTTGTTTTCACTCCTACTTTTTAATTTCTGGTAGACAATAAAAGCAGGACTGTGTCAGGATTTCAGATGGTTTTTTTTACCAGATTTTTAAAAATTATTATTTATTATTATTTCCAATTTTAAAAAATAGCAGAAAGTATCTGCTAATTGTATTTCCCAACTATGAAGGTTGAAATGCTTCATTGCAGTACCTAACACATCACACATGCCTTCTTCACCTTGTGAAATGTTTAGGCTATCTCACTTTCACCATGGTGATGTCTGAAGCTGTCTCCATTTCCTTTTTAACAGTCTATTGATCAGTCATGTGACCTACAGATCACCATAGATACCTTTTTATAAAAAAGATAGGAATTGTCCAAATACCCCTAAAATATACAGAGGACTTGATCTCATTGATGTCATTGGAAGAAAATAGATGTAATCAATCAGCCTGTCATTGAAATGACCTTGATTTAACATTTCCAGGTGAGAGTGGTGGATAGAGATAACAGATTAAGAAGGAGCTCTAATTTAAAACATATTTTCTGCTCAGCTAAAAGCGACAAGACAGTTAACTTTTATTTCCCGGGGGCATGGTTTGTCGTGAAACCCATGACAAATTATGGTTGATAAAGAATATTTTGAGCATAATCTCTGGCTCAGCATAAAGAGGCAAATCTAATTTGTGTGTATAAATAATCTCCTGACATCACACCGTGCATCGTTATGATTGCCGCCTGCAAAACACTGGTTGTTCTCATATGGGAATTAAATGTCATAACCAATAGCAGTCACATTCATAGAGAGTGTGCTTGTGTTTTTGCACACAGAAACACAATCAGCTGCATAACCAGCCTTATTCAGGATTAAAAAGTGTCCCAAAAGTCCACTGATCACTAGTTTTAGCAACAATTAGCAACCATCTAACACCGTGCTGCTCTAGCTATTGATTTAGAGATAGAGGTAAGCAGCACCATTGGCCAGCTGTTAGGCCTAATTTGAACACTATCTTCTCATTTCATAGCAAAAAAGTATCCCGAGTGTCTCAAACCAGCTGCTGTGAGGTGGATTATGGGTAGAAAGCGTGAACTATCTATTACACATCAGCCTAATGAGCGGTACAGCCTGGCAGTTTGTGTCTGTGTGGATCAAAGCTGCTTCTTATTCCTCTGAGTCATATGTTGGCTTTCCCCAGTTTTCCCAGCATGTCAGGGGGGTGCAGATGTGAGTCAGGTGAAATAAATAAATCACAGTACATCACCGTTGGTACACTCATCTCTCATTTTTTTTTTGTTGGCTTCTGAATGTGGAGCATTGATGACGACAGTGGTGGAGTTTGGAAGCTCCTCATCTCCTATTGATCATCTCATCACTTCTCCTCTGCTCTTATTCGCTGGCCACTGTGAAATCAGGCCATTAAGACTCTTTCTTGGCATCTTAAATAGCCAATATCAAGGCACTTTTTTCTCTCTCTTGCTGAAATCCTGGTGTGATAGTAAAAAAAAACCCAAAACAAAACTCCTGTGGGCTTAATGCTGTCAGATGTCATTTCAGGAGGTACGGAGCGGCTGTGATGCTCTATCAAAGGCTGCATATACAGCTCACAGGCAGCCCTCCTCTCCAACGACGGGCTGTCCTGAATGTTTGATGAGCGCCGGCTCGCAGTTCGATGACAAATTTTTGGGGAAAATAGCAAAGAATATTGACAAATTCTGTAATGATATTCTTGAAAACCCAACAGTCTGCTTTGATGGTCCGTTTTATACAGTACTTTGCATAAGTTTGTGCAGCAGATGGCAGACGGACATCAGACAGTGAAGACTTTTTGCATCTATATCTGCTATTTTGTGATTCTCCGCTTTGCTTTTCTATCCTGAACACTCCCATCACTAGAGGATACCAGTCACCCCAATAAATGTAAGGTCAAAGAGGCCAAAGATCAACACATTGAGCTACCACAGGGCATGTAAGCTCTGACTAAAGGGTAATACATAATTTATTGGTGTTATTGATCAATAACAAGCCATTAATAAGGATAAGATTTGGCTCACTGGGTTATTAAGAGTTATTTTGGCTGGTATGTACTGTGTCCTGTTGTTTTTGGCTTTGAGCTTCGCTTTCATTGCTCTGCTGATTCCAAAGATTTTGGCAGCCGCCCCCCTAAAATGCAGCAACATGCGACCTCTCATCTCAGATCAGGTCCTTCGTGTAATCATACGTTATGAGAAGTTTAACCGAAGAGTGACGTTTGTTCTTCAGGCTGTTTTTTGTTTTAAGGATTTTTTCTTATGCTGGAAGAGATGAAACAATCCTTCACAAGCACAGAAAAAGAAAGACAGAAGCAAAACATTATAGAAATTCAAGAAAAGAAACAAACCGTAATGGATGTAAGAGATGTGTATTTTTTTCTTATCATTGTAATCATCTGGTGACCCATGAGATTAATCTTGGGACCACTTTGGGGTTCTAAACCTCAGTTTGGGAACCATTAGATTTTTCACTTACCTTCTGGAAAAGTGCTGCAGAACATTTACAGCTATATTATTATTATTTTAACAATACTATTATTGATGTTACAAACATTTATAGCCGCAAACTCAATGCCCTATTAGCATGAACTTACACTTGTGAACCTGCATTTAACCATCTTGATCATTTCATTTTATATTGTAACATTTTTTCAGGTCTGTGGTTGTAAATTTGAGTCAAATATGTTTCCTTGACTCAAATAATTAATCAAGTTTGGAGCTGTAAGTCGTTAATACAAATTACTTTTGGATGCCCTGCAGCTGTTCATCAGAAGGTTAGTGATGACGTCATCCGTTGGTCTGGTTAATTAACGAGTCAGACACCACAAAAACATACAGCATTAAAGTACAAATTTCTGTCCCTGCTCTAGTACAATGAAGTCATCAATCACACTCACTCTCTAGAAACAGAATCATTGTCTGTCACAGTTTACATCTGGTTTACTTCTTTGGCTGACAATAGATACAGTGACATGAGATATTAAAACCAAAAAGTATGTGCATAGCTTTAGTTTTTGGGTGGGGTGAACTGACCCTTTAAAGAGCATGAAAGGCAAAGTAATCCTGGAACAGTCAGTGCATGAAATACAAAAACACAACAAACAAGTTTTGCACACTCACAAAAAACAAGTTATTATAAATATTGCACACTCAAAAATACAAGTTATAAGTATTGCACACTCAAAAATACAATTTATATGTATTGCAGACTCAAAAAAACAAGTTATTTCAAGTATTGCTCACACAAATAATAAACAAACTCACCACCTTAAGTTTACTTTACTTAGTTTTTCTAAGGCATATTTGCACATGAAGTTAAAGTAAAGTAAAGTTCACTTATTACATTTTACAGTGCACCACATTAATGGATTGTTCACAAACTAGTGACTCATAAGGTGGTTAATGGTTTATTCCTGAGCCATAAGCATTGATGAATTATTTATTTATCATGAATAAGCCATTAGTTACAACTTATAATCCCTTTTTACAGCATGTTCTAGCAAAGAAGTGATGCTGATAATGAAAATGGTGGAGTTTTAGGATGAAGAGAGTGTGCACAGTGTGGAGCAGCAGGCAGACAGCTCTGACGGCAGGCTGCACATCGGTGCTCAATAACCTGGATGGCCTCCAGAGCACTGACGGCCATCTGGATCACTCACTCACACAAACATACAGACACGAGGACTGCCATGGCATGAACAGCTGCCCATTTTTCTGTGGCCGTAAATCCATGCAAGTCCACGCAACCTTAGGTGGGTTGCTCTGAGTGCTGCTGAAGCGTTTCCAACACACGGTCCATTTCCTGGTTGTCTGACGAGCAGCTCCCACGTGCAGTAAGTGGCTTTCCTCATGGCGCACTCTGCCTACTAAGTGCTCCTCCAGAGAGGGAAGCTGGCATTCTGAGCCAACAATACAACATCCATTTGGTAGCTGGAGGTTTATTGATCCAAAAGCTTTCCAGAATAAAAGGAAGCAGGGCTCTAACAAGGGACAGCTGCCAGTGTGAGGCCTTTTTGCTTGCATGTACTCGGGCTCAGTTATGTGTTATTGTGGAGAAGCGAGAGTGACAGATAGACAGAGAGAGGCAGGCGCCACAAACGCTCTGGTTACCTTATGTTTGATGCATGATAACAGCGTTTGATATGGCGTCTGACTGACTGACTGATATTATTATATGATTGCTCGGAGCGTTGTGTGGTATTCAATTTTACACCTCTTCAGAAAGATGTCAAGTGGAACTGGGACGTGCTGCTTATCGCCGTCACATTGTGTCTTGGAAAGGAGAGGGAAAGATACGCAGACACTATCACACTGCGTCTGCGGAGGAGGAGGCCAGATAATGAGAGAATGTTTGAAAGCTGAAGTCTTCATATTGAAATACTGATTGTGTGTTATTTCTGTCCAAAAAGAAGTCATGCTACTCTCCAATAGTCCTATTTTATTATCCCAAGATAGATAGACATCAGACATCGTGTTCTGTTGTGTTCGCTCATGTTCCTCACTGACAAAAGCTGCATCAAATCCTAATATTCAACTCATTTTTTGCTCTTTTTTAATGAATGAATTGATGTATTCCTTAATGTAACCCATATTCAGACAAGTGTGTCATCGTGAAAAACAAACACCTTGGGGGGAAAAATGTAATTAAGTATTAAATAATAGATAATAGGAATAATTATGGTATAAAAGCATCAATTCAGCATTAATCTCATGCATCAGTGTATTAATTGAGACCATCGTTGCTCAAACTTGTACAAATAAGATTAATTAAAGCGTTTTCTGAAATAGGTCTAAATATATCTTATAAAATTTGCTCTTGGCCTAATCAAAAAATCCATAATTTAGTGAGATAATTTCAAGGAAAATGAACAAGATCATATGACTAAAATGATTCAGATTGCTCAAATTTACAAAAAAATGGTTAACTTCAATTGTCCAGAAACCCATATGTGCTTCATGTTCATCGTGTCTGAAAGGCTGAGAAAACAATCTTGTCATGCAGTCCATATAATAGCTGTTCTGGAGCTTTTGATCATATTACATAACTTTCATCAAGAAATTAAGTTTGCTTGGTTTTCATGGAATTACAGAGGGTCAAATTTCCATTTTTTCTGACTCTTTATCTTTGATTCTTTTATATTTTGGTTGCATTTTTAACATCAACAAACCCTTTTGTGCTGATGAAGATCATGTAATATGACAGCTTCTTAATGGACCTTGTGGTAAAGGCTGGTTTCTCCCAGGGCAAGGATAATGATTGAACCTCACATTTGAAATTGGGTTTCACATGTGTGATTTTACATTTTCATTGAGTGATATCTTACATTTGATATATGAAATATATGTACATGTGTATATATACATGTGCCTTTATAATCAGAAATCTTGCACCTGTGAAAAGTGGCCGCATGTGAACTTTTCACATCTGAAATGTGTTTCATGAGTATAATTTAAAATTTGAGATTCAGATCCAACAAAATGCTGAATTCACTGATCTCACTCCTCAATATAAATGATTTAAATGCTTTAAATGCTGTGTATGTGCCATTGGTCCATGGTGTGTTCTCTTGCCTATAAAAATAAACCTTAAATAAATAGATAAATAAATAAAGTGGTCATCTGCTGACACTAACTGGTGGCTTCTTAGTGCTCCTTAAATATTGTGGTGTAGTTGAGCCGGACCTGATTTAAAGCTGAGGGCTAATGACATCAGCCAGGTTTTATCCTCTCACATGTATCATGAAGGACCGGAAGAGTCTGAGAGGCTTTACAGTGATGTAACATGACCACACATGAGACTAAGACTCTGTGCCATTAGCTGAGGAAAAGAAATAAAAGTCTGTGAGTGATGTGTTCACCTCCAGGTGTTTAGATGAAAGTCAGGGGTCTCAGCTCGGTGAGAGGAGTGGAAACCTTTTCTTTACTCTCTCTGTTCAGTGAGGTGCTCAGCTGGTTCCCCCTGGCTGCCTGCCTGCTCTGTAGGTGCTGCCTGGAAATGAAAACATTTCTTTTTTAACCTCAGAGAGGTCACAGTGGATGGACAGCTATTTTACACTGAGTCAAGAAAACGCTATAGAAGCATAAACAAAAGGAGAGCGCAGTGTGAATCAGCCAAATTAAAGGCCAGCCAAGTCAGCTAGAAATCTCAAAGGAGGAGGATCTTGACTACAGACTAATTCTTAGTTGGTGGATTAAGAAAGTAGATCACCTCCATCCTGATGAGGATTTTAAAGGTACAGTAACCAATCTGTGACCTCTATACAGCACTAAAAACCCTCCTGGCCCTTTGGTATCTCATATCTAACATAAATATTCCTCAAATAGGAGAGTGGTTTCTCATTTAATTACAGCTATGATCCAGCAGAAAGGTTAAGGAAAGAGTGATGAATCAGAGAGAAATAATATAATCATGAAGCCCCTTCATCATTGGGCTTCTTTGGCTGCTTGAGAATGCAGCTCTTAAGACTTTGTAGATAAAAATGACTTGTGTCATACATCATCAACACCATCCTAAAAATTGGGTTTCATAAATTTTGTTCCCAAAAGCCTGAAATCGCAGCAACTGCCAGAAGATTTGTTGCTGCTTCTGATCAATAACTCTGTCAGAGAAGGTTTTTTTGATCACTTGCCTGTCCAACAATTCAACATTTTATTACATAGCATTAATTTTGGAGATGGCTTTGCACAAATTAACTTACTTTTTCCACCTCGACTGCACACACATCAGGAACAATTATGAGACTTTAGTGTTTGGCTGAAGTGTTTCCTCTATAGCAGTGTAAAAAGGGGCCAAAAGGGGCCAAAAAAACATAATGAAGTGATGCCTGAAGGCTAGTTTGCCTCTTCTCAATGTATAAGAATATTTAATGCACCCTTTTTATTGTGTCGTTATATTGAATCCATCAGTGCCATGCTGTCACTTCCTGCTGCATTTATCTGTACAGCTTGAAGGATCTGAGTCTTCCTTCACCCAAGGGAGGAAGTTAGTATCATCACTCTCCTGTTATCAGTGCCATCACTGCCATGCTGGGCTCAGTGGTTCCTTGTGGGGAGGAACACGGTCGGAGCCAAGATGCCAAATATCAACACCAATAATTATCCATTCTAATTATGATTGGTAACACTTAAAAATTTCATCATGTGGTTGTTATTTTTCAATCCCTGGTTCCTCCTGCCCACTTACTGATGTGTGCTTGAGCAAGAAGCCAAATTGCTGCCAGTGTATGTAGAAAAATGTCACCTTATTAAAAGCAGCTGCCAGATGAATGTTATTATTTCAAAAGCCAAAAGTAATCTTATACCACCACAAAAATAGCCCAATTTGTTAAAAGTAACCTTTTTCAACCAATTACATGATATTTAATTATACAAATAATAAGCTGTCCACTCCACAGATAAATTAGGATTGTTAATCATTTCCATGGGAGTGAAAAAGACTCACTAAATTCTTCCTTAAATATACAAATAAACATGGATCTTCATGACTCCATTAAATGCACAAAACCACCAAAAAGCTTGAAATGTGTCCTTTGAAGCCTTTCTCTCAGATGATCAGTGATCTTCCTAATAGGGCTGTCAACCCACGAATAAATCCAAACAGAGCGTGGGTGCAGCGACGTAAAGGTGTCACAGAGGGCGAGGTGTTTTATGGGGTGTGTGTGTGGTATCGTGAAGTGGAGAGATTGAACATCGTGTCCAAGTTGCTGCAATCACAGGCAGACTGGGGGTCGTCATATCTGCCTGTCAGCTGCTCACAAATCTGCTGCAGCCAGAGGAAGAACTCGACATTAACGTGCACTAACAATTTCATAGGTAACGGTGTAGTGTGTATGTAGAAGGTATAGTGCAGGATTGGGCTTCCTCTCACAGGAATTACGAGGTTTCTTATGGTTTAACTGTAATGCTATATGACCCTGAAAGAACATAATAAAGCAGTCACAAACTTATAGAAAAGTACAAGTAGAAAATGAAAAATCACATTATGCTTCGCTGCATATTTCCTGTCTTGTTGCACCTTTACAAATCACACATTATGTAAAATAGATGATAGCCTCTATATGTAGGCGAATGAGAATAAGAGTCTATATCAGCTAGCAGCAGATGGCAATGACAATGTAAATCATGTGTTTAAGTATCAATGTTTGATACATATTAGGACTCTAAACTAAGATGCTGAATATGGTTAACATCTTAATCACCATCTTAATTAAGTGTATTAGCATGCTAACATTTGATAATTAGCAGTAAAAGGTACACAATACGCTAAATTGTGAATTTGTAGCTTAAATCAAGTGACAGAAGGTGATTTCCTGACTTTTGTGAATGGTAAAGAGTTGAGACATTAAGTACTCTTAAAGGTGAAACTCTACATTTTGCCGATTTTTCACTATAAACCTTTTACAAAGCTAATATAGTATAGCCATGCTAGCTGCTCTGCAAGACTGCACTAATAACAAATTACAGGTCAGACTGAGTGGAATTTAATTAGCTTTGAAGGTATTTGGTTATTAGATGATACAGTAGCGCTACTTAGCAACAGTTAATCCTGAGACAGGCATGAATAAGTGAACCACATTTCATGGCAAAATAGAAATCACAAATATGAACCTCCTGGTGACATTAGAAAAAGAGTTGAATTATCAGTGAAGTCATTAGGATTCATTCTTTGGGAACCATGAATTTCTGTCTAGTATAGACGTTGAGACATTTCCCTGGATAAGTTAAAGTTTTGACCTGCTGTTGACACAAGATTCAAATTTAAGGGATCATCAAAGTTTTTACATTTCATCCTCTGGGCACCGTGAACGTCTGTGGCTAATTTAATCCAATAGTTGCTGAGATATTTCAGTTAGGATCAAAGCGGAGGAGCAACAGAGCTGTGCCGCTATAAATGACTTTTCATGGCATTGATATTGTGAAGGTCAGGTTATTTTGAGCCACTTATCACGGCTTGTTGATAAATAACATGTCATCCAGAGGTGATGATGAGTTTGTCTTAAAAAATTATCCACAGTGTGATGGACAGATAGGGCTGCAGGAGCGACCGTAGCCCTTATTTGAGGTATAGAGCGATGGTGGTGTGTCTGATTGGGGGAATCGCAAGGTATTTAGAGCCTTAAGTGTGACTGACAGTTTTGATTGCAGAGTAGTTAGGACGTGGAATGAGCAGAGAGATGGAGATTATGTGAGATGGCGAGAAGGAGAAGGGACTCTGAGGGCTGCTAGCCAGATGAAATTGACAACCAATGACAAGACGCTGTTTTTCAAATATCTCCAGGACTGTAATTACACTGCACAAAATGGATACTCCTCTGCTCAGGCTGAATTATAAAGAAATGAATAGAGATGATAGGGGTGTTTATTGACACATGGGGAATTTACATGCACAAACAAAACATAATATAATCTGAACCCACTTTGGTTTAAGCATGAAAACACTGACAGGTGCTGTTTGACGGAGTCGAGGGGAGACGGATACCTCATTAACTTCACCAGGGATGTTCTTGGTACTGTTTTAAGAGCCAGAATGTTACTAATTTTATTAAAATTTGGTGTAAAATTAAATCATAAGGCAACAAAAATATGATCCAAGATTCATGAGCTTATTTGTTACATCTCATTATTACACAGGTTTAAAAAAAATAGAGAATAAAATGTTTATGTTTCGGCTCCACTTGACACCTTGACAGTGCATCAACATAACAACACAGGGTATACATAGAGCAATTCTTTCCTCTAATGCTTAAATTTACAGGGTCCACAACCTCTATTCTAGGGAAAATAGAAACCTTGTTCAATACATTTTGTGCAGATCATGAGAGATTTGCAGTCTCCAGTCAGATATACAATTCAGCTTAATATGGATAAAGCGTAAAGATTCCGATAATGAATTAATATTTACTTAGGTTTAAATAGAGGTTTCCTACCAGGACACATCCAGTTTCTCTATAGTCTATATACATATTTAAAAAGATTAGATCTTTAAAGTAAAGCATTAAAAGTTTTAATTCATAACTTCATAATTCATAATTCATAAATTATGAGGAGTTGACTTTTTTGGATCCAGTATAGACCTCACATATAATCCAATCCTCACTAAAGTTAATAGATTAAATAATTGAATAAGCCTGCAAAAAGACCTTTACAAATGTTATGGTTTATTTTTGGACATGTCACTGTTTTCTTATAATTGGCTGCCAAATTCCTGACACCATACTCCACATAAACCGCCATAACTCTTGAACAAACCACACCAACTATGAGCCATCTTGGAAATCTAATGGTTTAGGTGACAGTAGGGCAAGTTCATGAGCTTAAATTATTGCATCTCAGTGATCATGACAAATTATGCATACACTGTAAACAACAGCATTTAGATATTCTGTGAAATCACTATCCCCGTGTGTGTATTTTGGTGCAGATTCAGATTAAAATCATTTACATTTATCATTAGAGCAACACATTGAGATAATTATGTGACCTCTGCAGAAGTATGTACTCTCTGGTGGCTCTCTAGTTGCTTTGAATGTTCTAACTGAACACTAAAAAGCACTTTTCATCCCACTATTCTAGGGGAGAGACCTCGCAGGCTCCATTACGTCGACATTAAACCAACTATATGGAAGCATATTTACGCTCATGTTGTTAAGAGTTTGCTGAAGGCGATTTTTTTTTACCATTACGAAACTGTCAAAAGTTGAACCTCTAATTACACCCACAATTTGCTTGCATGAAGCAACGCAATTCCTAAAGAGCGATGTGTTTCTCTCCGAGGCAGCTTATAGCCTTGATTTCTGCAGTGTTTGCCAGAAGGTTTTATACATGTTTCATGAGATCTGCCTGGCTCTCTTATGTTTTGCTGAGACCGGAGAAAGAAACAGCGTAGAGATGGAAGTCTGTTGGCATTCTTCTGGGCTGTGCTGCCCTTTAAATTGGTGGTATGAAGATGGGATAGTGTCCGGTTGCCAGACAGAGAGAACAGGTAGCAGAGCTGATGGGGAGATAACGAGGTCTTTGCAGCCGTCTCCGCAGGATGTGGATGTGCTGAAGTCATAGGACTTAATAACACTCCTAATCAGGTGCCAGTTATGAAGCAGCAGGAGAGCAAACAGCAGGGGATGTCGAAGGAAATGAGAGTGTTGAATGGCAAGAGGAGACAACTTTGACATCTTGGTTGTGTGTATAAAAAACAACAGAAAATATTCATCCTAGTATATGTGCATGCGAGTGTGTTTCAGACCAGCCGGGTAGAAATATTACTGATGTGAGGAGCAGCAGTCGATGTTGTGATATTTTGCTCTCTGAAAAAGAAAATGTTCCCAATCTGCTGTTGTATTATCCTATTGTATTATGTATCCCTGAGGGAGCATCACTAAATAGCTTGCCCGCTCCGCGCTCTACGAGGGATCAGTGACAAATCCCCCAGCAGGAGAAAGTGATAATCTCGAGAAGCATAAGCATGTCCCAGAGGAGAATAATTTACTCCGCCTCTCTGTTTTTCCTGCTGTCTTTTAAGTCTTATGGGAAGCTCCAAAATAACACTAACTAACTTATTGTTCAAAGTTGTCAATATCAGTCTGTTCTGCATATCAAAGGCTAACATGATACCAGCTGTCAGTGTGTCTCAGTTGAAGCAGAATAGTTCATATTTATCCAAATTTGTTCATGAACCACATCCTCAAATTAAAATCATCTTCTATTCATTTGCACATTCCCAAGTTTCACTGGGATAGAAAAATGTCATTTTGATATAGTGACTTAATTTAAAATCAATCCCTCCCACCATTCAGGCAGTTTTGGACTAACTTTGCTTAATAAATCTCAGCTTGACTTGGACTTGATTGATTCCTCTTATTAATACTTTCTCAAACTTCGGGTCGAACCATTTTGCAGGATTGAAACCCAGAAAGCCTCCATCCTTCAGAGTTGTATCAGGGCTGCCAAAACTAAACAATATTGCTTTATTATCTTGTTATCTCCTTGTCAGAAACCCTTACATTACATATGCTCAACACGCTTATGGGAAACTCAAGCCCAACAGGCAATAGACGGGCGCATTGACCAGCTACATTTTTCATTACTTCAGTACTGATTAAAGATCACTCCCTGGATCCCTCGATATCCACAGATATAATCTGGAAGGAACTCAATTCACATCGACAGTAACTACACATAACTTTTGATCTTGTCGACAGACACATTTAACAGGGCTTCAAAGTTGAACTTGCCATTTGAAATACCTTTTTCTTTATCCATTGTTCTTTGCTAGTTTCCATCTGGCTTAATGCTAGAGGGTTGGACTACAGGTAAAAAAAAAGTTGTGGTGTTAAAAAGAATTTGTGTTAACGTGTTATTATCATGTTAACTCTGACAGCCTTCGATAAAAGATGTTTTGTCACTATCAAAAGCATTATTCTCCTCCTCATCCTCCTCATCCATTGTGAAAACTGAATATTGAAAAGAATAAGCAGAAGAGAAAAGTTTGATCAGGTTTGCAGGATGGTGTGAAATGGGATTATTTTCATACAGCTGCATCATGCACAAACTCTACAAGTCAACAGAGACTTCGAACAAAGGTTCAACACCTCTTGTGGTAGAGACTGTCATGTTAAGCACAGCACTCCAGTCTTCCACGCCTCATTAAGATTTGATTATCCCGTCTCCCCAGGAGTAAGGTAATTAGTGTAACCAGGAGGGGTGGGGGAAGGGCGGAGGAAAAAAGGCTGATTGCAGCCTTACCCTGCTGCCCTGACCTCCACCGCTCATCCTTTGCAAGCTTAGAGACCTACAGTATATACCCACTCAACACCCTCTGAACGTCAACCAACAAATCATTATAACCGCAGATGACTGGGAACTTCTATTAAAGTTTCCCCTCATGAGTAGAAAACAAGTCTGGGCTCTGCGGCTCGCCTTGCTTTGATGGGATGTGACAGGCTAAATACAAGAAATGAGACCCTGGACCAGCTAGTATGCCAGATCGACTGTCCAACAAGTTTGTTGCGTCTTGATCCCTCAGGCCTTTCAATCCAAACTCACAGCTCACAGATGAGGTGATTTTGGACATTGTGAGATTAAACGCTGCTGTTGGTCTCCTTGTCTCTCTGCACTGGCCACTTGAGTCATTTCAATATGAATTATACATGCAAACACAACTGCTTGTTTGTGAATAAATCATTATTCTCGGAGACGTGATTGAAGGCTTCTGAGTGTGCATCTCTTATGGTGCTGTTTTTCAGAAATTCAGTCACGTATCAGTCTCACAAAGTAAATATCCTCATTCAAACCAGAGATAGCAGCACGAACTGTTCAAATTCTCCGTGGTTCAACAATGCAAATGAATCTCTGTTGCTTATTTGTAATTACATACATACTGTAGCAATCCAATCCTCCATGTACTGCTCCTAAAACACCCAAATAACAACACCTCTAGGTCCTAACCAAACCTCTCTCCCGCTCTCTCTCTCCTGCTCAATCTGTTTGTATTTATACTGATCCGAGCTCTTCTTTCTCCCTGGCTTCATAATTACGAGATGAAGAAAGTTGCATTCTGCTTAATTAGGACCTAAGGGCAAAGAGAAGGAGTTACTCCACACAATTAATCACTGCCTTGAGGGCGATGAGAGGGTATCATGTTTTACCAAACAAGGCTAGGTCAAAACCCAGTATATGGCTGGACCACACATGAAACACCAGAGATCTTTTAAAATGAAAAAATACATTTTCTCACTTCTAATCCCATGTCCCTGAGTTAATTGCTCAGTTATCTCTTGTTATCTCTAGTTCTATGTCAAACTAAAAATACTGCCTCAAGGTTGTATGCCTCTGCCAACAAACCCTGTTCACACTTCGATAATATTTTTAGTTAAAGGAATTTAATAAAAGGTATTAAATGTATTTTCCTTGTATATATTCACACATTTGGCCAATAAACTGATTCTGATAGAGCACAAAGATGTAGCCATGACAGTAGACGATGCTTCAGGTATGGATGTTGCCGCCTTTTGGACATAAAAAGTGATCACTTCATCATTTTATCCTATTAGATGTTTGTGTGAAGCACAATTAGCCTCTGATTTCTTGAGTTATGGTTCAAAACCTCACAGTGACCTTGACCTTTGATCACCAATTTCTAAGTAGTTCATCCTTGAGTCCAAGTACATGTTTGTGCCAAATTTGAAGAAATTCGCTCTGGGCAATGCTGAGATATTGTGTTAACGAGAATGGGACTTAAAAACAGAGAAAAAACAGAAAAATCATTTTTGAGTATTTTTACATTAAACTCTTTGTCTGTCCTCTTCCTGTAAAATGGGTTTCAAATGTTTGACAATTCATCTTGAACTCAGGGGCATTTACAAAAAACTTAAACCAATCAAATGTGACCTTTTGGGGACTCGCTAACTGCACCCATCACATAAAACCACACTTGACCGCTTATAAGTCGTAGTAGCCAACAGAGTAATATGGAGGGAGATGGGAAGGGATGTGTGTTTGGATATCAGTGGGTAAAACCTTTTAAAAGCAATGTGTGTGGATGAGGTCTAATTAAATTTTGTTGATTTGACTGACGGGTTGTCATCTTGTGTGTATTTGACATCCTGGAGTTCATCGAGTAATCCATAAAACAAGAGATGTTTATATGCACATGAACTGCATGAATACATATTTCCTGTAAATTATTCATTTTCTGCTGAAAACATGCTCACATTTGACTGCATTTGAATTCACCAGCATGTCTGTGGGCTGTTCTCAGCTATTTCCATGTTGGCAGGAAAAATACTTGAAGCTTGAAGCTCTTGTGTGTTGTATTTCCAAGATGTCTGTCGCCATCTGAAACTGAAAATGTCCAAAGAAATAAAGTTTAAATATTATCGGGAAGAACAAGTGAATTCTTGAAAGTTGAAGTAAAGAAATGTTGCAACAATTAACACTTTGCATGCATCAAAGACTGAAAAAACAGAACCTGAAATACAAGTTTACTTATAATAAAATATATCATAAGTTAATGTGTAGATATTAGCTATTTAAAAAGCAATATCAAAGGCCAAAGATCCTTTTGGTCATTGTCAATATTTCAATATTAACACATGATCTTCATTAGAAGATGTAGTTTGCTCTGTTATTGAGGAGTTGTAGCTGCTCAAATGTCCTTTTTCGTTTAAATTGAGCACTTTAAGTACTTCTTAACCCTTACATACTGTTCATATTCTGACTCATAATTAGTCTCTACACCAATCCACCGTCATAAACTCCCCCATCAGTCATTAGTACATTTATGACTCATTTTTGGAGAGGAAAAAAAAACCAAAAACTTTCACAATCACTATTTTATGGTCCAGGAGAACATTTTTTTGAATATGATGAATATAACATGTTTGAAGGCTGATTTATTTATATATATATATTAATAAACTCATGTCAAACTTTTGATATTTGCATATATTGACTGACTAAAACACTAAAACATATTAAACAGTTATTATTATACAATAAGGAGACAGCATACACACAAACTAACATCAGCTTGTCTCTACCAGCAAAGAACAAACGTAACCTATTATAGCTCCTGAAGGGACAAAGAAATGATCTGTTTGTCAAATATGTGAGCAGCATATACTGTATGACTACAGCCAATGGCATATCGCCACAGGACATACATCAGTCAGCCACACATCCCCAGGAACATTACGATTGTTCCACACGTCCCAAAACTCAGAGCTTCTGTCTTATCTTGACACAGGCCAAAACAAAGAAAACAGCAGTGAGCTTCTTAATAATAGCAAAAGAACACATTCCCCCTCAAGACACATACAAGTTACAAGGCAAAAACAATGCCTGATTAATTCACAATCATGTATTAAAATGATGAACAAACCATTTTATCCCTCTTTACTTTGAAAACTGCAAATGAGAAAACAATCTTACCATGAGGTCACTTTAGTAGCTGTTTTCAATCATATCATATTTAACTAGTAGGTGCATATTTTTTTTAAGATTCATTATTTGCAACCGTCTCCAAGAAATGATGTTAATATACAGTACCATACTACCAGTCAAAAGTTTGAACACACTTTCTCATTGATGTGAATAGGAAAGTGTGTCCAAACTTTTGACTGTACTGTAAATATATTTAAAGTGTTCCCAATTAGCAAACATAATCACAGTCTGGATTGTTTATCTTAAATTAAAAGTAAAAAAAAAACTTTTACACTCTGAAAGATGTCTCAGAAATCTCTCTTCTTATGAACTTAAATGGCTGAGCACATCCATGTTCCAGTTTTTTATTTTTTTCCAACAAATGACACAAAACATTTATATATTTTGGCACTGAAAGCAAATTGGTGAAGGGTAATGAAAGATTATTGTTTAATGGAAATGTAGAAATGTTAAAATACATGTTACACTTGAAGTTATTACAGCCTTTTTTCTGTATTTAACCAAAACCGTGATCTTTCCCTAACCTTAACTGAGCGCTGCCAGGTTGTAAATATGACTATACTATAATATATACTATACAAGATCAGATATTTTGGTGGGAAAAAAAGATTTGGGTTTTCTCTGATCATTTCATTTATATGTTCAGTATCAACATTTTTTGCAATTTCCAAATCAAATACATTAAGACAAGACAATATATTCCTCCAGCATTACATTTCTGCAATTTAAGTTGTATATAAAGGTCATTTAGGAGACATTGTTGTTCTCAGAGTGAGCTTAATGTCTTTCTTCCTCATTTCTTTGTGCCATTAATAAATAAGTAAAAAAGAGCCATAAAAAGACTCAAAGTAAAAATAAATGATTCTTCTCTGCCACACCTGACACCAGAGCCACCCTTTTTTCTTTCCTTTTGTAGACAAATGACTGACCAACAGACAGCAGCTACATCAAGCTACGGCGTGATCCATTAGACTTTGTAGCTGTCTTTGTGTCCTCCACGGCACACTCTAAATATTATCAACACGTCTCTTCCTCTGCCGCTAGCTTTCACGTGTCTCCGAGCCCAGAGGAGGGGCAGAGCTTTATAGATTTCCCATCGGGGGTTTATCTTCTTGATCACTGGGCCGGGATGGAGAAGACAGCCGGTTGATTTATCCTCCTCTTCCTGAGTGAGGCAGCGGGACAAGGACACGGTGACCCATTTTGAAACCATCCACCTTGGATAAGCCTGCGTGTGTCCGTGCGTGTGCATTTGAGTGATGCTCATTTCAATGTGCGAGTGTTTTGAGTCAACGAGTGATGCCGGCGTCTGTCGAGGAGACTGACGCGCAGGCCGGGGTCCTCCTCATATATCAGGCTCTAAGAGAGGCCTGTTATGACACCTGGCTGTCATTGTTCGAGGGAATTGATGATCCGATGCGCCTTGATTTATGTCATAGAGACTTTGGTGAAGGTTGCGCCACACAGTCCAATTTCAAAGTCTGAAAAACAGCTGTAAACTCTCATTTTTGATGACAGCAGGAAGCAAGACATAACTTTAAGGATGCTACTTTCCCATTTCAGCAGATATTTCTCTTCCCACACTTCTCTGCCATGCTTTTTCCAGCATACTTGATGGATGAAACTTGGCCCTTTGCATGGATCTAACCCATTTCCTCAAGCCCAGTATTCGATCCCTTTATATCCTACCCTTGCTGTCTCCCTAATATCCAAACCATGGCTTCCAAAACCCTCATTCTGGTCATCTTTGCTGGTCTAAAGTGCAATCGCATTTCCTCCCGGTCAGAGCCAAAACAAAAAAACTCACATCCATTTGGTCTACTTCTCTTCGCAAATAGCTTTCTCAGCAGACATTTCATTTTCAAGAATCCATCCCCTCATCAATCAATAACTTCATATCAGACACAGAAGATGTTTGACGAGGGCCGGGCTGCAGCCTTTTAGCAATCATTCAGACATGTCATTGAGAATATATTACTCTCCTGGACTGTCTGTGGCCTCGGAAGATAGATAGATGTGTTACACTGTAAAGAAAACGCGTCAGCTATTATTGAGTAACAAAAGTAAATGAACTTATACTTGATGTTTCCCTAACATTTACCTGTTCCCATGCCAAAATGTCTAACTGAGTCCCAACGTTTCTACTCCTGCTGGTCTCCCGAGGTAGACGCCTAATTACACTGATCATCCATTGGCAATTATATTGAACTGCAAATGAAGAAGTTGCCCCATGCTGTGTGGAAAACATGACTAACAATGTTAACATGGAAAACATATTGGCGGTGGTAAGGAATCAAAGAAAGCTTAGTGGAAAACTGGGGGTATAAGTAGAATACAAATGAAGTCTAAGCTCGAGAGGACATCAAAAGAGCTCCAGCGCTCATGCAGCGGTGCAACGAGGGTTGTTATTTGATAAACTTAGCAGGGGGAGTTAAGAAGTGAAGAATCCGTGGGAGTGTTTGCATCCCAGTGGACTTACTTACGATTACACTTGGGGGGGAAACGGCAGAGGAACAATACTCCTCCTCAGCTGCACTCAGAGAGGAGGCTCTTTTTGGATCGGAGTGAAGTATTTTTTCTCAGGTGTGTGTGTGTGTGTGTGTGTGTGTGTGTGTGTGTGTGTGTGGTGTGTGTGTATGTCCGCAGGTTAACAGTTGCCGCTACTCTGCTGCATGTTTGTTTACAGTCAACATTTCTCGAAGGTCACACAGATCAGAGAAGTGTGGGTGTGTGTATGTGTGTGTGTGTGTGTGTGTCAGGGAAAGAAAGAGCGAGGGGTGTGTGTGTGTTTCACTGATGCTCGCAGCCACCTCAGCCACCCATTAATGCTCCTTCCTCCCTTCCGAGCTTGTTGGTTGCCATGGAGACGGCTCTCTCCGTGCTGCCGGCAGCATCCTATCACTCTCCTCTCCTCTCTCCTTTCCTCTCCGTGAGATCGCCAAGCCGAGCTACTCAGGATCAGTGGGATCCTCTGGGAGCTGCAGAAGGAGGAAGGAGGGGAGCACACTCTGGGAATTGATGCACCCATGATGCGGTTCAGGCCGTCTCCATGGCAACGCGCTTGGATTTTGGCCCCCTAATTTGTTCGCTCCCCTTTGGGTCACATCTGCAGGTCAAGAGAGCATTCCTGGAGATGAAAACTTTTCACACAGCTTGTGTTACCTTTGTGCGAACCTTTAGTTCTTTTTTCTTCCAGAAGTAACATCTCCCTTTATTCCCCTGTAACCTCTTAAAGGAACAGTTCAACCTTTTTGGGAAATAAGCATAATTGCTTTCTTGTCGAGAGTTAGATGAGAAGATCAATACCAATCTCATGGATGTTAGATCAATATGAAGCTACAGCCAGGAGATGGAAATAGGTCAAATCTTCCTACAAGTTACTTGTTTGTTACTGTACTCGAGTTGACGTCTTTGTGTTTGAAACCACAAAGCGTTGTAAACCATGTTACTTTTAATGTTAATGATGATTGTGCCTCTCTAAATTTGGTTCTGTGTCATGAAAATTAATTTAGGTTTATTCAAATTCCAAAAAGTTCCCTTTCTGAAGATCTGAATATATTATATGTATATATGTATATATATGTATATATATATATATATATATATATATATATATATATATATATATGTATATGTATATGTATATATATATATATATATATGTATGTATATGTATAAAAAACCCTTTAAATTTAGATTGTTTTGGCTTCAAGAAACATCTTATTCAACATTGTCTAACAGTATTATCTCTTCTTTATTATGGCTGCACATTTCCACCAAATGATGCACATTTTCCGCAAAATTCAGCTTGGCATAGTTAGCATCTTTGAAAACTTTGGGATTTCAACTAGACTTTAAGCAACATTTAACTGCACAGCATGAGTTTCCTGACTCACTCACCTTTAGGACTTTGGGGTTTAAGATGTTTAAATGCCTCCATTGCCTCATTCTTGACAGCTTGCACTTGCCTATTCATGCCAGGTGGATTTTCCTTGTGTGAGACAGTGCTCTGAATTTTTCTTTTCTTTCCTCCCCTCATATCATCAGTCATTAGTGCTCAGTGCTGCAGAAAGAGAGAGAGAGAGGGAGAGAGATAGAGAGAGACACACAGAGAGAGAGAGAGAGAATAGGGGGAGGCTTGAAAGAAAAAAGAGAACATGTACCCTCTGCCATCACCACAGATCAGAGACACATTAGAAGTTGCTGAAACGGAGTGGAGCAATCCCCTCGGCCCGACATCAAAGGCAGGCGGTTTTGGAGAGAAAATAAGGACAACCGTTAAAGATTCAGAAGAACTGCCAAAGTTGCCTGCCACTTCAAGAAGTGCTGTCACCACATCTGAGGAGGCAGAGAGCACTCGGATGAAGCAACGACTGATCAAACATGTAACATACCTGGGCTCATTAGAAGTAAAACATTTATTGGATCAACTGCGGTAAATAAAAATCTGACCATCTGGGCTTCATCGATCTTCTATCTTCTATCTTCTGTCTTCACTAACTCCAACTGAGAAAAATGTGCTCCTGTTGTTTTATTCCTCCTCCTTTCACCTCACCATGAGCCACGACAATATTGAGTTTATACAGCTTCACAAACATTATCGCCGTAGGGGGATTTTTAGCTTTACTGACAGCGAGCCTACAAGGTTTAACATGTGTTTTTTTCTTCTGTGTTGGATACAGCGTGGATCTTGTTTGGCAGATTTACCTCCTCGGGTTGACTGGTGGGAACTGTTAATTAATGGGTAACACCTGTTCGATATCAGCTCCTATGTACCAATAGGTTTATGGAGCTGCTTCAGATTGTAAACCTGTGCGGTCATATGAGCAACATGTCTGCTCCGGGAGCGTTGGAGCATATGGCAGGGTTTTAACTCATCAGAGGAGATGAAGAAAAAAAAAGGGAGAAAAAAAAGGGAGGAGGAGGGTGAAGAGAGAAAACAGGAAACAGGAGAAGGGTTTTTTTGTGTCACATTCACACCACAGCGCTGAGGTGACGCCATCTCTCTGACACTAGTTCTCATCCTTACATCAAAAAAAAACAAAACACATATCAGTTTGAGGAGAGACAGCAGGCAGCCCGTCACCATGGCGATGCAGCATCCACTTCATCCAACTGCCTGCTGGATCCTCATTGTAAGGAGCGACCTCTCACTCCCAAATATGTCTTGTACTCCCCACGTTAAAAAACAAACAAACAGAGGACGCTTTGATTAGAGGTTGTTTGGAAACTCACGGGGAGGTTGTTCCAAGTAGGACTCACTTCAAAAAAGACAAGGAATGAGAATCTGAAGCTGCATCGCTGTTTGGATGCAACTTCTGAGATCCTCTCCTGTGTGCTGTAAGTCAGCAGGGGGGCGGGGGTTCTCCTGCATTAGAGGAAGGATCTGAAAGAGGAAAACAATACCTCCACCCAGGGGGATTATCATAATAACTTTTATGCAGATTATGACTAAAAGAGGGAGGCTTTGTTTCTGTTGTGCTGTCTTGCCGAGGGGCTTTTTAAAAAAAAGGGCCTCTGGAAGTATCTTAAAATAATCCTAATATGCTTACACACTTGAGAACATCAGATTTAGGAGAGGGAACGATATTTAAATTGCATTAATCTACACTGTTTACATTTTCTTAGAAGGAATACTGTAACATCATCAGCTCACTAAACTTGCCAAACAGCGATTGTCCAAATGTCGCTTTTCATACTTTGCAGGGATTATACTTATGTTAAAAATTAAGCTCCTGTTCACAATAATAAATCCACTGTGTAGTATTTACCTGCTGTGTGGCAGCTGGTCTTAAACGCTACCTGTTAGAGAGTTTAGGCGAACATTAGCAGCACTTTTATTGGATTTCATTTGGGTTCTACTTCAGCAGCTTCAGCCAAGCCCATTACATGAGAAAATCTTACAGTCTTTAAACACATTGATTTGTCCTGAACCTTTAAGTCTTTTCTCTTGTAATGCTAAAAGTGAGAAATACTGTTCGAAATACAAACAATAGAGCATGAACACTGTCTGATCTGGAAGTGTCACTTATTGTCACAAATTGTGTAAGTTAAACATCCAGTCAGGCTCATGTTGAGTTACATTACATATGATCATACTTATGTTTCTTGATTTCTGAGTATATTTATGTTTTCTACAGGGGTGATTTAATATTTTCATGTTCAGACCTTTAGAGTTTTCATATTGAAATGAGTCAGCTGCAAACATTAAAAAGTCACCTTGAGTTTTCAATCAACTTAAAAGGTGCAGTGTGTAGAATTTAGCAGCATCTGGCAGAACAGACTTGTCAGAAATGGAATATAATATTCATAGGTCTGTTTTCATTAGTGTAAAATCACCTGAAAATAAGAATTGTTGTGTTTTCGTTACCTTACAATAAGCCCCAGAAGCTGTCATGTTACACTGCCATGTTTCTACAAGTAGCCCTGAATGGATAAACTAAACACTGGCTCTAGAGAGGGCTTTTTGCAGCCACTGTAGGCTCCCCTATAAACTTGAAATGGAAGGGGAAGAAGTATTCAGTCAAAGTCTACAGGAGACAAGATGAAGCCTGTCTACTATTACATATATGCTGGCTGATATTCATTTAATCTCACCTCAGAGGATACAGATCCATGCCCTAAAGCCACTGCAGACAGGCCAGTCTCCACTATAATATAGTTAACACAGTCCCAACTAACCCACACTGCAAATGCAACTGTGTCCCGCTGCCTCCCTTGAAAAGACCCGCCGTACTCACAATCTACACCACAAATCCTCAGAAAATGGCTGTTACTGTTGCCTTCTTTGGCTGTCCTCCAAAAAGGTTTCAATGAACTGTCAAGTCACAGGTCTAAACTCTGTGTGAAACTAGTCATCGTCTTTCAGTCTTGACACATCGGTTTTGTTTAAAGTCTGTTTTGTCTACATGTCCTTTGAAAGTGATGAAAACACAACTGTGTTGCAAGCGATAAAAATCTGCCTCTGACAGCATTTTAGAAATGTGACGCCTGCTTTTTCCTCCTGGCTGAAATCAATGATGCATTGTTTCAAAAATTACTCTGAATTTCAAGCATTAAATGTTTCCCATGTAGCAAACTGCAGATTCAAATGTGTAGCAGCAGTAATTTACCTACTGAGTTTTGACTAATAGATTAAGTTCAAATACAGGTGTCTTATAACCTTGATCCAAGGTCAGTTATTTTCCCTTTAATAAATGACAAAGCACTAATAATATAATAACTCTGTTTGGCCTGATCTCAACACAAAGCTGAGCTGCATGAACCTGCCTGCGCTCAGAGATGATTAGATTGTAAATTTCCTCCTCAATCAATTTTACGACACACTTCGACACAGAGTAAAAATTTATTTTCCTTTTTTCATTAAATTGAATGAGGACAGCCTAATGGCCGAGGTCGTCCGAGAGAGTAAAATAAAGAGCGGACTGGCCAGTTTTTGCCCTGACTCGACTGAAGTCTGTCTGCTTTATGTCTTTGAAGTGTGGTTTCTCCGTCTCTGTCTGGCGCTGCATCTTTAAACATCCACTTTCATTCCCTCCGTGTCTCAAATGAGGTGCATTGGGATTCAAATCTTGTAACCCTTGTTCCTACCGTACAAACCGTCAGTCTCCACTCCCTCCCAGCTCTGCCTTGTCATTTCAATCCACACCTGGAAAATGAATGACACACGCATATACACAAATCTTACAATATTAATATCCGACTTCCAGATTCTGTCTTGATCATCCTTAATCATCTTATTCCTCATTATTTTCCTTGTCATGTTTCACATCCTAATCTTGCAGCCACCTGTCTGTCTTTCTGCTCTCTCCCTCCATCCTGACAAGCACACTCCATGCAAACACTAATGTTATTTTAAGCCTGAGCTGCATTGATCTGGCACTCCTCTCATTTTCCAGCCTGTTGTCATTATTCTTTCACTTCCTCTTCCTCCTCCTCCTCACTCTTGTCTCTTCATCTTTAGTGCTTACTTTATCTTCTTCACCTTCCCCTTCTTCCTCCTTATCATCCACAATGACAACAGCAGCACGGTGTTGGCTTTTGTAGCAGGTGAAGAGGAAACAAAAGGGAGCATGTGAATGGTCTTTTGTTATAGCCTGTGTGCTGGCATGCATACAGAGAGGCTCAGAGTGACCCCCAGCCAGTATCTAAATCACAGGAAATTGATGCGGTCGTGCAATGCAGTGCAGAGTAGCTTGAAACCGCTGGAAGAAGCTGTGACCACATCTCCTGTAGAGGTTTCAGCACCACAGTGTGTGGACAGCTCCCGGTGAGCATTACAATGGTAACAGTGAAGTTGAAGGTTCATATACATATTCTTACGTGATTATAATGTTTTTTCTACATTAGTTTCAATCACAGCAGGTTTTCTGGATGCTTTATGTGCTGTATGTTAAGGATGCTTGTTATAATAGCCAGTTTTGTCCATTGATTTGGTTTGTATGCTCACAACATGGTCACATATGATCAAAACATTGAGAGTCTTTGTTTTTTCATTGAGGATCCATTGTTAGTTGTGTGTAATGGACAGTGAGGATCATGAAATGGAGTTTATATTCTACACTTGGTGGATATTTTATAGGCTAATTGCAATATTTTTACTCTCACTGTACATTAATTCCTCTATGTTTTGGTATAAATTAAGATAATGAAGTTTTATTACTAGCAGTGTAGATAAGGTTAGATCTTCATGTTGGGAAATAAAATATACATAGAATATAATTGAACCATTAGCAGGTTTTAAAAACTGACTCATTAAAAAACATGTCAATATGAATTCATCTTTGGGGACTTTTAATCTCTGTATTTGTTGACTGCATTCCTCCAATTTATATCCACACAGAAAGACACATTGTTCCATTTTTGCATGCTGAGCTGACTTATGCACTTTCGCTTGTTCCAAACATTTATACTACCAATTAATTGGTGGTGTAACATAACTATGTGTTTACCGAGTGAACACTAGCTCCACTTTTCCTGTAATTACAGTCTTCAAGTCTATAATCTTTCTAAGAAATTACAGCTCAGTATCATAGGACCCATAACATAACATAAGTTTTACCAAAATATTTATTTTTTAGAACTTTTTATTTATTTACATTGATCATACATATCATAGTTGGAACAAATACCACAACAAGGCTACATTAATATCAAAAGTAATAATAAAAGCAATGCTACTCTCTCTTTACTACTTTTCTCGCTGAGAAGTTGTTTCATATTTTTAAATCGAAATTGCATATTTTTCTTGTAACTTTAGATTTTTATTCAGTAAGTTTAGGTGAGAAAAAAAAATCTAGTTTGGTTAATTTAAAGCAATAAATATTCATTTTGGATTTTAATTAATATAATTAAAGTTTTTTCTCTCAGTCTAAACTTTCTTGTTGATTGATTCTCCAGAGTGCTTTCCATCATGTTTTCTAATATCTATATTAGAGGAATGAATGGACTTATGATGTTATCCTGTAATTCTTCCCACTGTTTTCCCCTTTATATTCATTTTCACACAGATAGGCACCACCATTAATTAGTGTGAGAACTTTAATCTCTTGGCTTGTTGAATGAACCGCTGAGCGAAGTGTGCCGCTTGTGCCAACGTTAATAAAAAAATCTGTAGTAGTAGATTTTTATGGGCTGAGTTTGCAGTTACTAATTCAAACTTTTAGTGTTTATCTTTTATGACCATTGATGTTCGTTTTAAGTACACGTTATTATGCTCAGCGATGTATAGTGTGTGCAAAACCCCATTTATCTTTTCACTGGATTCTGTGATTTTGAGTCAAATTATAATCCTTTTAACATATATAAGCTATTCCACTTGTTGTTCATATAAGTTTCCCCATATTTTTTGAGTGCAGTGTATCATGCAACATGTGACGCTGTGAAACATAACGCCTGGGAGTGCAGCGACTTCAGAGCAGCCACATTAATCTACTGCGCCAGCGGTCGATAGCATAGACTAACCAGTGTGTGAATCAGTGGAGCTAATACAAGAGGTGTTAATGAGTATGTGAGTATGCAGCACGATTCATGTTGCAAGTCATGCTCCCTTTCCCCCTGCCTTATCTTTCAGCTCACAGGCAACACACACACACACACACACACACACACACACACACACACACACATGCAGAGATGCTCACTGACTCCTCTGTGAAGCAGAAGGGATCAGGGCAGGGGGGTGGAGAGACAGAGCGAGAGGGGAGGAGGTATTTTGTCCTCGTACCTTCTTGCATCTGCCAGTTTCTGCCCCAATTAACTCCCATTAATATCATTTGCCACGGTCCACCTTGATGCTGATGCACATTGCATGCAGTATGAGCCCTCTAATTCACTCCCTGTATCTTCAACCCATCATCAAACGCACACGCACACACCTGCACACACACATGCTCTCAATAACCGTGACATTTAAAGCAACATGAATCGCACAAAGTTGACAGCTACAGCTGGGTCTGTGAAATACACCATAATGAGAGGCTTGATGTGTGTGCATGTTTGTGTGTTTGTGTGTACGTGCATGTGGTGATTGGACATAGAGGTCTAGATTATGACACCTCCTCCTCTGATTGTCCCATGGGAGCTGCTGCCGACGACTGTCAGCTGGGAATTCTTCAAGGAGAAAGGAAATGTGTTGAGCATGTGTGTTTTGTAAGTGAAAAAAGAGAGAAAGAGCAATCAAGGGCGTTAAAAATCAAGAGGATGACTGAGAAACTGTCCACTGTAGAGAGAGACTTAGAAAAAGAAATCAGATTGTGTTTTAATGAATAACAACATAGGGGTCGGACAGGGGTCAGAAATGAGGTCAAACTACCAGACTACAAGATTTTTCATTGGGGGGCTCAGTGAAAATCAAGGCCTGTATTTTCATTTATTTTATTTTATTCATTTAAGAACAAACACTGTGACACCACTGTGAACTCAGAGTTACGGCTCATTTTAATACCCATTTGGCTAAAAAAATGACTCATGCATGAATAAATGTCCTGTGAGACACACAATTGATGGAAAGTACTGTTGTTGTTGTTGTTGTTGCCTTGTATCAGTCTCCAGTCCCACCTGTTTATCTTTGTGAAAAAAACAAACCTGTTGTAGCTACACAGGGTAAAGTTATGGAACTTTAAAAAAAGTGTTTGATTTCCCTCATTAAAATTTCATATCTGGCAGGTTTATTGGAATTTCAGCAGCACACACTGTTCAAATAGTAAGATACAGCCACGGTTTTAAAGTCTCTCCTGGTGTTGGAGGCAGTTTTAGATGTTGGGGATTTACATGAGTCTTATGTTTATTTTGTTATTATGTAAGTTTTGATGTTGACTATAAAAGTCAGATCTTCAGCTTGCATCTCAGGGACAAATATTTTTTTTTATCTGGAGCTGCTATTTTCCTACCATTGACACACGCTATCATAAAACAATTTGAATGTACAGATATACTTTCTGAAAAGCCATGGAAACGTTGCAGTCCATAACCCAAAGATTTTAGATTAACAGTTCATATCTGAGAAGTTGAAACCAGCAGATGTTTTATCTTTTATATGAAAAATGAGCTAAAGAGCAATTTAACATTCCCTGAAAATCTTGTTTTTGCTTCTCTTTCTCATCTCGCTGCAGTGATGTAAGCGTGTGAGGGTGTGTCATGAGGGTCACAGGTGCAGTGAAGCATATTTTCAGTTGGATGTTTGAGCTTTATGGTGCAAAGGGATATGTCTGTAGTTTGACACTAGAAGGGTGTTTTTTAATTCATCTCCTGAAAATGGGGAAGGTTTCTTTGTGCTCACGTTAAATCAGAGTTTGAGGTGAGCACCTACAAGCAAGATTTGTGACATCACAGCTAATTTGGAGCCAACTGTAGTCAATTATTCAACATACACAAGTGCAATGTGGAAAAGTTGAAGCCTCCTGAGCACATAAACTAACAATAGAGTTTCAGTGATGGAGGAGAAATCTGGCATCCAGAAATTAAACTTTTGCAATGAAAAATATTTATATAATCAGAAGTAGAGTAATTTATGGATTTTAATGAGATAATTGACTTTTTTTGTTGGAAAACCATATCAAACACTAATTATTATTCTTAAAACTTGTCTGGAGGGGATATTTAAACCTAAGAGCAGCTGAACCATTGTTTTCAAGCCTATTAAGTATTAAAATGGTTTCATCAAGTAATCCATTAATTGTTTCAACACTCTTCCTTTAGTTCAGGGGTGTCAAACTCATTTTCAATCAAGGTCCAAATACAGACCATTAAAAAGATGGAAAGAAGGAGGGAAGAAATAAAGGGAGGATGGATGAATGGAAGGAATGAAAAGAAGACAGGAAGGAAAAATGGAAGAAAGGGATGAAGGAAGGAAGGAAGGAAGGAAGGATGGACGGATGGATGGACAGAATGAAGAAAGGAAGGAAGGAAGAAAGGAAGGAAGAAAGAAAGGAAGGAAGAAAGAAAGGAAGGACTTGGGGCAGAATGAAAGAAAGAAGAAAGGGAGGAAGGAAGAAAGGGAGGAAGGACAGATGGAAGGACAGAAGTAAGGAAGAAAGGGAGGAAGGACAGATGGAAGGAAAGATGGAAGAGAGAGAAGGAAGGAAGAAAGGGAGGAAGGACAGACAGAAGAAATGACATAAGGAAGGAAGGGAGGAAGGACAGAAGGAAGGATGGACAGAATGAAGGAAAGGGAGAAAGGGAAAGAAGGAGGGAAGAAGAGGAAGGAGGGAAGAAAAGAAGGAAGGAAGAAAGGGAAGAGGAAAGACAGAAAAGAAAGATGGATTGAAGGAAGGAAAGAAGGAAGGAAAAGAAGACAGGAAGGAAAGCGGGCCGGATTGGATCCCTCGGCAGGCCGGTTCTGGTCCACGAGCCGTATGTTGAACATCCCTGCTTTAGTTGAGTAGACTATGAAACCCTCAACAACAACAAAAAACAATCATAAACATTAAAAACTAGAGTGCTCTACTGTCTAGGAACAGAGAGTATTTCATCTCTTCATTATACTGACTTGGCCAAAGAGAGAAAATCCAGAGTCTTCTTCTTCTTCTTCTAGCCGAGATGAGATGAGAGAGCAAGATGAAGTGTAGCTTAGTAAATGACACCCCTCCTCCCTCCGTGGTGGAGCATCGTTCTCCAGAGTCCACTGTGATCTTTATCTCATTACTACCCACCTCCAGCCGTGTTAGAGTACTACCACGCTGAATGAAGCCTCACAGTTATAAAAAAGAAAGAAAAAAGAAAAAGCTGCACAAGGCCGTCGTTTTGAACATTTCTCAACACTCTCAACACGATTTTGCAGTCGACCTAAATCATTTGAAGCGTTGCAACATTATAAACCCAGATGCTTTCTGCCTACGAACGTCACCCTGAGCTCTTGGGTTGCGCAGTTTGAAGACATCACTCATAACGTTTGACGACTTCAAATGAACTGACGAGTGGTTTCATAATATCTTTCATTATTTATGGCAGGGGTGTGTGTGGGTGTGTGTGTGTGTGTGTGTGTGTGTGTGTGTGTGTGTGTGGTGAGGATGGCTTCGAGGATGCTGAGATGAAAATGTATTTATCAGGGGATGAAGATGCTGACCTCATTGGTTTATCCCTGTTGTTACTGCGTGTTATACTGACGCCTGAAAACAAAGATAAAACATTGCCCTCAGCCTATTTTAAAGATATTTAGATGCAGTTTTGGGGATTTTTGATTTGAGCTTTTTTCTTCATCATCTTTCCGGATAACAACAGGAAAAAAAAAGAAAAAAGAAATTATACGTCTGCTGAAGCTAAAAAGATTAGATTTCATATATCAGTACACTTTTGGAAATGGAGGGAAGAGAAAGTGTATTTGAAAGAGTTGTTTGAATATAATCAGATCAGCGAAGGAGAAGAGGAGAGATTTACGTGACATTTACTATAAAAATATAATTCTTTTGTACTTTTAGGGTTTTAGGCAAGAGTGAGCATTTTAAAGGAGCAGTTCAACATTTTGGAGGAAGATTGAAACCCTTCTTATACTCAAGTGGTATCAATCCTCTCATCTCACACACAGCAAGAAAGTGAATATTTCCCCCCCCCTAAAATGTCACACATGTGGCTTTAGGTAGATATTCTGTTTGCTTTCCTTTTGTGACATCAAACTTGCAGCTTCTGGACCACCACCAGCACAGAAACACGGACATCTCGAAGGCATTCAGATGAGAGTCAGTCAGATAGTCAGATAAAACCAACGCTTCTTTGATCTCTTGTATTTCTCTTTTCGACTTGAGCTCTGTGGGAGATTTTTAAGATTCACCGTTGAGACAATGTGCTGTTCAACTCATTCTATTAATATTACATCTGAAAAAAAGCCTTCAGGAGCAGGTTGTTTACACAGGAGATAACTGTGTGCACTGTACCAAATCATCTAATATGAACTTAAGAAAATTCACACTAATATAACATGGATGACAAGATAAACATTAAGTTATTTGTGAACATGAAAACTGGTTTCCTGAAGATGATAAGAGACTGAAATACAAATGGTTACATCCTTAAGTGGCATGTTTTAAGCTGCTTCATTTACATAACAAACAGCAAGAATACATCTGTGGATTTATAGATTTGTTAGAGCTTTAGTATGAAATTAGTCATACTATGCATTGAATTTGGAACATATTATTCTTTGATGATAAAAGCAATACTGGATCTTTGGTATCTTTATCTCTGTCCAGCAGTATGGTAAAGTAAAGAAATTATAAGCAGCACCTGGTTCTTTGCTGTAGATCAAGATCAGAAGTCTCTCCTGGCTCCATGTTGCAGCAGAAACTGACACTCTAAACTTTTGTTGTTATGATCACATGCTAAGTTTATTGCATACAGCTCTGTAAAAAAAAGAAAAAAAATTATCACCTGAAACTTTCACGTGATAACTCCTCAGCATGTGTGTTATTGCTTGTGGACTCTGGTGGCTCCTCCAACGTCAGATCAATGAGAAATGACGTTACCTCCTGAGGGTCGGACTCAGATTACAAAAAGTGTAATAAAGCATTTTTTATGCCTCGTGAGCATTTTTTTCTCAATCCTACAAATGCAACAAACTGTCAGCTCAAACATGTAGTAGGGTAGGTACATGCTGTTTCCTGTATTCACAATGAAATACGAGGCGAAATGTATTCACAACAATGTAATGCTGCTTAAACTTGTTTTTTTGGAGGGGTTTGTTGAGAAAACTCTGGAAGGCTGCAGGAAAGTCAATAGACTTGCTGCCCCCTGGGAAATGTAGGCGTCAGATATGGATTAGAGAGCTTTTATATCAATACTGGTTATTATTACAGTGGCTTGTTGCTGCTGTTATTGGTACAATTGTGATAGTGAAAGGAATGGATCGGTGTAGTTTAACTCATGAATAACAGAAAAACAGACATGAGAGGAGAGGGATGGGGGGTGGAGGGGGGCACAGCGGGGAGTCCAGATTTGCACAGACAGCCATTTCTGCTCATTCTCTGTCTCGATCATGGACTCCATATAAAGGTCTCCACCTCTAATGCTCTTCCTTTCTACCTGTGCCACTCTCTCCGTCTTTACTCATTATGGGGGCTGTAATAAGAGCAAGTGTGTATGATGAGAAAGAGGAGGGGGTGGAGGGGACTTGAGTCATTTCCGGAGATTATCTGTTTGCTTAATCTGATGGCAACTCCAGTTAGTGTGTTAACCTGACACACACACACACACACACACACACACACACACACACACACACACACACACACACACACACACACACACACACACACACACACACACGTTTATCCTTCTATATCTGTAAGGACCCTGGCAGACATAATGCATTCTTGTAACCCCTCTAATCCCAAACATCTTAACTACATGCCATAATACAACTTTAACTCTTATCCTAAATCTAACGAGGGGGTTGGAAATATGAAATAAATCTTCCATTAAGGGATATTTCATATCATGAGAGCGATAAACTCTAGCTAAATACATGTGTCTGCTTAAAAAGGAGTGGAGAAACATAACAGAAGTAGATGTTTCCGTGCAGAGCAGTGAATGGTTTATTAAGTATGAAAATGATGTGACCATTACAGTCATCAGATCTGAGCACCTATGGGAGATTTTGGACAAATATGTTGGCCCAGAACCTTACTTTAATTTGTCAGGCATCTGTATAAATTAATATATTATCTTTTTCTGGAAATACATCCAAGAACTGTCAATGAAATTATCAGATACAGAATTATCTGATAAATCAACATACTACACAATTCCCCAAATACTGGCATAAAGCAACAATAGAACTATAGTAAAATATTAACCCCTTAAATTTATTGGGAACATTACATAGACCTATACTCATTTCCAGGAGAGTTACCCCATCCAAACCTTAACCACTGACCCAAAAATCAGGTGTCCAAAAATCTGAAAATTGTCCCCAAAAGTAGCCTATGACAGACATACACACGCACACACACAAACGTCTACTTAAGTCACTTTTGGGGTATTTACATAGACTTACATTCATTTCATGACTTACCCGAAACCCCAATCATAACCACTGACCCAATAAATAATACAGCATTTGTCCCAAATTGCTCAAGCTGCCCACAATCAACTGGTCTTAATCATAGTTTGTGTCCCTGAAAGTGACTTAAATCATAATCCCAAACACACACACACACAAACACACACACTTTTGGGAGCATAGTCAGCAAATAAATACAGACCTGCAAATGATTTGATTGCTTTGATCGAGTGTGTATGAGTGTGTGTGTGAGTGTGTGTATGAGTGTGTGAGTGTGTATGAGTGTGTGTGTGTGAGTCAGACTACTCTGCTCTCTAACAGCTCAGTCTGTCATCGTCAGCCATGCAGCAGCCAGCTAATGAAGCACCCTGACTCCCCGCCACATGTTGCTGTGACATGTGGGAAACATATTTTCTCACCTCTCTGTCACATCTCTGCACTGCTGCCACCTCCTCTCCTTCTCCTCCTCTCTTTAAGTCTTCTTTTTCTTTCTCTGTCATTCGGCAATCTATTAATGAATCTTCTATAAATGTGAATTTTATTATCTATACATAAAGCTAAAAAAGTGTAAATAAAATCCTTCCTCATCTTGCCTGAGCTCACTGTTTTTACACCAGACACTATATTTTACATCTTATGCATTTTTTATGAACATTGAGATTTTTAGTTTTGCACAGTGTCCAAAAATCCAGCAGTAAATCCTCCCTTGATAGCCAATTAAGCTTGTTGCAAACACTCATCTGTCTTTTTCTCCCCTTCTGTTTCAGGTACATGTCTGATCCTGGGCTGCATGATCTACCCAGACGGCTGGGACAGCGACGAGGTGAAACGGATGTGCGGCGAGCAGACAGACAAGTACACGCTGGGGGCCTGCTCGGTACGCTGGGCCTACATCCTGGCCATCATGGGCATCATGGACGCTCTCATCCTCTCCTTCCTGGCCTTCGTCCTGGGAAACCGCCAGGACAGTCTGATGTCTGAGGAGTTGCTGGGAGACAGTAAGAGGATGATACTTCCCTTCCATGTAGACATATACTGTAGATCAAGTTTCAGTGAAAGGAAATCTTAATGCTACAGCTTACAACATTATTTCAGACAATAGTGTGCTTCGGAAATTGTGGCAACAGTTTGAGGAAAAGCCCAACTCCTGTTTCAACATAACAACAGCCCGCATCACTTTAAAGGGTCAAAAGTCAAAAAGGTTGGAAACCACTCGACTAATCAATTAATCAACTCGTTGTTTCAGCCATAGTCATCATTGACATCCAAGTCCTACTAAAGCAATACTACATTCCTTACTGGATTTAAAGCCATTTTTGAAATGGAAACAAAAGCTAATAGTTTATAAATGTATTACGTTTTCCAAAAACCCATTTTAATGGTAATTTGTAGAGTGCTCTAAAAGAGACAGTTTGCTGGTAAACAATAAAGGTAGAGCAGTAGTAGTCTGGTGCAGTTAAACCTGAAACGAGATCCAGGCCATTAAAGAAACCCAAAAACAAAGCAAATGTTACAGAACTTATTAAAAAATCAATCTGAATGTCTGCTCTGTCTCTGAATATGCTGTCCAGCCAAGATTTGATTCCACTTTTGGCTGCAGAGTGTAATATACTGTAAGTATTTTGAAGTCACGTGGCTCGAGTCCAAGTAAAGTCAAAGTGATTTACAAGTGTTTTTATTTTTGACATTTTCATTAAAGCCTGACATAATAATGAGGCAAACTTTCATCAAAAGACACCATCTGATTCCTACTGCAACACATCCAACCAGCAGCTTGAAATAAAGAAACCCACACCTTGTGTCCTTCAAGATGTCTCTGCATAATTTCACACGTGCAAACTATTAATCTGCATATATTAGATGGATGTTTCACACCACCTGCTCAGCTTTCTGATTTTATTTAAATTTATTTATTTATATACTTTTGATTGGGAGAGATGACAACTGCACTCGGACCCAATGAGGATGATTTAAACGAGCGGGGTTGCAAGAAAGAAGAAGAAGAGAAGAGGAGAATACAGATGAAGGAGGATGGAGATGAAAGGAAATGAGCGACAGAGGGGGCACAGAGAGAAAGATTGGTGATGGAGAGAAAGAATGCACCAATAGCAAGGGTTAATTGAAGCCCCGGGGGATGCTGGACAGAGTCATGAATTACTAATGGCTGTTTACACAGCTTGCTGCCAGCCTGTCTAAATGAATCACAGCCACCATATCAGCCGGGACACAGTCGCCTGTTAGCTCGTATAAGCAAAGTGACTGGGAGGAAGAAGCCATTATCAACTGAAGGACCGGAAAAAGAGAGAGAGAGAGGGAGGACAAGACACAGAAAGAGAAAGAGAGAGAGGGGGGAGATAATGAGGATGAGAAAGAGAGAAAGAGAGAGATGAAACATGAAACATGAGACTGAAAGTGAAAATATGGGGATTCATCAAACTCCAGATGCGCTTTAATGAGATGCTTTTCTTGTCTAGTCACTCAGGAGGATGAATACTGACACCTGTCTGAGTTAGAAACCTCCAACATCAAAGCGGGGGTGGTGAAATTTGCAGCTGTTTTTCACTTTTAGAGAAGATGACTATTAGTATTGTGTAATACTGCCACCTGCTGGTTAATAATAGTCAGCAATCCTTTCCTTTCCTTAACTGTTTTCTCTCTCTCTTTTTTTTCTCTCTCCTCACAGAGCCCGGTAATAACGCCATATAATGTGTGTAAATAATCAAGCAGACGCACACACACGCACACACACACAGGTAAGGATCTAAATGAGTGTATTGTAGTCTGTAGCAAGGGCGAGATTGATTTGCTGCTCCTACTGCAGACTGAAGTAATAATCATGTGTTTTCCCACCATTACAAACCACTTTATCCCAATTTTATTCATTTTTTATGAGCAAATCATCCTTTAAAGCAACTTGAACTTTAGAAAGAAAAAAAAAGAAAGAAGAAATGTATCTTGTTCCTCTGACACATTGAAAGTTGAATCAATAAACATGTTGTCAGGGGTCTTATTTGGTCTGCTATGATCAGCAGCTTATGGCAACCTTTAAATAGATACTGCTGTGTAATTGGCCTTACTTGAGTCATTATTTTATTTTTATGCTCCATCCGCTCTATGATGGAGTCTCTAAAGCAACTGACTCAAGTGAATTTTGGGAAATGTAGGAAAACACACCTTCAACACACTTTAATTAAAACTTGCACCCACAGCAGCTGATGTTCAGTGTCCCCCCCACCATTACAACACACTTTAAAATCCAGTTTACCCCTTTTTCCCCATTAAATAGCTTTAAGTTTGAGAAAGTCATCTTTATACCATATTATCTGACAGCCAGTGTGATATATATTTATATATGCTCTGTATGATTTATGATGATTTAAATGCTATTTCAAATCCCCACACTCCCAGGAATATAATCCTGGTGGAGATTTGCTAAATCCTCTTACATTATTGAAATGTTATTATATTTTTTTTATTTGCCAGAAAATGTCTAATTTAAATATCTTAAGTCAAAAAATATGCTATATATCAGAATCAGGCCAGACTAAAGTGTATCATGTCTAATTTCTGTCATACAGATGTAGCTGCTGAACTGTCACATCAAATGGAAATTCTGTAAATTACCTTTATATGTCCATAATCCCCAAAATTCAGATTATATTTGGTTATTTCTGGTAAACTTTGATACATTGTGTGAGTTTATAATGACTGACAGTGACACAGTGAGGCTTTATCAGAGTCTAGGGGGGGATATTTATTTCAATATTTGTCTTATCACGTTACTTTACATGAATCAATGAATAAATTGATATATTAAAACCAAATGCTAATAATAATAATCATGAATACTGATCATAATCACTCATAATGTTGGTAGATTTAGCATATCATTGCTAATTGGCAGAAACTTTGTATCTCCATATTTCATCATTTTAATTTTCTTTTATAAATCAATGCTATTGGTCAGCCTTTGTGTCTTTCTGTTTTTTTTTTTTTTTTTTTTTTTTTTTACAAATATTTAACCAATGATAAGCATTAAAAATGAGCTTCTGACTAAATCTCATTGCTCCTTTACTTAACAGTTTCGGACTGATAATTTTAATATAGCCGTGTTAATGAATCTGAATCCAATGCTTAAAAGAACAAGGTCGACATTTCCTCCTAAATATTTGTGCAGAGATGCTTCAGCAGCAGTGAGTGTTTAATAAAAGCATGAGCGTGTGTTTAATTTAAGTGTAGAAGACGATTTGTATAATAAATGGATGATGTGGGAGAGGAGTGCTCCATTGGGCTCTCGCCTATTTTTAAAATTTCGACAAAAAAACGTCCATAAAAAGCACATAAAAAACAATATTATAAGAGTTAGAAATATGCAAATAAGTTTTAAGCAATTTACTAAGTAGATGAAGTGGAATAACTGATCTGTATTTAAAGTTTTTGTTCTTGTCTGCAGGTCTTGCTGCCTTAACGTGATGTTACTTGAGGATCCAGCTTCTCTCTGCTGGTCCAACTTGTGGGCTACGATGCAGGGCTGATGTTTGGGGAAAGAACAGATCAAAGAAAAAAAAAAAAAGTTGTGGAAGCGGCTGCACAATGCTGTCGGCAGAAACCAAGATGCCCCTCTGCCCCCTCTGTAAAATACCCTTCTCATTCATATTGGACTGCTTATTTCTGCAGAATGGACTCTTTAAAAAAAAAAAGACTTTATCTCAAGACTTTTCCTGTGTTGAAATGTTTTCTCCGTGTGGATGCTGAGGATGCTGAGGATGCTGAGGATGCTGAGGATGCTGAGGATGCTGAGGATGCTGAGGCCGCTGGTGGCACACATGTAGACCCTCTCTCTCTCTTTCTGTGTGTTAAATAAGCTCCAGGACACATGTTGGACAAACACCCAAGGAGCGGCGGGCGATCAAATCGAATTAAAATCACAACAAATTAATCAGACTTTGACCGACACAAATAAGGACTTAACAGACTTGAGGTCAAAGCTGTCAGATCGTCTTTCTTATCAAGTCAGCGAGCAAGAGCAGTGCGGTTTAACAAACTCTCTGAGCAGGAGGTGACAGGATGTGACTTTGAACTGATTTAAAAAAAGAGAGCGGAGAGCGATTGAGGACAGAGGGGGGGGGAAACATTGACACGACGTGACCCTTTTTGAACCAATATGCTGGATATACACACAGAAACACTTTTTATGATTAAATGTTTGATGTGATCGTATCAGAGGTAGTAAAGTAGAGGTTCTGCTGGTGACAACTTGGCAAAAACATTTAAAAAGAAATAAAAAAAGAAGAAGAAGAGCACTAAATAGGCAAAAATGTACAAAGTCTATATCTGTGTATAGCTTCTATGTTGATTACGTCTCTGTACTTTGTCTTGACGTTGAAATGTGCACTTTGAAGTGTCCAGCTATTGGTCCATTTTTAATGTGTGTGTGTGTGTGTGTGTGTGTGTGTGTGTGTGTGTGTGTGTGTTTGCCATACAGTAACTTGTAATCTTGCAGTATTGTGGAGTACTAAAAGGACGTATGAGAAGCTGTACTGGATGTAAGTTTTATTCTTTGGTGGCTGTATCTTTCTGTTTTCTGTCATTCTTATTTAAAGAAAAAAAGAAAGAAAGAAAGAAAGAACACATAAGGAAGGATGAGTCAAACTTACATTAAAAGAGATTGGTACTTTTACTTCCTTAGTTTTCCTCAATTCCTGGATGTCTATAGGGTCATGATTATGTTATTTGACCCCATAGACCAGGGGTGTCAAACATGCAGCCTGTGGGCCAGAACTGGCCCTCCGAAGAGTCCAATTCGGCCCACTTTCCTTCCTGTCTTTTTTTCCTTCCTTCCTTCCTCCCTTCTGTCCTTCTGTCCTTCCTCCCTTCTGTCCTTCCTCCCTTTCATCTTTCCTTCCTGTCTTCTTTTCCAACCTTTCCTTCCTTCTCCTTCTCTTTCCTTCCCACCTTCCTTCCATTTGTCCTTCCTCCCTTCCTTCCTTCCTCCCTCCCTGCCTGCCTGCCTTCCTTCCTTCCTTCCTTCCATCCATCTTTTTAATGGTCCGGCCCACATTAGGTCAAATTGGGCTGTTTGTGGCCCTTGAAAGAAAATGAGTTTGACACCTCTGCCATAGACACTCAACAATTGAGCCGAGATAGCCTGATCAGCTGTTTCACATACTTCATACAACACTTCATACATAAAAAAGGTCTGTCCGAAGAGATTTAGTAGTTTCAGACTAGTCAACATCTTTAACCAAATCACACACATTCAGGTCATTCTTTGTGGTCTCCCTTCTGATAACTAATCTAGGCCTATTTTTTCCACTTCCAGTCACTGAGCCTCCCCTGCAACTGTTTCCTGAGGAGTCCCACCAAAAAACGTTAAACCTCTGCTTTAACCTGTGTTTGTCGTGCCAAGTTCAAACACAACTCAGAAAAAAAAGATAATAAGGACTCGGTGTACTTTCCATTATTCACATTCCTTTTCCCAAAGCTGTGGGTAGGATGTTTTTTCCCCTCTGTTTCAACTCATGACCGGACAATAACAAAAATGTTGAACCCTTTTTCTTTAAAGCGTGAGTCCAGATGGAAAAACTGAAAAATCTAAAGTTTGACTCTGCAACGTCGTGTGAGATTAAAATAAAGACAATGACAAACTTTTTCCAGACTTTTTTATTTAGGAATTTGTGCACTTGTTTCTGTTTAAAAGGGCTCAAATCTATTTTGGATAAGCATTTTTATATATATGCATGCTGTTTTAGACCTATACAGCTTCAATTAAAGGGAGATCTTAATTCTGTAACAATCAATGATGAGTTGAAACCACTTATTCCCTAACTGGCTGTTGGGGAAACTCCAGCTGATTTCTAGGATAAATCTGTGGGGTCAAAAATTCATGTTCAACGTCTCTCAAATCCCTCTCTTTCTTTCTTGTGGAATAAAAGTTAGATTTAGCCTTTCAAGCATCTAAAACCAATATAAAGAAACAGTTTAGATATGAAACCTGCTTTGGTTGAACAGCTGTTGTTGATGAACCTCTGAAGTCCGTCACTTGTGCCTGACCTGCCACTGACCTGCCACTCTACTTAAGATATTTCCAGAGCCCTTTAAAAGACTCCTGTTTAGAGGAAAAGCTGAGAGCAAACTTTCCTCTCCAGGTTGCCACACGCCACTGTTTTTGTTTCGATCAGGAGGCAAAACTGTCTTCATAACTTTGAGCTTTTTCTACACATCATCTTATTGTCTTTCTGAGAAACTAATGCTTAGCTCTGTAAAGATTCTTGAGCTTTCCCAGAAGAGTGAGAGATGTTACCGGAGTAGATTAACCTTAAAACAACATCTGGGTGTAATGTCTGCTTGTCCATTATAGATTTGACCACATAGTGTATATTAACTTACACAGCATTATTTCACTCATCAATACTCTAATGCCTTTTTGCTAAGATGAGTTAGGTCATGGAAGTTTTAATGAGGATGAGGTGCAGTAGTTGTTATTTTTCTTCCACTGTTTCTCTCCTTTGTTCCTTTTGAAAATGAGATGAACTGCAGTAGAGATGAATGTGCTGAAGCTTTCTTCAAATTTGAGTGATTTTTGAAATGAACACATCTAAGAGCTTAAACTGTTGTCAACTCATTACAAATCAGCCAGGAATGGACAATTAAGCTTAAGCACTTTCTCAGCTGAAGTTATTGTCATCTTCAGTTAACAGAGGAAGCTATAGTTTGCCTTTAGTAAGAAGAATTTACTCTAGTACAATTGTAAGGAAAAAAAAAAAGTGTATTTTAGAGGGGTCTCCAACCCTGTATGTTTTAGGTCTCGCCCCCACTCTAACACACCTGATTCTAATAATGAACTCCTTATCAAGCCCGTTGAGCTTCAGCTGCTTGATAAGGAGTTCATTATTAGAATCAGGTGTGTAAGAGTGGGGGCGAGACCTAAAACATGCAGGCAGTAGCTCTCCAGAAGCAGGGTTGGAGACCACTGGATATAAGGGTGCGTAATGAGTTTAATGAGTTTATGCACTCTTGGCAATCAGCTTTATCTCTTACCATAAATCTGAAGCTGTGATGATGATGAAAATGTGTACTAAACTTTCCACAATAAAAGGGAGAGGGGGGGCTGAAGGTAGAGGTCAAATTCACAAAGTCAGAGGTCGTTATGAAACACATATGAAAGACAGGAGCTGCACAGTGATCGTTAAAAGGACTCAGCGGACTCACCAACGCCAGCCAAGATGGAAAATATCAGTTCTGACATGCACACAGGCTCCTGGATCAAAGGCAGAGACGTGAGATACCATCTGCTCACATGAAGCCTGACAGCCTACAGGAGGCGGGGGCGGGAGCGGGAGCGCACCTCTAACAAGAGAAATTACATCGTCTGTGTTACAACGAGCTTACAAAACCTTCAATTAGTCATTCTGTTCAAACAAGACTAAAAAGCCCATCGTTATTCCAGCGGCCCCCACGAGGCTTCAATGCTCATTACACACCACAAAAACACAACTGATGGATTTTAAATTAGGAGAAAACTTTGTTCCTAATTTAGTTTGGATGATACAAGGTGTCAGAGATAAGGCCATGTCACCCAAAACAAGAGGTATTCTGTCATTTAACTGTACTCGGGTGTCATTTTGAGGTAATATGGTACTTACTTCATTACATTTGATATATAAAAATCCTAATATGTACCGTTATACCTGTAACTACCCAACAGTGTGTAAAGTAGTTAAAATTTTGCTCCATTTTGACCAAATCCAACATATTAATGGATACTAATAACCCCAAAATATAATATATCACTCTGAAATGAGCCATTCTGCATAATGAGTACTTGAGTTATATTATGTTAATTCGGTTCCCAGGCTTTTACCAGTACTGGAGTGATACTAGTGGCCATTTTATACTATTATATAGAGAGACAAAGTTCTGTGTTGTCAAACTCAGTGTAAAGTGGGTGAGAGGGTGGTGCAATTTGGATAAAAGTGTTCCATTGGTCATTGCTCATTATAATTGATTGATATGTAGTTAACTTGCAAAAAATCAATTCTTTAAATGTGAGAAAATGTTTTGTTTTCATTGTGTAGTTCTGTGTCCAACGATATATTAGCATGTTGGCTTTTTTCAATAATTTAGTAGCAGCTGTGGAAGAGTTATGTAATTTGGTAGCATGAGGGAAATGTGCTCATTATTATAGTTAAGAAACAATCCAATCTGCTAATATGCAGTTTTACACCAAACTAAAAACTGGAAAATTAAATAAACCAACTTAACTTTCTTAATTTATATCAAATTGCACTAACCTCTTTGTCAAATGTCCTAAAAATCAACAGTTAAATATCTTAGAATAATGCCAAATGAGTGTTAGCTCATGGCTAATCATGTAGAAATAAGGTAATTTGAAGGTGAGTCCATGACAGCTTTATGTGAAGTGTTGATGTGACTTTATAAGTTTGATTGTTTTTTTCCAGCTTTCATGTGATTAGAGCTCTTCATACTTGCTTTTATTCTTCTTGTTTATCATGACTTTACTTTTCTGTATCCCTCAGCTATATTTTTATGCATTAAAACCTCTTTCTTCAGGGTCGACGTTTTGTCAGTAAGATAACAGCCATGTCCAACTAACGTGTGCTGTGCTACAAATCTGCTGCGTCTGAACAGAGTCGACCTCGAGCATCTCTCTCAGGTGTATCTCAGCAGAAGAGAGCGGCCTTGAATGTTTCCTCCGTCTTTCCTCCTGAAGGCAGAAAACCGAGCGGATATTTGTCAAAAAGCGCCTTGAGAAGCGAACACAGCGGCAACAAAAAGTTCCCAGAGACACATGTCACGACAAGTGGTATAAAACTGTCATTACAGTGATTTATTATAATGAACCATGAAAATAGCCAACCAGTGCAGTGTCTGTGAGTTTCTCCCCTCCACACAAACATACACTCACACACACAAATAATAAAATAAAAAAAAAAGAAAAGAAAAAAAAAAAAAGACAAAAAGTTGAAGAATCCAGAGAGGGAAAGAAAAAATAAAAATAATAATGCTACAGTCACAGAAACATTCAGCTTTGCCAAGAAGAGCGTTTTGTATTTACAACCATATTTCAAAATGGGGATGGGAGCGAATTGTACAAGCATAGAAAAGAAAAGAAGCAAATATTTACAACCTGTTCCTGGTGAAAGCTGGAGTAACCACCTATACATTAAATTACACTTTCTACAAATAACCATTGATATTCAAAAATAAACCGCTAACATCCTACCTGTGGGCGAGACCACTCTGCCTACCTCGGGAGGCTGATGAGCACTCGTTATACGAAATCTCACTCACACACTCACACACACACTTGTTTCCTCCTCTGGTTGTCAAACTAGGCAGACATTTACGCCTTTACACCCTGTAACACAAACACACACACGCATACGTACAAACACGCAACGAGTGCAGCCTCCCGGGTCAGTGAGGCAGGCTCCCAGAAACGGGTCTTTTTCTGAATCTGCAGCGGTGAACAGATATTTGTTGTTAGACAGAGGAATAAAAAAAATAATTGTGTTTTTTTTCTCTATACAAAAAGCTTTTCTCTTTGCTATAATGAGCCACTAGATTAAAACAAATAAATGGTGTAAGAGAGCAGACAACAGACAAGAGAGAATAGGAAGTAAAAAGGAATAACTGACAAAAGGAGGAAGAGGAGGAGGAAGAATAAGAGGAAGAGGAGGAAAAGGGGGGATATAGGCTGGAATGTCCATTGATTAACAAAGTGCGGGGGTCTTACAACGGGAGTCCAAACAAGACACAGAACAGAGAGTTTTAATCTCCATCACAGGAAGGATATATAAAAACAAAAAAGGAGGCCAGAGAGGGGGGCTATGAGCACCGGAGGGGGGTGGTAGGGGGCATCGTCCATCTTCAATTTTTTTTTTTTTTTTTTTTTGTTGTCTTACAGTTTCTCTTGAAGATTGTGTCACTGTCTTTGTTTCTAAAATTTTCTGTCCTTTTTTTCTTTTTCTTAAAAAGTACCCTTTTATCCCACAATCAGCTGTTTTTCCACTGGCCATGTGTTCAGGTACATAGAAAACATATCTACAGCTTAATGTACACGCCCCTCTCTGGGCTGAGTTCTTAGGGGCTGGGGGGGCGCAGCAGCACAGAGGAAGGCGGTCAGTGCCACCCTGTGCTCAGGTACCCCGAACTGTGGAAGGGTGTCGAGGACGTGGGGGCTCCACGAGTCCCAGTAGGCATCTGGGAGGCAGCGGCCTGAGCCTGGCCTTGCTGAGTCTGTTGGGGAGGAGGTGGGGGAGGTGGAGGCAGTCCGGTCTGCTGAAGGGGCGGGGGGTACGTTGATGGGGGTACTGACGGGTTAGCGGCAGCACCAGGGTGAAGCAACGCCGGCTGAAAACCCCCTAAGTTCTGAAAGTGGTGGGGCTGCATCTGGGTGTTGGTCGAAGGGGCGGGGGGAGGAGGAGGAGGGGGCGGAGGAGGGGTGAGCGACAACAGGGTGCTGCTAGAGGGGGGCTGCTGCTGTTGCTGGGAGGTCTGGCCCTGTGGGGGAGGAGGCGGAGGGGGGGCGCTCGTCAGCAGGAGCTGGTGCTGCTGGATGGGAGGAGGCTGCAGGTTGACGTGTAGCAGCGTGGGGCCGGGCATCGGGTGTGGGGGCGGAGGAGGAGGCGGTGGGGGGGCAGCAGAGCTCTGATAGTGCACGCCGTGGGGAAGAGTCTGCATCATGGGCTGAGAACCTGGAGGGTAGGGGGGTGTAACGGCAGGTTTAAACCCAGGGAACGGTCCAGCAGGTGAGGGGCTCTGACTGGGGAAGTAGGCTGTTGAGGTCGGAGGCGCAGGAGGTGGAGGTGGAGGTGGTGGTGGTGGAGCGCCTTGCGTGTTATATTGGGGAAAAGAGGGGGGGCCAGTCTGAGCCTGTGGCTGGGTTTGGTTTTGAGGCTGCGCAGAGAACAGCGCCCTCTGGCTGCGGTAGGGCGAGCCCTGAGGCTGAGGCTTTGGGGAGTGAAGAAGAGAGGGTCCGGGGTAGTGGACCGGAGAGGAGGGTAATGGCGCCGGGTGCAGCTTCGTCGGCGTCACAGGGGTCGGTTTGGAGCCTGCAGGCTTGCTCGTCGGCTGGCTGGTTGGATTTGGCGTCCGAGGCTGTCCGTCGCCGTCTTCCTCCTTCGCCGGCCGAGTGGGGGGCTGGGCAGTGCCGAGAGGACCAGGAGAGCCGGGCTGTAAGGGGCGAGAGACAAAACACAAAGTCAGATACTTGTTCAAAAACCTGCTGAGACGGGTGTGGGTGGGTGACGTTAACTTACTGCATGGGTTGGGGTCTTTTGAAGACTCGGAGATGGACAATCTCTCAGCGCAGGCGTATCACCACCTTCTGTCTCACCGTCTAGAACAGACAACAGTTGAGTGTTAATCCTTTATTAGGAAAATAACTATATTTGGTAACTTCCCTAAAACAGCCAAAATAGCCTCCTCATGCCTCTCTGTGAGGTTGTAGAATCATGTGGATTTTTTGGAAAATGTTTTACCCTAGACCAACGATGAACCATATATGGTAACTGCATTGACCTTCATTTCCAACATAAAAATAAAACATTTCGAAAAAAGTCACAAAAGCAAAAGAGCCATGTAACATCTCACATGTGAAGGAGACCCAGCAATGATAGAGACTCTTACCTGTATCTTTATCTTTGCTGAGCAGTAAAGCTCGGTGGTAGCTGCGTTCTCGCGCCTGCTCGACAGAAGTGGACGACGTCCTGAAGAGAAAACACATCGGCATCAGCAGCTTATTCACAGCAGGAACACATTAACGTAATCTACATGCAAGATATTCCACCGAGCCATTTACGAGACAAGTTAGTGGGGACACAGTAGCATTTATGCAAATATAGACAAATAACTTGCAGCAGTATTCACAAAGAATGCACATCAGGTCTTGTCTTTTTCCAGCTATAATCTTTGATAAATGTAAAATGAAACAGAAAATATTACCACTATGTGTTTCTTCAACTCACTGTAGCTTTGAGAAAACGTACCACTGTCCCTCTCCTCCTTCCTTCTCCCCTTTCTCTCCGGCGGGCTCTGTCGTCTCCTCATTAGTCTGGGGTTCTTTGACAGTGGTAACGTTGGTGTTGCAGAGAGGCGTAGGAGCAGGGGGTAGAGAGGGCTCACTGGTGGTCTCCAGGGCAACGGGGAAGGCGTCCACTGTTAAAGGTGGCACAGTGGAAACGGGGGAACTGCACTCGGTTTTGGAGCCGCTGCGACGAGCTTCGCGTTGTCGTTTCCTGTATTCTAGCAGGGAGACCTGAGGAGAGGCAGAACCATGATGTCAATAATGAACAAAGAGCAAGTCTTATGTTACACCAGTAGAGGGCAGCATTTGGCCAGTCATTACTGCCTGACTTGAAGACGAAAATATGCTACTCATAAACTCATAAATAAGTACAGAGCTATAAAATGTACATTAGCATTTCCACTGTCATTTTAAGCTCACCTTCTTCTTCTGTGGAGGGTTCTGCGCTGACCCTCCCTCACCGGTGCTGTCCCCGTTCAGTGAGCGTGAGAAGCCGAGCGAACCTCCCTCCTCAGAGCAGGGGTAAAAGAGCTGCCCCTGGCCTTCACTGAAGGGGGGCTGAGAGCCAACCAATGACCCCGTTCCTGCTGCGGGCGCAGCTGCAGCTCCAGCTGCAGCTTCAGGCCTAAAGGGAGCTACCAGAGGCTCCAGGGTATGTGAGGGGGTGAGGTCTCTTAAGTTCGAGTTGACTGGGGAGAAGTTCAGACCAGCTGGTCCAGTCGGGCATCTTTCTGGGCTTTTTATCCAGCCAGGATAAGAGGAAGCACATGTTTCTGTGGAGGAGGAAGCCTCACTACTGCCTTCTAAAATCCCACCATCAGCCCTGTCCTCTCCACTGTCCACAGACTCAGCAGCTGGGGGCTGTGGACTCTCAGGAACCGACACCTTAACGTCCACCTGGACTCCATCTGAACTGGGAGCCCTGACGCAGGGAGAGGAGACCAACGAAGGAGGGCGATCGGCCTAGAAAAAGAGAGGCATCAAAATCAGATGACTGCATGTCTTGTGTTGTGTTTTGCAACTAAACTTCTAAACATTAAAACACTGGCTTGATCAGTTGTTTTCTAAACTCAAACATATCACGAGGACTATTTATCTCTGCTAAAGAATCGACCGTGGGAAATTCTAATGAAGTTGTTGGTCAATAATGCAATCCAAAAATGATTGAACTCCTCGCCCCTGTGAAACAAACCAGTCAATACATGCCGTCGTCTTCCACTCACCTCTTGCACGCTGGGTTTCCGGCTGACCTCTGGGGAGCTTTCCACTGAAGATTCACTCTGTAAAACAACAACAGATGTCATCCTTCTGATTTTTATCACACAAACAATCAGCAGCCTTCACGGTGCTTCAGTACAGGCAGCCTCACCTCCTGCGGGGTATTAAGTGTCTGTGTTGGGGTACTGGGCATATTCTCTGTACTCGGCTCCTCAGTTCGGGGACGTGGTGGGGTAGCCAGTAAGATGGGTGTTGCGGGTGCCTCCGACTGGTCTGCGCGGGTGGGCGTGGCACAAGGGGAACCATAGGGCGTCGAGCTCTCGGACATACAGGCATCTAACGGACTCAACCGCCGTTTTTTCAAAGGTGTGGGCAACTCTGAAAGAAAGAAAATAGCCGATTTAAAAATATGGTCTGAATCGGTCAAAGCTAATTCGGGTAGTTTTTATCCGAATAATATGTTTAACAGAAGCTGGTTACAAATTTTGTTTTCCACCTGACGGAAGTAGTGACCTACCTGGTAGTGAACAGGTGCCGTTGTAGGGAAGAGGGCTGTCAGAGTCTCCGTTAATAGAGGGGCTGAGAGGACCCTCACTAGGCATGAGGAGGCTCGGTCGTCTGGCTGGGCTGGTGGAGCCCTCCTCCTCTAGAGCCTGCTTCAACCATCGCTGTAAGAAAGAGTGGAGGTTTAATAATATGATAGGACACAGTTGGTAGCTCTATTCCTTGTGAGACACTTCTTGAGGCACAGTCAGCTTTAGAGAGGTCCATTTTAAAATTAAGAATTGATCCACATGACCTTTTAAAACCTGCTAGATTATGCCCTTTGAGTAACATCCTCCCCCATCAAATTTAATGGGGAACATCAATGTTTCTTAAGGACAACACTGTACCTTCTTGCAGGAGCCAGTGGTCGGCGGCGTTTCAGGCAGTTCTCTGGAACGCCGTCTCCCGGTGGGAACTCCAGGAGTGGTGGGGCTGCGGTTAGCCAGGAATGGGGACGAGAAGCGGACGTAGTGTTTGGGCGTGCTGTAAACCTGCGGCGAGCACGCCATGCCTGGTAGGGCATTAAGCTGGGTGGCGAGTACTTCGGGGTCACTGCTTATTCTCAGTGGCCTCTCTGGAACCGGCTCGGGGGTTCGCACTGCACAACGGTCCTGCTGCTTCTCTCCCACCCACTCACTCACAAAGTGCTGTCGGAGAGAGTTCACAGAGAGAACATGTTCAGCAAAGACGTGACAATTCCCTTTAAGTTCATTATTGTTGACTGAGAGTAGAGTTCTTAACAATGCACATTATATAAGACCAACGTCAAGCACAAAATTGCTCAGTTATGGTGAGATTGTTGTTGCACATGCACAAATAAATGTGTGTACCTTTTTAGTTTTGAAGCTCTTGCTCCCACTGCGGTTTCTGTCAGGTGCAGGTGAGCTGCTGTGCGGAGGGCTGTCGTCTGGTGCTTGGGAAGAGATGAGCTCCGGCTCCGGTGCGCTGGGCATTTCTCCTTCAGGGGCTTCATTGGTCAGAGGCTCCAGAGATTCAGCCGGAGATCCGGGGGGTATGTCAGAACAGGTGCTGATGGTGCGAGCTCGTCTGCGCTGCTGGCCGATGTGCGTTCGGTTCCTAGAGAAACTTTTCCTGTTCCTCGAGCCTTTGACTTTGGCCGGCTTCAGTCCGGGCTCTTCTTTCACCTCCAGAAGTGGCTACAAGAGAGACAGAAGGGAATTTATATTTATTAAAACATACCCTCACAAAGATATCTGCCTAGTAGTCAAACATTTTGTCCTGGATAGATAGACTGTTTGAAAATGCTGATTTACAAAAGTGACAAGTCAGTTCCTTTAAAATCGATGATATATGAAAGAAACTGAGGGAAAATGTGTTGGTGCAGTCCTAAAACCTTTTCAAAGACACACAAAACAAGGCCCCTGTGCTCTTACCTGCATGACAGTTGGGGAATCAGCCATCTCCGGTGTGGCTGGCGGCTCCTCCTTGATGTCACTGCGTCCACCAACCTCCGTCTTGACGCTACCGATTCGCTCTAGTGCCTGTTCTCTGCGCTTCTCTCTCTTCTCCATTCGGGCAAAGGCTTGCAGGATGGCCTCCATCTTCCTCTCCTCTCGCGTCTGCAGAGAGTTAACATGGGGTTGGAAGAAAGGGACGATGGGAAAGGAAGAGGGAGCCGAAGCATTAGTCCGTGGAGTACTTGTCTCCCACAGAGCACCAGAAGTAGCGATTACAACGGGTTAATGTGCTGCTACACAGCGAAAGCCGATCTAGCTGAATGCAGAGTGCCGAGTGCAGAGACAAGTGAAAACTGTGACCTCTCATTTCAGAAACAAAAAGGACAGAAGGTCAGAGGGGACCAACAGGAAAAAAAACTGCTGTCAGGATGTGTCAAAAGGTGACTGGGACATGAACCCTGACAAACCAGGTCGTAGTACAGAATCTCAAATGTGTTCCTGTTTACATATTTATGCCACAAATCCAAAAATGATATGGAAACCATGGCTACCTCCACCACAAACAAAAAAGGCTCCACCTTCAGTTAGAAGAACACCCCTTTGAAAAGAGATTCATACCACGAAAACATAATGAGACAACACATGTAATGCTGCGTAGGCCAGGCGTGGTGTCTGTAAAGACGAGACAGTTAGTAACGCTTGTAAGTCAGTCACCTCTAACAGATTTTGGGGGGTGGGGGGTGGGGAGGAGGCTGGTAGATGGGTGGAGTGGGGTTGGCTATGTATGGGTCAAGTTTACCTCCTTGTGTTTCAGTCCCTTCCAGCTGGAAGCCGCCCCGACAGGGAGATGGGACTGCTCCACTGGGTTGGCCTGAATGTTCAATAAAGAGACAGCCCAGTTTAGAAGAGACATGTCCCCCCTAAACAAGGCTTCACAAACATTGGACAGGTCTAGACGTGTGACTCCCTGACTTTCTGATCTCACAAAATAGGCCTGTGTCAGATACTTTAAACTTTGTAAAATGTCCTATACAGTAAATGGGGTTATTTTAGAAAAATGCGCTAATTTTACACAACGACGTGTGTTCGCTGCACAAAAGTGAGACTAACTTATCAATGACATCTAAATTTGAAGAGGGGTATTTTCTCAAAAAGAAGCTAAATATTCTCAAATCTGCTACAACACCCTTTGGGGTTATAATACAGTACAATACAATACAATACAAACTTGTCAACCAGTCACCTACCACCAAGCACAAAATGCCACTAGTAAACAAAAATTTAGATGGCACAGGCAAAAACATTCAATTAGGAGGGAAGGGGCATGACACAAAAAGTCAACCGGTAAGGGCTTTTTTTCATTTTCATTTTTGTTTTGTTTTGTTTAAGTAGGCAAGATATCATGCCAACACACACCCACCCACACACCAATGTAATCTCCCCCCGCACCTTAACCAGCATAGATTTACAACACCCACATGCATCTACTACGCTTGTGATCGTCAGTGTGTGAATGCACGCTTCCTTTGGCCCCCGGCGGCAGCAGAGCCTCTCTCTCTCCTCTCCTGGGCCACATACCATAGAAGGCAGCCTATTGGATCTCCCAAAGTCAATATGGCCCTGGCAACAAGGCTCTACCCACTCTGCAGCCCCTCCTCTCTCTCTCTCTACATCCCTCCCCTTCAACTATCTATCCCTCTCTGGCCGATTAGCAGAACTGTACGTTGGCCAAAGATGAGTCAGCACTTTACACCTTGGGTCCACCGTGTGAAATGAAGCTGACTGCAGGGGTAATTTCCAGAGTGTGTGCGTTTGTGTCAGTGTGTGTAGTTTTTCTCTCTTTTTTTAAACCATGCTGGCTTGTGCGAGCGTGCGTGCGTGTTTGAGCCCCATCACTCAGGGACATAAGAGAAGTGGTTGAAACAGTAATTGGCCCGTTTCAAGCAGCTCCTGGCCTCAAATGAAGGTGAGAGCAAAGCTAGGGGAAGGAGGAGGAGGAGGAGGGGGTTACTTCCAGGTTGTGTGATGCTATATTGTACTGGTTTTTGTTTCTGGTGACAGTTGTGTTGTGATACTGGAGGCCTTTTCATTCTTCTCATATTATGGAGAAAACAAAAAAAGACAAACAAATGAGTAAAACAAAAAAAAACCTCAGTGCATAATCACAGGCAAGCACAAAGCCTCAGTAGTGTTAGAGAAGAAGAAGAAGAAGAAGAGGAAATACAAAGCTGGAGGAAAGAAGGAGAAATTAAAAAGGACTGAGCAAAAAAACAGCAAACGTGGCATTCACAATGGTGGGGAGCGATAGCAGTGGATGAGTAATGAAGAGGAGGGTCGTTAAATGGAAGAGAGGTAGACGACAGCTGCACCTATCCAAGCCACAACCCTCTTATATAGCATACATGTAGTCCACGCCCAGAGCAACAGGGGAAAAGTTGATTTTTTAGTTTTCACTCTTTCTGCTGGGTGGCTGCATGGCAAAAAAAAAAAAAAAAAAAAAAAGCTGTAGCCCCCTAGCTTGGCACACTTACCATCTTCCTCCTCCTCTCTGCAATCTGCTCCTCTGACTCCATCTCTACTTCATTGCTAACGGAGGTTTTGTCTTCTAGATCCTCATATAACTCAGGATCCTGTAAGAGGAGGGGAGAGGGTGGTATGGCGCTTTATCATGGCTGCTCATTCAGTCTGGCTACAGACTAGAGGGAGACAGGTAAGAGTGGAGGACAGGGAAGGTGAGGGACAGAGGAAGGGGGAGTGGGGAGGGGAGGTAACCTTAAACTTTCAGGGGAGGTCACTCTGCTTGTTCTTTTTAGTGGTCGACCTGAGCACAAAATACACCTGCTAAGGACTCCTCTGATGGATCTGCATGTGCATTTTAGAGTAACTGTTCCACTTTGGGGCGAATTTCAACCTGTACCAGCATCCTCTTATAGCTGACATACTGCCACTTGGATGTGAGCATATCGTTGCCATAACAATGCCTTTATTTTAGATATTTTAACTCTTCTTGTCCTGTCTGGACATCTCATCTCACCTTTCCTTGTAGATGCTGTGACCTCTAAACCTGACCTCATACATCTTTGCACTCCAGCTGAAGTAGAGGATATGTGACACACTGGCCTGCTTTCTAAAAATCTCTATATACACTTTGACACAAGAAAGATTTCTCCTGCCTTCAAAAAACTGCCTCGGTGAACCTTAATCTATAGCAATTTGGCTCGGTCCTGGAAAGTGAAAATTGCTATTGGGAAAATAGACGACAGAAGAGAAATCTTTTAGCTGTTAACACATCGAAGAGAGAAGCCGTTCTCTGACTGTGTTGAACCTGCACGAAAGAGTAATACACCTCCAACACAACTCTGCCACACAAATGGCAAAAAAAGTGTCTTGTGTAAAATCTGAACTATGTCATCCAGACTGTCACTGGTGGGGGAGAAAGGTGGATGCATAGAAGGGATGATGGGGAAAAAGAGGGACCTAAAGAGGATGTAGAGTAAACAAAGGAGGACTAATAATGGAAAATACATGCACAGACATTCAACTGACATCAAAACAAAATGGCATGCATAGAGATAAATGTTTGATAACAGAAAATATGAAAAAACAAAGTGTAAACATGTAACATATGAGCAGTGAAGTGTTAAAAAAGGGTGAGACTGGGTGCTTTTAGTGTGATGCTCTGAACAGTCTAATCTTGCCTGATTGTTTGAGATGGAGAGGCGAAGAGGAGAGAGTTTCCTCTGCTTGCCGTCGCCTACGCTCTTGCCCTTTCCCTCGCCATCTAAACCCACGTTTTGGTTCTGGCCCTGGTCGTCCCGGACCGTCTCCTTGTCCTTGCGACTCCCTCTGCGCCTGCCTCCGGATCCCAGGTTCTCTGTGGGTTCGAGGTTGTGCTTTAGCACCGGGCACTCCTGGTTCCCCTTCACACACGCACAGTCCACCTTGTATTTACTACAGGTGTTCACAGAAGAAGATAAAGAAGAAGACATGAAAAAGAAGACGTCAGAATTTGAAGCTTCTGTGATTCTGAATGCTACACGCCAAGTTTAGTCTTTTCAACTCACCAGCTGCCATAGTCAAAATCAAAACCAATGGTGATCTCTGTGCCCTTGGTGATAGGCCTCAGTGAGTAGATATATAAATGCAGCATGCCATCCTCAATGACATGTCGCACCTGTGGGAGGTTAAGCAAAACATTAGTGAAAAGTAATGATTGCTGAACACAGAAAACACACTAACTATTTGAAAGAAGGTGAGATTCATTGACCCATTCTGGATTTTTTGCTTACTTCAGAATTAGGGGTACAGGAACGGCGGATGAAGCGTGCTTCATTGCCAAAGCTGCGGGCGTCCACACACATCTCCAGTCCGTCAAATTTGGAGTAAAATAACACAAATGGGTATGGCCTAAAAGAGGGAAACATATGTGTGAATGGTTTTATTAAATTCACATCAAAACATCACTTAATAAACTGTACACTGCATAGCTTCACATTACAAGCTGTCATTCATTTAACAAAGAGAAGATCAAGGAAATGCCTACATTTGAGAATCTGCAGATTTCCAACATTCAAGCCAATTTTTAATTCACAATTTTACTTTTTGATAAATCAACTAATAGTATCAGCAGTATTTCAGAGTATAGCTGTAACACATTTGACCGGTGAAGCAGTCTAACCTCTTGAAGAAGTATCCATTGGCCTCAAACTGCTGTCGGAGCATAAACTTGCCCCTGTACTCAATGATGAGGGAGTCTGGTGCCAAGTCTCGCACCGCCTTGAGGATCTTCTTGTTCTTCTGAACTTGACTCTGGAAGAGAGAGACGCAGCAAGACATGAGGGAATGACCCTGAACAGATACTGATTACAATATGCTACAAACCCCAAAAGAAGCTAGTGCTGTAGACTGACTCTGTGCTTGAGTTTAAAAGGTTTTAGTTTGGCTAAGCATGTCCTGTACATAAGATATTTAAAGATGGGTATTTTATGACTGTACAGGACAGACTGGATGGGGGTCGTACCTCCACAGGTGGTTTGAAAGAGGCTGGGTGCGTGTTGTACGCCAGGCTCTTGCCGTCGCCTTGCTCTTTAACACGCAACAGGACCTGGACATCCTCGCTGTACTGATTGCTGCTGGCTTCCTCGTAACGCTCCATCCACGTCTTGATCTTGTTCTCCCACAGAGACGGGTGCTCCGTTGGCTCCTGCTCTGGAGCTGCACCCTGACAGACACATCACAGTTGTTACATATGGCCCAAATTTTGACAGAAGATCACTAACAGGACTGTAAGAAGGAGCTTTTTGTGTTTACCTTTACTCTTGAGGATTTTCTGGACCCCTCTCTGAAGGCCTGTCGGAAAAGTAAAACAATTAAAACTTAAGTGTTAATTGAAATTCAAGTATGTGACCCATTACGCCCTTTGACTGGTTTCATTATAAATTAATGAGTGAGAGCTGACCTTTTTAGCTCGGGCAGAGGATGCTGGAGGGTCTTTATCGCCGCTCTTTTTGCGTTTTTTATCAACCTGCTTATTCCCGAGGCGCGCGGTCGTGAGGGTGATGGTGGTAGGCGTGTGTTGGAAGGTAGAGTAGAGCTCTAGTGGCACCTCATCTCCACTCTCTGTAGCACTAGTGTCCCCATCTGTTTTAACCAAACAAAAACATATCAGTATTTAGGATAGAGAGGAGGGGAGGGGGACATCACACACCTGACATAAATCAACAGAAAGCTGCAGCTGCTGCGGGCAAAAGAAAAGCTAGAATAATGGACAATGAGGTATGTTACAGCACAGATTAGGAAATGACAGTTTGCTCCTTGTCCAGCAGGTGTCAGTGTGTCCCGGGCTCAACATGCTGCTTACAACCTGCTCTGCTCACTTACAAGCTGCCTATTTACTGCAGCGAGGAAACCAGTAAAAGCAGAACTGAAAGATCTGTGTGTGTGCTCTCAGAAAACATGTAACAACTCATAACTTGAAGTGGGAAATACAGCGCTCCAAAAATGGCAACATATCCTCATGTTTCATCTAACTTTTTGTCAGAATGCTGTACATTTGATTTTAAGAGCTAAGCTAAACCATTAGCATTTAAACCAATGTTTTTGAAGCCTGGAGCCTACAAACATATATTTATATAATTACTCTGTGTGTAGTCTTTACTTTGGGTACTTTGGTTTAGGTCCAGAATACATGAATGAAATGTAAAACCAGTAGGGCTCTGAGATCTACTGACTCAGGTCAGATAGTTGAGCCCAGAGTTCAAACTAAGCATGGTGAAGCAGCATTTAGCTGTTATGCTCACACACAACTGGAACAAACTACCAATGAAATCAGCCCCAACTGTGAACATTTTTAAATCCAGGTTAAAAAACGTGTCTCTTTTCATGTACTTATTATGATTGCGCTCTTTTAGAGCACTTTAAATTTTAATCTTTCATTTGCATTGTACGTCCTTCAATGATTTTAATGCAAATCATTTTATGCTGCACTCTATGGTCTATTCTAGTCTAGCTTTTTATTTGTCTGTACTTTTTAAAATTTTATTATAATTGGGTTTTCTTGTTTTTAATTGTATGTTTTAATGTTTCCAATTCGTGCTGTTAAATGTTTGTTTTTATGTAAAGCACATTGAGTATGGGTATGAAATGCGCCATATAAATAAAGCTGCCTTGCCTTGCTTTACTTTACTTACCAGACAGACATTCTCTTTTCCTGGTCTGCAGCAGAATGGCCCTCTCTCTATCCAGGTGTCGAGGTTGGCAGCGTTCACACAGGTAGGTCTCAGGAATGTTCTGCCTGTCAATGCCCATGCAGTCTATATGCTGCCAGGCACTAAAAAAACAAAAAACATGATAGCTTTAAATCTCTGAAGTTGCTTCATGGTTAATGATAAGTTAGGTATGGTCTGAGTCATTGTTTAACTGGGATCATAACGATCTTATCAAAAGATTTGGACAACAATAACCCAACAGCCGTCAAGACCTGCAACGACTTGCGATAGTGGAGCTCTTACCTGCACTTGTCACAGCAGATCATGTAGCCGTCATCGTGGGTGAAGCCACAGATGCAGCGGGTGATGTCAGCCCCGTAGCTGCCATCCTCGGAGGTGCTGAGTGTGGTGCCCCTGGATGCTTCGTCCTGGCCCCCTGGAACAAACAACCCCCCCTCTCCTTGTCTGATCAACATGGAGGGGGGAGGGGAGGCTGGTGGTGTAGGTGGGGGCCGAGCCCCATAGTTATGGTCCTGATGGGAGGATGGAAAATAGCAGGGGTCATGTGGGGTTGGTGAAGGACATTGTTGTTTAGTGATAATGCAGAAAGTAGTCTTGCTTGAATCACAATGCGCGTAAAAGTCATTCGTAGCAGATTAGACCAAATAGAGAAAACTTAAAGAAAAACCCTCAAGTGTAAGAATAGTGGATCCAAAGCGTACGGGAATATCACAAAAGACTTTGAGACTCAGCCCATTACAGGTCAATGTTCTAGTTGAGCCTAAATGAGAGCTAGTCATGCCGCACTCAATGATTAACAGAGAGGGAGGGCTCAAGGAATGTAGGTTATTTGTAAGAGGGCTGAGACAAAGACGAGAGTGTGTGTGTGTGTGTGTGTGTGTGTGTGTGTGTGTGTGTGTGTGTGTGTGTGTGTGTGTGTGTGTGAGTGTGTACTCACAGCGTAAGGCAGGCCAATGTAACTGTGGGAATGGTGGGAACTGCTGCTGTAGATCTGGTGTGGGTAGCTGGACTTTTCCACCACCACAGGGCTGGCCTCCACCGATTCTGGTCTGTTGTGGCAGAAGCACAAAAAATAAATGTTACTACACAATAAAATGTAAAATGCAATGTTTCTTTTTCCAGTGTAAGGAGGTGCGTGTAGAGTAGTGACAGAGAGGTAAATTAGGAAGAGCATGGATGCATGGTAGAGCTAATGACAGTCACAACGTAAGGAGGGCCGGGGGTAGAAAGCCACAGCACCTCCAGCAACAGTGTGCAGGCTGTCACATCATCTTAGCTTTTACTACATGCCAATATATGTCAACATGAATGCCATTTTAACCCTTGAACCCTTATCTACATGGCACACAACCGCCAGAAACGTGCTTGTTACGGCTGTAGTGTGTATGTGCATGTCTCTCTTGTACATTCTTACAAAACAACACTCAAGCTTATTCAAACCAGTAGATCCACTTTCGCTGTGGAGTTTGCGGAGGGAGCCTGTTTGGCCGTTTCAGACCAACCCACCCTTATTATGACATGAGTAATCTACTTTACAGTTGCTGAGTGTGGCTGTAGTGGAAGAGGGAAGTGGAACGAGTTAAAAAAAAAAAAAAAAAAAAAAACACAAAACAGAAAAACGGTTGGCATGTGGCGAGATCGTCAGGCATGAAAAAAAAAAAGAAGGAAGAATGAAGGAGGAGTAAAAGGAAATTTATAAGAAGAAAATGAGTGCCACGAGATAAGAAAGTTGCATTCGAGATAAAACAGGGAGAGGTTGGTAGGTAAGGTGCGGTAGCCGTTCATGTGATAGTCACATATCCGAGTGTGTTAAAGGTTCAGTCATGTGAAAACATCAGTTAAACCTGCTCCTTACCGCCGCTGAATCCTGCCTAGACAAATTGCTCAAAGACGCACAAAAGCAATCCAGTAGTGCACATAGTAGCTGATTATCTCCTTCTTTGCTCTTTTTTATCTCTACAAACCAAAAGAAATAAGTCCGCTTCGCACTGTCTGACTACATGAGGGCCACTGCCGCAGCAAGTGTCAGTGAAGAAGGCATAACACATGGAGGAATGCTCACTGAGGCTTTCAGGTGGACTGAGTAAGACTAAAACACGATGGGGTACTCTGAACAGGCCTGTACAGTACAGCATGTCTATCTCTGCAACACTGTTCTGCTTTGCTTACACTATGACTCCACAAGACCACATTCAAGAAAGAAGCAACCAGCCCCCATTAGGATATATAGATACTAATTATTAGGTAACTGGAGCAAGTATCCGTAACATTATTCACATTTTAAAAACCAAGACAACCATTTCCTCCTGTTTCCCTCCTTTTTCTTTATCATCCCAAACACACACATACACACACAAATACATACACCCCCCCTTTTTAAAAAAGCGAGCCTCAAGGTGAAGTGGTGATACGGTACCTGCGTGAGCCCTTCTCAGCCTTATAGCTCTGGTTGCATGCCGTAAGAGCACTGTGCAACACTTCCTGTGTGTATTGCCGCTCAAGTGTTCGCTGTCAAAGTGAAAACGTAAGTGCAAGAAGCATGAGGTCTGGGGGCGGGACCCGGGGGTAAGGTGTGTGTGTGTGTGTGTGTGTGTGAGAGAGTGTGTGTGTACAGATTAACCGCCGCACAGATTAATCTCTCTAAACTTTACAAGGAAGCAGGAAACCCGGACTTAAAAAAGGAGAAGGGACGACTTAAAAAAAAGAAGAAACAAACATAGTTGAAAGTGTGCTTACCGACTTTCTGCTATTAATGATTAACCAGACCAAAGTCTACATTCTGTCATAAACGGATTTAAGATATGGTTGAGTATCATTCAAAGGATCAGGGCGGCATTTTTAATAGGTTCAAAAGAATTAATCTTAATTGGACTTTGGTTTTCTGTCAGTTTGACCCGCCGGTGGATCAGAGCGAGGGAGAGAGAGAGAAACAGAAAGGACATGTAACACAGATGCAGTGAAAGTCAAAAGACAGACAAGAATCAAACAAGTGTACAAGCTTGTTCAATGGGAAGGACGGAAGACATTTAAATGTATGTGTTCATAGCTGCAGGGTTTGTATCATTCATGTCTGCACTCCTATGAAGCAGAAAGGAGGGATTAGAGAGAGTACACGTAAGTGGGAGGGTTGCACATTTACAGTCAGACATGATCAGACGATCAGATGAGTGACAAAAAAAAAAAAAAAGAGAGTGGAGCGCAAAAAAAAAAGAAAAATCTGGGGGAACAGGCGTTTTAATTCAGGTGGCAGCTAGGTGTGTGCTATTTATAGCTCATAAATGTCAAGGTTGTTTAAAAAGGAGCAGATGTCACTAAAAATGCAAACACCTGCTGAGAGAGGGGCGAGGAGGCAGAGTGGACGAGCGTGGAGAACCGAGAGATCAACAACAGGAGAGAAAAACACCAGCAATGAACAGCCGGAGGCAACGCCTTCACTCCTAAAAGAGCTCCCACTCGCTACCATGGCAACACTACGTAATCTGTTTGGCGTGCGCGCGCACGCTGCGTTCTGTGTGTGCCACTGAGGACACACACACACACACACACATACACACTGCATTAACCAACAGCTGGTCACGCTGCTGCAGACTTCTGGGGGATGTGGAAAGGACGTGACGCCGTTTCTCTGGTGAGTAGCCAGCCTCGCTGTCTTAGACTCGGCTGGCGCGCTCACAATACTCCAAGGAGCTGTGTGCGTGTGTGTGTCCAGCTACGCTCTGTCCCTCTGGTCTGGATGAAACCTGTGCAGCAGCATGCGGAAGCCCCCTTTTCAAGCTCGTTATCTGGTTTTGAATAAATCTGCAGCAGGCCATCGGACACAGAGCGTGGACGGACAAAGAGCGAGCGAGCAAGCGAGAGAGTTGAGGCGAGGGACTTACGCCCTGGCTGCACAGCTCTGTGGAGAGGAGGGGGGATGGGGGTATCGGAGTGGGGGGGGCACGGTGGGACGGGTTAAGACGCCATATCTTTGTGAGGGCCACCTGTCACTCAGGCCAGTGACCATGGAAACAGGCCTTGCGCAGTGCAGAGGGGAGGGAGGGGAGCAAGGGGGCAGATACCATGGCAACACAAGCTGTCACGGCAACAGCTCTGATGAAGGCAGAGGGGAGAGCTCTCCCTCGGTTTTAAAGAGACAGGAGCCCCCCTCCGTAAGTTGATGACGTGTGTTATTCTTTTAGTCATACGAGAACCTCTTGCTTCATTTATTTGACCAGAAAAAGCCACAGCGATGTCCTTGACAAGACTACGGGAAACAAGAGAGGAGGGGCAACACGAGGCTTGTTGCCGCGGCACCATGCACCAATTCTGCTCCACCGACCCAATGCAGCACACATCAAGCCGAGCATGAGAAAAGGATGAAGGGAAATCGTGTTGTTTTGAGTTTGAGCGCCTTGCAGAGTCACAAACAAACACACACTCACACATCTACATCTACAATCCTGGGGCTTCCTGACACGTTTTCACACGAGCAGATGTAGTTAATAGCCGAACACTGAGGACGTCTACGAGATGCTTGAGCGATGCTTGAGTGCGACTGTAATCAATGGCAAGACTGAGCTGTCCATTAGAGCAGACACTAATGCCACAGAGCCGATGAGTCCTGCTTCCATGGAGAGAAAAAGAGAGAGAGAGAGAGAGAGAGAGAGAGAGAGAGAGACTGCAAATTCCTTTCCTATTAACAGTAACTACGTATATGTGGGAGAGAGGAGAGAGATCTGTGTGGAAGGTTTTTTGAGAGAGAGAAGACTGAACCGAGTCATAAAGAAAAGGAAAAGATTACACTGACAGAGCTGCTTAAGTCATAATAATAGAGGGCATGTTGAGGCAGATACACACACAGGGGAAAGGGGGCAGGAGGAGGGAGAAATCATATTACATCAAATAAAGAGTGTACATGAATATAACACCAGAGAGAGAGATAGAGGAGAAGAGAGAGAGATGGGAGGTGAGAAGGTGAAAGGAGTATGGAGGAAAAATGAGAAAGAGACAAGTGAAACTGAGAATGAACTCACAGATGAGTGAGGATGCAAGCCAAACATGGGCAAATAAGAATGAATGGGGGGTGGGGGGTGGGGGGTGGAGTGTTAACAGTGAGTGGTTTCGTGTGTGGGTTACTCACTCTGAGCCCGCAGCCATGTCCAGGTATGAGGTGTCTGCTGTGTCCACCCCTACTGGGATGACTATGCTCATGACGTTCTCTGCTGATCAGTTCTTGTCCTACTGAGTCCAGAGAATGGGAGTCCAAAACACTGAGGCATGCCAGCCACAGCAGTCATTGCAGACATCTAAGTGCATCCACAAGGCCTGATGATATAGAAAAAGTAGGAGGAAGACAAGATAAGACAATAGATAGATGGATAGATAGAAAGATAGAGAGAGGGGGAGGGGGGGCAAAGAGAATTAGTTAGTATTGTGTAGCAGCTTCAGTGAGAGTCTAAACAAGTGATGATCAATTTCAACATGTAATTACTTTCATACACAAGAAAACGCACGTTGCAAACTTGAAAAACAAAAAAAACCCAACACAAAATCATAGTGAAAACTTGGGTATTTCCAGTGCACGTTAACGCATGATTCATACTTTCAGAGCCTCAGCAAGCAGTCTTTTTTGACAGGGAAGTGTGTGACAGGAATTTCCCCTCTGACAAAGCTCGCACACACTGAAGGTATTGACTTGGTGAAAAAAGCGAGCGGGAGAGAGAGGATACAATATTGTAAAGGTGAAGCTTGAGCTGGTGCCGTGAACTGCGCTAAAGCGACCTCCACAGTCACACACACACACACACACACACACACACACACAAAACACACACACACACAGTCTGCTAGGAATGTAAGAGGCTGCACTGTAAGAAAACCCCCACAAAGGGGAGCAAGAGAACACAGAGCAGTGAGCCGCGGCTATGAAAGGAGGGGAGGAAAAACGCAACAACATACAGAGGCCATTTCCCCCCCCCCCCTTTTGACTTGAAGAGGACACACACACACACACACACACGTACACAATCTCAAATCCTGTAATTACAAGCCCTCAGCTTTTACTGATAGGAAACATTACATTTCTAGCATTACTCTTGCAAATCTCAAGTGCTGTAAGATCAAGTCATCAATAATTGACTCCATTTAGGTGTCAGGCGATGAATCTAGCCCCTTCCTCCTCGTTGTAGGGCAGGCTCACCAGACTAATAAATTACACACTGGTAACAAGTATTGATGGGAATATGTATTTTTCTACTGATGTGAATCCCAACGGGAGCATATGTGGCGGTGCGGCTGGCCCTGATACACACACAGAGAGCTCTGTTGATAAGCAGGATTAGCGGAAGGGACAGATGCCGAGACAAAATAGGCTGGAGGTCACACCTCCGCCTGCCTTGCCTGCTCATGCACGCCGAGCCAAACACAAACACTCAGATGACAGCTCCGAGTGTAGATGGAGAAAAAAAGGAGGAGGGCATACAACTTCACACAACTTGGAAGGTAATAATGCACCATAACACCAAAAAAAAACCTGCCTCTGCACGCCCCATGTGAGGTATGGAGCACTCTCCTGGCCTAAGCATGTCCCTCTTGAAGACTTGAAGCGTTCGTACACATAAAACACATAAAAAAAAGTCGAGTGCGTGTCTGCACTCGTCATCTTCCTCTCTCTCTCCAGGAAAGCTGTATTTCATTACCAGGTAAGAGAGGTTGACAACCCCCTGAATGCACCACTTCTGTCAAGGAAACTCTCGTAATTCACAGGACGGAAAAAGTTGCAACAGAAAAAAAAACACCCGGTGGCAAATATTTTACAATATGAGAGTAAATACTTGGCATTATTTCTCTGTTTCAACCCCAAATGGATTATTAAGTCAGCAGGACTGGTGAGAGGCTGGCAGACATGACAGCTGTCAGCTCCAGGCCTAATTAATAGGGAGGAAAGAAGACCCCTCTGTGTCTGTGTGTCAGCCAAGGCTACTTGATAGGATCAGCTCCCCAAATGATCCTCTGATTTTGGTGGCAGAGCGGCGACTAGGTTAAACGGCAAAAGCTGGGGGGGACATTTTATGATGGGAGGCTGATGTAACCATAACACTTTCTTTCAACAAGGAGAAGGCAGTTTGCCAAAAAAACACTGAAATGACAGACTGCCCCCCCCCCTTTCCCTCCCCCCTTTCTTCTCCTTTGTATTATCTGAGAGGCCCAGTATGTTTAAACGCTGGTAAATAGCTTTCCCTCTGAAGCTGTGTGTAAGTTTGTCTCCACTTCATCCGGGGAGTCCTGATGTCACTGAGGAATGCACACACATATACATATATACCCCCCCAGCCCAAACACACAGATAACCCCTCTCGCCCTGTCTTTTTTCGTTTAAACGTCCCACTTGTAAAGTAGGCCTGCAAATGTACGTGCTACTCAACTCCGCCACAGCCCAGACACGGTCAAGACTGACAAAAGGCGGGTGGAAAAAAAAGAAAAGAAAAACAAGTACAGTACAGCAGCATTCCTGACTAAATCTGAGCTGTGCTGCGACTCCTCTCTGCTCCGCTCCTCCTACTTCCTCTAGAAGAGCTGTCCGTCAGTCCTGGAGAAACGCAGCCAAAGAAAGGAGGAAAAAAAATAAAAAATACAGCTCCCCCCTCCACCCTTCCTCCCCTCCTCCTTCCTGTGCCCAGTCACCCCGCCCAGCCGGATTTCTCTCCCTCCCCTGTGCACTTCCTAAATAAACCTGAGACTGTAAACGCAGAGCAGAGCGGAGCGGAGGGGAAGGGGAGTGTCGCAGACACAGTTCCCAATTACAGGGAGAAACCGGGAAAGACCATTTAAAGCCACCTTTAGCCAATTCCACGGGGCTGTGATGGAAACATATAAGAGTGGAGGGGTGGGGGAAAAAATGGGGAACATGCACAAGGGGGAGGGTGAGTAGAAGAAGAGGAGGAGGACTGGGATGAAGAAAAACATGCAGTGAAAGTGGATAACAGTATAACTAGTCACAGGATGAAAGTGGTTTAGGTTCGCTTAGGTTCCTTTAAAGCCTCGTATTCTTCCCTTTCTGCACAGTAGTGAGCTTTAGAAATCATCCACAGCCCCTCCATTTCAGAGGGCAGCGGCGGTGGGGGAGGTGTACACGGGGTCTGTCTGACAGTGACGCTACACAGCCTGAGACCTGGGTGGACTCTGGGTGGCAGAGTGGAGCACATAGCGTAAAAAAAAAACCCAGTCTCTCCTTTCTCCTCCTTTCCTCTCTCAGTGAGGGGACACAGTCACGTCATTGTGTGGGGGGAATAACTCTCCTTTTAAGACAGAACCGCACTGAAGTCAGCGAGGGAAAACCCACACCATCACACTCGGACCACGGCGCTACAGACAACAGCGTCCCCCCTCTCTCTCTCCCTATCCTCAGTTTATTATTACCGCCACTCTGTGTGTGTAACAGTGTTTTCATTCTTGTTTTCGCAGCCAAGTCTCGGCAGATTATGTTTTTCGATAAGTGGGAGGAGCAAAAATAAGAGAGTGAGAGAGAGAGAGAAAACTGAGGGATCCCAGCTGAATCCCACATCCACCACAATGTGCCTTCGTGGTATCTCTCGTAGCGGTAGCCGGGCAGCTATGACTCAGCTCATAAACAAAAACGAATAAAACAAACTCATGCATTCATATACACAGGAAGACATGACCCAGATGGAATGTAGGCCTGCTCCTCTTTTTTTTTTTTTTCTGTCCCAAAACGGTGCCAATGGTTGGTGGGAAAACATTGCATCTAGCCTCCCTCGTCCTTCATAAATCAGTGTGCCTGTTAGCTGCCAGCGCTCCTTCTGCACTCAAAAACACTGAAGGTGAAGTCATACATCAATACAGCGGGGGGATATTGCATAGAGCGTCCGCATAAGCAATTTTTGTGTGTGTGTGGCTACAATAGGAACAGAGTTGTAAGAGTGCAAACCAAATACCTCATCTGACCATAAAGTGTGAGTTAATGAGGAAGACAGCGGTGGTGTGTTTTTTTCTTGCGGTGCCTGTGTCCCCTTACCTAGCAACTAGTAAACAATAAAGGCTGTGGGCCAGCTAGTGCAGCAGGCTGATGGAGGGAGACACAAATTAGGGGAAATACAGATGGGCTTTAGGGCTGTATTACAAAGCGGGTAGACTCACTCAAAAGGATGTTGTGTTGGGGTTAGTAGAAATCATGAGATGTAGGGAAGCCAAGTATGAAAAACCCTAAAAACAATGTTCTGTGTGTTCAGTTTCAAGCAGAGCAGGGAGGGAGAGAGTTAAAAGTCAGTAGGAACAGGGTCTGGCAGCAAAGCTGGGGCAGCCCTCCTGTAGTCTGAGTAATGTCTGTTCAGGAGAACCCCTGGGGCACAATCTCTCCTATCTCCCTCTCACTCCTGCTTACAGAGCATCACTGCTATAAGCCTATGTGTGTGTGTGTGTGTGTGGATGAGCTCATTTTAAAAAAAAAAAACAAAAAAAAAACCAACAGGTACAAGTGTACATAAACATCACTCTAATCACATCGAGCTGCATCTGTGTGACTCGTGAAGGCCTGAGCTGGTGGTCAGAGATGTGCCGCTAACTAAATGTGGGCATGAAAAACAGGGAGAGGGGAGAGGCGACTCGGCATCTACAGAGCCAAAAAAAAGAACAGTAGGAGCCACTCGGGTCTCAATACAGCAGTGTTTGATGATCAATTTCACGCCTGGACCGCAGTGCCATTACATCACCAACATTGATGCCACAGCCCCTCTTTATTCAGGCCATACTGACTGACTGACTACCCCATGTGAAAGCTATAGTAACACTGGCACGGCAACAGGAAGGAGGTTAGGGAGGTGTAGCATAGGGCTGCAGCAAGCTACAGCTACAGCAACCAAAGCCCTGCAGCCACCTGTCGGGGGAGGAAACAGCCTTGCTAGTTTAAAAGAGGGATCTGTTACAGCCTCAGCTATAGCAGCACAAAAACAGGTCACCTGAGCCCTCGTCTTCTCCTCCCAGCTGGGAGCCATGTGACCGTGCCGGACCCCAGAGCTCAGCAGCTTTTTTCTCCAGGTCTCTCTGGGTACCACACAAGTGAAAAATCGCTGGAGACTGGGCATTTACATCCCCCAAACACACACAGGTTAGGGGAGGAGGAGTGTGTGTATCTACAGGGACGCACAGTTTACCTACACAGAGGTGCTACTGTTTCAGGTTTGAGTTTATTGCCTAGAAACGAGCGGCGAAGAGCACAAAAACAAGAGGAGCTCTTCCACCTACAAGATGAGTGTGAAAGTGAGAGCTTAAGTGTGTGTGGCGCCTCATCTACCCTATCAATATGTCAATACACCAATAGACATCCTGTGCACTTGCCTGACTTCTCCCTCTCTTTCTTTGTCTCTCTTTCTTTCTCTTGCTCTGCTGAGTGCACTGAAAAAAACAAACAAAAAAGGGAAATAAGTTTGCATTCTGAGGTTGCAGCTTTTTTTATTAGGTGTATGAAAGTCAGCCGAGAGTTTCGAGGGTAAGAGGAAAGGTGTGTCATCTGAGACTCTGCTACAACTCCCTCCTGCCACCTGCCAGAGTGCTCTGTCCCTATGGCAGAGAGAGGGGGGGGGGGGTGTGGTGCTTGCTCATCTCCCATCACCATCATCTCTGTCAACATAACCAGAGAGCAAACACACATACTTACCTACACAAGCCACACAAACACACACATACAGTCAAGTATTTAACCCTTACATACTATTCGACCCATTTTTATAGCATTTGAAAGCAATTAAAAACCAAATGAATTACATTTTTTACGCCAGAAATGTTATGATTCTGTCTCTATAGTGGCCTAGATTGTCCAAAAATTGATATATTTTTGCACATTGAGGGTGTTAAAAGTTATTGTGAAGCCAAATATTGCAATGTTGTTACATCCTTCACTTTACATTAACAGTAACAATTTATTGTTAATATTATATTCTCATTTTAGATAACATAAGATCATAATACAGCATGTTAGTGGATGTATTTTCACTGTAATAAATGTTAAAACATTTGGTATAGTTACTTATAATAAGCCGGGTCAGAGTATGGACAGTATGTAAGGGTTAAAAACAGGTATGAAGGGGCTAGACAGGCTGGAGGATTTTGTGTATTATATGGCAGCATGTGATTAACCCCCTCACCCACCCCCCCTATCCTCACTCATCTAGTAGTAATAACCCATCCACAGAGGACTCAACCCTTTGCTACTTGGCTGTTATGTAAGTCTTATTCACAAGGCGACTACTCTTTACAAAAAATAAAGTTACCAACAAACTCACTTATCTCTGGAAATAGACAGATCCCGCTCTGGTGTCTTCGACCTCTCTGATGTTTAGATTGTTAAAACCGATTCCTCTCTTGCTTGCCTATTTGACAGCAGATATATGTGCAAAGGTTTTAGGAGGCTTGTGATCATGTATTAGTCCTGCTTGTGATAGTTGAGGATTGTGGCGCTTCAGCTAAAACAAGAACCTTTGTTTAACAGAGCCATCAGTCTAAACGCTGACAGTCGACACAGATGGTGACAACAATACAAGCACAGTTGCGCTCTTATTAAATCGCATTTATGTTATTTTTACACTTTCAACTACAATGTTATCTTAAAAATGGAGGGGGGAAATCAGTGTACACACCTAATGACTTAATGTGCTTTTGCAGCTTTTGAAAATGTTCCTCTTTTCACTCAGCTGAAATCAAAATTGTTAGTATAACAAAAAAAGGGAGAGAGAGGAGAAAAAAAAACGATATCCTTCCTGGCAACAGTTATGAACAAGCATTTGAGCTGAACTAAGTGCCAAAGTTTGTCCCACGGCCTGACGTAGAGGGAAGACAGCTGTGCCACACCATCTCGGGACTTTGTGAGAGCCCAGAGGCTTAAAAAAACACACATACACACACACACACACACACACACTATGCTAGAAACCAACATTAATTTGGTTACCACCACAGTTTCGTTCCTATAAAGTTAATATATGATGATAAATGGGAAAATGCAATTGTACATAAGCAGTGAGAAACTGTCTTTAAACAGAACATGAGGAAAAAATAGTCTAGAAAAAGGCACTACAACATCAATTCATAATATAACTTTAAACATATGCTATTAAATGAGACTGTGCTCAATAAATCTGTCTGAACAAATTGTTTTAGATTATTTGCAATCAACTGAATGTCAGCTGTCAAGCAATTAACACCTGAATGTAAATGCTTTACTAACACTAATGTACTTTAAGTGTGCCTCTGTAACCCACGTTAGGCCTAAAAATCCAAATATGGCATCAAAACACTGACTGATACATCTATTATTTTATGTCTGTATAGAAATAAATGTACCATGAAATTGAAGCTATAAATGAGAAGCTATGAATCACAATGTCTGCCTTTCAACTTCCAAGCATCAAACTATCCCTCTTAACAAAGCACAGAAAGTCAAATTTACACATTATAACTAACAAACTAATAGACTCCAATTCTACCACACTAAAGGGAATACACCCAAAACAGTAAAGAGGAAATGCAAACCAGGAGCGTGTGTGTGTGTGGGAAGGGTGACAAACTACATAATGTTAACTTAATGAAAATGATTTGGAGGAGAGATGACATGTGGCTAAAGGAGCAGATTTATTGATGACAATAGGATTGTGTTGATGCACCTTTATGAAACCTTAAATATTACCTTTAAAAAAAAAATTAAAAATCCTGTAAATACAAACATTACAGCACCAAACACAAGAATAGCATAAGCCGTGACGCATGTTACAGAGCTACTGTACAATCAGCACTGCTCCCAGTAAACCCCCCCAACCTGGACAATTGGACACACTGCACTTTAATGTCAAATACTCTGCAATATTGGTATTTTGTGTATACGGACAACACTAATAATTTCAATTTTGTGCAATATTCATATAATATAGATATATTTATTTCACTTTAATCAGTGCAATAAGAATATCACCACTGGTATATTACCACTCAATACCAATATTACTCTTGTACATAATGTCACGATTCTTTTTTATTACATATTTTTACTATTATTGTTTTTGTACTTATTATTCATTGTTCTTATTGCTGCTCTTATATTCTATTGTGCTGTCCACTGACCACTGCTGCTGTAACAATGCAAAATTCCCCATTGTGGTACTAATAAAGGAATATCTTATCTTACTATGTTATCCGTTTTGGGAATAAAGACAAAACAGCATCATTGATTGTTACTAAAAGACGAGCCAAAAAAGGCGCAGTGCAACCAATGCTTTTCATCTAATCTAATATTGTTATCCTGAAAGCTGCACTAAAAAAAAGAAAAATATATATGCTGTGTTGTGTTATGTAGCTGCTTCCCAGTGTCGGCGCTGCAGTCAGTCCTGCCGATAGGGGTGTGGAGGGCACAACGTTGCTATTATGTTACCACAACACCCTGGGCTGCTGCTGCTGCTGTCGCCATTTTCATAGCGCTTTTCTCAGGACGGCGAGACAGGCGTGTAAGCCAGGGAGAACCTCGCCATTTGGGAAGGATAAAATCCCCCCAAGAATGCATTCAATCGCCTCTATCATACACTCTACCTTAAGTATTACCCTGTCGGTACAGTCTCTGTGTTGTTACCAGTAAGGTTTTTTGTTTGTGAAGTCGTCGAAAAAAAAGCAACAAAAAAAGCTAGTGAAGCTAATCTGTTAGCAATCATGGCCTCTCGAAGAAGTGCAGCGACACATTTGAAAAGCAGGAATCGGCTTAAAATTGTGATTTTTGTTACGGTTTAATAGTAAGTGAAATCAGTAATGTTTAAAACAGACTTATAGTCCGTGATATCGTCTAATTTGGGGGTGTTAATTAAACCCCCTCTTTTAAAAAAAACCGAGTAAAAAATAACCCAGCAATCGTAACCAACGGCCGGGCTAACCTGTAAAGCTAATGGTAACCAATGGCTACCAGCGGCCGGGCTAACCCCGCAATCGTAACCAATGGCTACCAACGGCGTAATGCGTAGTGGGTTAAAGTTAGCACAGTGAGCTAGCATCGACGAGGAAAAGAAGTGGATTAATACTTTGGCTCCACACAAGGACAGGAAAGAGCGACAACATCCGCGTCGAGGGGGCAAAAACCAGAGCCGATTGTACATTGTCATACGGTAACTTGTTTCAGGCTGGGTGCACACGACTTCTTTTAAAAACAACAACAACAAAAATAAGTGCGACAGTGTTGTAGTTTAGTTCAGCATGGCTAGTAGAGGTTGGTTGCCAGTCAAGATGAAGTTACAAATTGTATGACTGGGGCTAGATGCCCAAATGTAACATCCCCTCCCCCACGCTTGCAGCATTTAACCCAATACACTCTGAATCTAAATAAAGTAATCGCGAAAAAGGCAGTGTTATTTTTAAATAACAAGTCAGATTAACATTTAAAGAAAAATAGCAGGTTCTGCATGCCCCTCTAAAAGGATTTACTCTTGATTTCATCTTATCATTACAGCTATCCTGGAAGAGAGCGAGAAAGAGAGAGAGAGAGAAAAGCCTAGCAGCCTGTGTGAGATCACTGCGCAATGTTAGCCAGGCATTTAAGGTATTTTAACAGCTGGGTCTTTGCTTTTTTTGGAGTTGAACTCAACAGAGCCGAGCATCTTCATACATTTGTTTACATGCATGTTTGTTTATTTAAGAAATAAGAAAAAAAAGCTCATTGTTTCTGTGGCTTTTTTGTATGAAATGTCGCTGAACGGAAATAATAATGTCCTGTGCTGCTCAGGAGTGAACAGGATGGGGGAGCCACCACGACTAAAAATTCAAGTTAAAAGGTATAAACTAAACTAAATGCTGCTGCTGTTGTCTTACATGGTGACAGTGTTGTGTCCAAATATCACAAGAAAAAAGCCTACCAATTAAATATAAATACATCTGGCGCGTTTGCACATAGAGAGAGCTCTTTTGTTTAAGTAGATGTAAAGTAAATGGTTGGAAATAAAGCGGCTAGCGTTATATTTAGGAGGTCACATTATTTATATACACACACATACACATATACACAACAAAAAGAGGATGAAACCGTGCGCAATATGGCCCGCAGTGTCACTGTGTCAAACTAAACATCCACTCAGTCCCCTTTCTGGCACCACTTCTATTAAAATCAACCTGCTGCAAATACTTAATATTTATATTATTGTTAACAAGTCCACTGCTGGTCATATTAGCGTTGACGGTAAACTGTGGGAATAGACATTAATCTTAATTGCAGCTTTTTCTTCACCCACAATGTTTTACTGTAACTAAAGCTGAGGCTACCTCTTTTAAACTACGTGCACGACACTTTTATATCTACCACTGCGATAACTTTAATGTGAAAAACAGGAGGAGGAGAAAGAAAAGGGAGTCAAGAAGCCATGGTTGGAGTCTGTGTCAAGCTAATTTGAGCTAATAGCATGCGCTAGCTAGCAAGTGGCCAACTTGACACTCACATTGGAAACTTACGTCATCTGGTTAGCTGTTTTTCTTTAGTTGATATGAACAAAAAAATAGGATTTAGCGCCAACACACCACGCAAATAACGTTGTTGATGAGCTAGCAAAGCGAGGTAAACTCCGCTGATAGTATAACTACGTTAGCCAGCAGCAGCATGATGTGCCTTAGCCGAGCTAAGCAAAGCCAACAATAGCCCTCACAGGTCGGATTTGTGCCTCACCTTCACAACTACACCACTCTTTTAATGTAGTTTTTTACTCACCGTTTTATGTCCACTCTGGAGGATCCGAGTAGCGAATAAGGGGACCTGGGTGAGACCCCCGTCGCTTTCCACACAGCTTCCACAACCAAAACAATACTTGAGTCCACACACTGCGGATCACTAGCAACGCTGTAAAATGTTTGGATTTCTACTTGTGCTCTAAATAGTCCTCCCCTGTCCAAAAGTCCCTGTCCTCTGGTGCTACGCGGGGAGACAGATTTTGACAAGGAGTTACGTGGAAACCGTTAAAACAGTGCCCTAGTCAACGGCGACTTTTTAGAAATTAGATCCCCTCAAACCAGTCTCTTCTCCCTTTGCAAAAATGGCGGCCCTGCCAGGACTGATGAGACTCCGCCTCCCCCACCAGCCCCCCTCCCTCCCCATCACCGACCTGGAGCCCCGCCCCCACACACTGCGGGGTCGCCTTACCCCGTTTCACAGGGGCGCCGTGCCCGAGCTTCGTCCGCGTTCACACGTGTGCGTGATGATTCTTATGGTGCTGGTAACCCTGGATCCGCGAATGATCCCATTGCAGCGCTTGTGAGTCCTGGGCAGTGTTGGAAAGCAACTAGTTACATGTAACGGCGTTTACGTGCTCTAATTACAAAATAAATGTAAAAATAAATTCCAGGTACTTATTAAAATGTTGATGATTACAAAGGGGGTTACGTCAGACCTTTACGATTTTGCTCATGAGCTCAATTTTTTAATATTAAACATGTTACAGAATACATATAGGCCTATTGCTGTTGTTTTTAGATATATATTTTTTAAATAAATCATAACATGGGCCTAAATGGTGCCACAGTACCAATTAAGCCCATGCCAAACTTTTGACTTTTTTCATAAAATATCTTTATTTTATATTCATGAACTACATGAACTACTGAATACATTTTCAAATGAGCTTCATAAGAAATGATCTCCCTTATAAATCATGTCAGTATCCATGAGAAACACGTGACCTTAGATTTTGGTGCTTAATGGGTACACTCATCCTAACAGCTGAAAACATTGGTTAGAAAATGAGAAAAGTAATCAAGTGTAATAAGTTACATTACTTTGATAAAGTAATTGAAATAGTTACATTACATATCACATTTCAAATAGGGTATAGTAATATGTAACCTATTACATATCCAAAGTAAACTTCCCAACCCTGGCCACAAAAGTATTAAGATTAAGATAAAAAATCAGCTGCTTTTTGTAATTATGCTTGAATATGTTTTTCTCACAGTGCAACTCATTTATAATCTGCTTATGTCTGCAGGCACAATTATTTTGGCTCTCCAGGCAGCGATACTGCTTAATTTGATAAGAGACAAGCGGATGTTTGACTGCCAAAAAAGTGTTTGTTCAGCTGAATATTGCTTACGTCTTTCTCTAGGAATTTCATGTACAGTCTATTGAAGACATTTAATATGATGACAGATTTGAAGCCTACAAATGTAGATTTATTTTTCCACTTTCCACCTCAGCTTCCTCTCATCTTTGCATTACACCCATCGAATAGACCATTTATCTTTTAATTTTAACCCAAACCATTCATGATCATTCCCTAACTCTAACCAAGTGTTTTTTGTGCCTAAACCTAATCAAATTTTAACCACAGCATTGTCGCATCTTACATTTTCTTATTATTTTCTACAATGACAAACAACGCACGCAAATTTAAGGGTTTCCATCTAGACAACATCGATTCCTCTCAAGCCTCTTTGCTGTTTCTGCCAGCGGAGGACTCAACTTGTGCTGCACTATTAATAAATGATAATACATTTCATTTTTCATTCGTAGTGAATCTCAAAGAGCTATAGCATCGAAAGAAAGTAGAACACACAAAATGAAGAAAATAATGAGTTAAGATTATTATTTTAAAGCCTTCAGAATAGATAGATAGAAAAAAGGAGTCTTAGGTCTGTGCTGTAGACTATATTCAGATAAAGCCTGTCAAGTGGACGGTAAATGGAGAAAAAATTGACCATCGGCATGTCAAATTATCCATAAATGCTAATTAAAGATCCCCTTCAGACAGATTACATCTCAGAGCTACTCTCCCCTTATCAACCTCGGTGCAGTTTGAGGTCCTCTGGCAGGAACCTCCTTGCCGTGTCTAATTCGAGGCTGAGTACTAAATGAGACAGGGCCTTTTCTGTCAGACCACCACTATCATGACATGACGAGCATGTGAATCTCAGACTTATAAAATTAAATATCCTAAGTCTTTAAGTTGCTTTTAAAAACTTACTTTTATCACAAGGCTTTCTTATAACCTTTATTTTACTCAATAAAGTCATGTATATTTGTTTTAATCATATAAATATATGTTTGAATGTTGTCTTCTGTACAGTAAGTGATAGATAAATACACTTTATTATTATTATTATAACTGGACAATTAGAGGAGAAGAAAATGACCATTGACTCATTAAATTGTCCATAAATTCTTCCGACATGTTTTAAGATGTATATAAAGTACTTAACAACTATAATAAGTTGTGCCTCATATAGTTTTTCCACAAAAACACACATCTTCTCCCTTATTAAAAGGCAGAATCATCATTGTTGGCTCTCAATGCTTCTTAAACAGAATAACAACACAAAAATCCTCAGAAACATTCACGAGGAATGTTGATATACAGGTGAATAGTGCAAAGAAATGAGAAGTGCTGAAATAAATGTATAAAAGACAGTTTATATAGTAGGTATTATATACATACATATACATAGAGTCCAAAATCCAGAATAATCAAATATATTTATATACAATTAAAGTCCATTCTTACTGTTTGTGCACTGGAGGCTTTAGTGTCCACATCACACTGAAATTGAACATTTTCTTAGGATTGGCTCCAAACAATTTGTGATGTCATAAATCACAAATCACAGGCCCACCCTTTAAAAATCAGAGTTATGATGAGCACAAAGAAACTTCCCACTTTCAAGCAGATGAATGTTAAAAACTAGTCTAGTCTTAAACTCTGCACACATGTCATTCTACACAGTGAAACTCAAACATTGAACAAGAAGAAAAAACATTTTTGAGTGGTTTTGGTGACTTAAAACTTTCTGTATTCATTAAACTTCCTGGTTTAAGAATTGCTTTCCCTTTCAAATAAAAAAAAGCCCCTCAAACAAACAAGTCGTGCAGGAGGCCCAGGAGGCCGTGTAGTGCAGCAGATGTTGCAATTCATGTTAGCGCTTATCTTAAAGTCGATCTAGTGAAAGTAAAGTCAGCTGTAGGAATGTTATCAGGAGGTTTTGTTTAAACTAATTGTTGCTTCCCCTCCTGCTTCCTCCTCTTCCTAACAGGGTGAAGAAGGGGGTTATATTGACTTGCTTTGTATTTATTAAGTGTACATGTATAGTTTTCATATCCACAAATAAACATACGCATTATAATTTGACACCCCCCCAAAAAAAGGTTTGCTGTGTAGAGCAGTCTTTAGTTTAGTGTTTTATAATACTGCTGTGAGACTCATTATGACAGACATCAGCCTATGTTTAAAAAGCATGTGACTATTTTGAATCAAAAGCCTTTATTTTAACACTGGCACGGCTGAAAAGCAGCACCTAAATCCGCTACCCAACACAGTAGGAGGCAACTAAGCTGTTATGTAACCCCCCTTACACAAGACTAGCATTTTGTATATTGAACTGATGTTAGGAAGGGATAGCCTACGAAACACTGACCACAAGATTAAATCACAGACAAAGGAAACGGATTACACAGGAAAAATGTTCAAAGGGCTACATGGATAGATAGATAGATAGATAGATAGATAGATAGATAGATAGATAGATAGATGATATAAAAAATACAAATAATATAACCTTAACTATAATATACTACTTGCTGAATATACTCAGTTCAATTTATATTAATATAATATTGCATAGTACACTGTCAAGTGGATATTGCTATAAGGTAAATAAGACATACCAAAGCATATGTTGATGTAGCTGAAATGCTAGAAATAGAAATGTACAATTCACACTGACCTTGTGTGTCAAAATGTGAAGTACAAATATTAGGATAAATGTTAAAAAGATCAACTAACTCACTCATATTCATATCAAAGCTTACAAAAAGTTGAATTAAATCACAATCAGGTTTATCACCAAGTAGGTTTTCACATAGAAGGAATTAACCTCAGTGTCATGGTGCATAACAGTAAAAATATACACAAAATGAAGTAATCCTAAATAATATAAAAAGGAAATTTACAATAAAAAATATGCAAGAGTTGAGAAGAGCTGCTACAGGTTTAAAGTTTGACAATGAAATTAACATAAAAAATACTAATCAGGAGTAAACAGTATATAGTGTGTACAATTAATATGCTACTACTACTACTACTACTACTATCAATAATAATCATTATAATAATAACTAACAATACAAGTTGCATCAATGTAATGTGCCATGTTATATCAAAAGTCATAGATGTGCATATATAAGATTATAGGGGGTTTATATTAGGCTAATATAAGATAAAATAAGATATTCATTTATTAGTCCCACAATGGGGAAAGTTGAATTGTTACAGCAGCAGTGGACAGCAAAACAGAATATAAGAGCAGCAATATGAAAAGGATAAAGAACAATACATAATAAGTACAAAAACAATAAGAACTATAATAGTAAAAATATGTAATAAAAATAATTGTGACATTATTTACAAGAGTAATATTAGTATTGTTGAGTGGTAATATACCAGAGGTTAGATAGCATAAGGTTTATTTTACACTCAAGCTTACATTCCCAAATCTAAGCTGCTCCTACAAAACTAATTTGTGAAGGATGCCCTCTTATAATAACCAATTTACTTCCTTTTTGATGCATTTAACAAGCATATCAGTGGGTGTAAGCTGCTGAGATATATGTCTGACACTGGAAAAAAAAAGAAAAAAAAGAATTCTGGCAGTTTTTATTTCCCGACAGCTTTATTGTTGTGGTGAACCAAGTCACTGTCATATCTTCAGAAATATGTCTGTAGAAATCCCTTTGACATCACATGTTGAGAGAGAGGATGTCCTCATCGTTTCCATTCAATCGACCCTCCCCCACCCTGAGCCGCATCCTCTCGCACATGCGCAGTAGACCAGGAGCGCTGCTGCATCGGCGAGTGTGACACGGCCAGCCGGGGTGGTTTGAAATAAACTAGAGGGCAGGACGGAGGTAGAAAAGTTTGGTGGGGCAGATCGAGCCCACAATCGCCTGATAATTTTTCTTAAAGGAAATGTTCGCTGTGGAGGACGCAGCGGGTTAAAAACCATGATTTTGTTTTGGGTTTTTTTAAACGAGAGAGGATATAACATGTATGCATCTGCGCTTTTTTTCGGTCTGAAGATGACCTGAGCAGAGTTATATGTGTAAGAGTATGGTGTGTTAATGTAAGGGGATTAATATATACATATATATTTGTGTTCAGAGTGAAAATAAGTGTCGTCGTGTTTTTTTTAAATGAGAATGGTTGGTTTGTGATGACATCATGCAGCTAGTATTTGTGGGCGGCGTCTGAGCTGTGAGGGGAGAGGGGCGCAGCCGGAGAGACGACGACCAGGCGCCATTAGGTAGTCAAGTAACAATAGTATGTATAAGATACCACAACAAATACTCATTAGTGGACAAAATGTAGATACGTCGACGCGAGAATATATATTTTTGCTTTTAAACTTGAGATATATCGTTTTTCGTCGGGCGATAAAGGAGATATTTCTTCTCCAAGGTGAAGTTGGTAACCGTTGACGACAGGGAACAAGATGGCGTCGAAGGCTTCTCTCAGTGCACGTCGGAGCGAGCGAGCACTGCTGGGCGGCGGCGCCGTGCGCGCTCCCGAGTCAATGTTATTATTTCCTGTTGTTGTATTTTATATCCTGGGAAGATTTATGTAATTCAAAACCACAAAACGAGAGTTGACTCATGCGCTTATGTTTTTTGTTTGTTAGTGGTAATACGTCCACGTTTTTTGCCTTTTGGAGATTTGACGTAAACTCAGACAGACGTGGTGCCATCAAAAGAAAAGAAAAAAAGAAACCCTTTATGAATTCTTAATTTCTGAGTTATATAATCACGTCATTTCCTCTGCCAGACTTCACGCATAACTGCATAATTCGTCAAAGGGATAAACTGCTAATGTTCAACACAAAAACAGTAACCTCGATTACAGGACCCGCTTTGTTTAGCTGTTGACCCCATCTAGTGGGGTTTGCAAGTAGAACATGAATTCGCATTGTTTTCACTAATGGTGAACATGCTTTTCTGTTCATGCTGTGTAATCCAATTCACAGCTTTATTTATGAGCATTTTTCTTTGCTTTTAAGTTTTGATTATTAATGTCTAATTACTTTTCTTCAAAACATTTTTTTTTAATCTCTAATGTCTTATTTATCTAGGCTGTGTTTCCCAAGATAAGTGATATATTTCAGGTCTTTCTTAAAGCAAGATGCTGTTATGAACACTGAAAGAGGGGTTTCTTTGCTGTAATCACCCCTCCTGTTCATAATGACCTTTAAAAGAATATCCTTTTAAATTGTGCTTTAAATGTAAGTGATGGAGGCCAAAATCCAATAAATCCATAAAAAGTTCAGCTGAAGCTTATATAAGGTCTCAGCAGTCTGAGTTAGTAATATCAAAGTGGATATCTGCCACACAGTCTTTTTTTTGGCGTCAAATTCTTTCCGCTTCTTTCAGACAGAGTAGCTGCAGTGGAAGTATAGCATCAAAAAGATAAGATATGCCATTATTAGTCCCACGATGGGGAAATTTACATCATGCAGCAGCAAAGTGGACATAAAAAATAAATGAATAGGCACAAAAGCAATAAAAACATGGTTAAAAATATTGTGAAAAAACTGATATTGTGTACGAAAGTAATATTGCTGTTGAGTGATTATATACCTGAGTTTTACATCGTTTTTGCAACCAAAAATGGGACGTTGGCACTAAAAAGACTAACGTTGAAAAATATCTACTTGATTTGACTCATTTGGACAGCTGAAGCTTCATATTAGCATCAGATAAACTTTAAAAATACACTTTTGCACAGAAGGAGGCTTGTAGATTTTGGCCCCCATCACTTACATCATGAGTGGAGAATGAAGGAGAACTTCTAATGAACAGGAGGAGCGATTATTTTGAATCTGTCATTCTGGCCATTAGAAGATCCTTTCATAATGCACTTATAGTGTAGGCTAAATGTTCGGGGCCAAAATCCATAAAAACTTCTTCTGTGCAAATTGTATTTTTAAAGTTTATCTGAAGCTGATATGAAGCTTCAGCTGTCCAAATGATGAGTTATGTAATCGTTGCATATTGAACTGTTTTAATTATATGCATACAACAGAAACTGTTTTGACAGCTAGTCACTTATTAAAGAGAATCTCTAATAGACTGACAGCAGCACTTTACCAAACACATTAAAGCATCATTTTCTGTACTCTGAACTGTTGATAACCTTTTGTGTTTTTAGTATGTTTGATTTGTTAATTCTGTCTGAAATGTTTTTGTTTCATTCTGTGTATGCAAATATTCAGTGTAATGACATTAAAATAAATATTGAATCTTGAATACTTAATTTGTTTGAGTTTACTTGTGCATAATGTATGAGCTAAGTTATGTAAACACCATAGCAAGTATTCACCCTTCCCTTTTCAGCCCAATATATTCTTTTTATTATTATTATTAATATTTGTAGATTTAAGCCTTTTTTAAAACAATAGTTTAGGGCCTGTGCTTCTCTCAGATTAGTACATTGTGCTCTTTTGGGTGATAAATATAATACATTTTAGTATTTTGCTTGTAATGCACTTTAAATTTGAAGCAACACTCATAGTGCTACAGGGTAAAAGCATTTATATGTAAGGTGGGGGGAAAAAACCCATAAAAGCAGCAACCAGCAAGGTTCATTAAAGGTTCTGCTAAAAAGAAATGACCCAGATGAGTACATTTAGCGTTTTTGGGTGATAAATACATTTTCTTACCCAGTATTGACAGTGTTTGTCAGCTCAGTGTTTTAAACCAACACCAAATCAAATTTAAAGTAAGTAATTTATTGCATTTTTAGGAGTAAAACGACAGAAAGAAGAAAATATTAAAATATTAACAACTAGAGGGCGCTGTGACGTAGGACTGTACTTTTCACTCAGCCAATCAGCACGGAGGACACAACATCGGGGTCCTGTCCAATCACAGCCGTCGTTGTTAGGAAGCCCGTTTATTGACAAGGGGAGAAGGTGACTCCTCTGCTAGCAGCTCCGCTACTCCCACATATTTTAACAAATAACCCAAAATAGGAGGGTTGTGAGCCGGGTAAACCATCATGTCTTCTTTCGGGAGGGCGCTGGGAGTCCTTCGGGCCGGAGCTCAGGCTCTTAAACGTGGACCACAAAGAATAACGACCCGAAAGTAAGTACCGTCACCTCGGCCAGCTAGCACCTTTAGCTATTAGCTCCAAATGAAAGACTCTTAAAGGCCTCTTAAAACGCACATTATCGTCTTAATATTAGTCTATATTCCACATTATCTTTATCCTGAGTTGTTAAATGTTTTGTTTATTATTTATGTCTTTTATTTTATTTTATATTTCAGGGCCGGTGGAGGTCCGCACATTGAGGCACAGTATAGACAGTATCCACAGCTGACCAAGAAACAGAAGTTTGAGTCAGAGCTCCTCAGTGGTGCCATGTGGTTTTGGATCCTGTGGCACTGCTGGCATGATCCAGATGCAGTGCTGGTAAGTAAAGCATTGGCTTTAACGGGGGTGGAAGAAGGACTCAGATGCTTTATTTAGGGAAAAGTCCCAATACAGCAACGTCAAAATGCTCAGTTGCAAGTAAAAGACCTGCAATACAGCAAGAAGAGACCTCTATATATTAAATTACATTATATGCGACATCATTAGATTATTAATACTAAAGCAATGTTCCTGTTGTAGCTGCTGGAGGCGGACCTAGTTCAAAATATTCTATATATGCAGTTAGCTAGTTTAATCCAGTGGTTCCCAACATAGGGGTCAGACCCCTTCAAAGGGTCACCAGGTAAATGTGAGGGGTCATGAGGTGATTAATGAGAGAGGAAAGAAGTTTAGATACACATCTGTTTTCAGTGTTTGGACTTTTTATTTTTATTTTAGGTGAAACATTGGATCATTTGAACATTTATAGAAATGAAACCATGTGAGAAGTTTAGAGGGAAAAATCTCTATTTGGTGGAGGCTGAGCTGTTAACAACTCAGACATCTGAAATGTGACCCTGACCACACACTACTTTTTGTAAGATGTCAAAAGACAAAAAGATGTCCAAACGACTCATTTAATCTTTCAAACATTGTGTTGAAACAGCTTGTCATATTATCCATTGTGTCAAATCTTCATTTGAAAAGTAACTAAAGCTGTCAGATAAATATAGTGGAGTATAAAGTCCAATGTTTCCCTCTGAAATGTAGTGGACTGGAAGTATAAAGTAGCATCAAATGGAAATACTCAAAGTACAAGTACCTCAAAATTGTACACAAGTACAGTACTTATATTATAATCTTTGTTATTTTCCACCTCTGGGTTTTATACAGCATTCAGTCCCATCTCCAATAAGAATGATTCAAAGGTTGGTTGAAGTAGAAAAGATAGTTTAGGTGGGGCTCAAATCTACAAGAGGTTGATGGAAATAGTCTGTTTTCAGTGTCATATTCTCAGCAGTCAACGTCAGCTGTTTTATTTTTAAATGCTATAATGTTCTGCGTGAATTGTGGCTCCTGTTCATTCACTGGGGTGTAATTTCTGCTAGAACTGTTAACTTGACGAGGTGTTACTAAAAAAAGCTACAGAATGAGTTTGTGGATAACTTAAAATGTTTTCCAAACTTCACCGAGACATACTTGACTACCAGAGAGTTAACTACCAGTGTTAAAATAGTTCCTTCTTCTCCACAGGGTCACTTCCCATGGCCCGATGCCTCCGCATGGACAGACGAGGAGCTGGGAATCCCAGCAGATGACGAGGAATAAGGTAAGCCTAACCCAGTCAGTGTCCTCTGCTAACATAAATACACTGAGTACACCTAACTTAACTCGCTGGAATATGTTATCCAAATGTAATTATAGTGATTGGAACCAGCTTTCATTATCCCCAGGTAACTATCGGTCTCTTGTTAAGATAATTAACCAGCAAAAACACAGAAGGTCATGGAAAAAAACTCACTGCTGTTCTGATGGTAGTTTTTTAGATTTTTGTCTCCCAACTTGTGCCTCTGTTTCCAAATCAAGACAAATATGACTACAGGAAATAGTCACTAAACTGTAAACTGGGTCCCAGCGGATCCTTAAAAATGTCTTAAATTAAGTTTTTGATATTCAAGGTCTAAATATCTCTGTAACTGTAAGAGTTAAGGCATTCAGTTTGATTTGTATTGTAAGTATATTTGTTCTACATACTATACTACATATATTATACAACCAATCAACTTATTAATTTAAGTGTAAAAAAAATTAATTTAGAAAAAGCATTTAGAAATATGAGACTAATCATTTGCTGCAGTAATAATATAAATGACTTCAAAATGAGCTCCATTTCAACAAACTACAACAGTAAAATCTTGCTTTTGCATTATTATATGTCACAATTACAATAGTAATACATACACAATCCTCCACCACTGTTTACTGAGAAATTTTAATACAAGAAGCACCAGTGGTATTATTTCTTCCTTTTAAAAATGTCATAAAAGTCATTAAAAATTTACTGTAGAAATGTGCAGATACCCTGGGTGAAAATGTGAAGTATTTTTAAATGACCTTCTGGGTTTTTGAAATATTCAGCATTATCTTTTATAGAAACAGATAGTTTAGTCCTATGATCTGAATGTCTGAATGTGGAGGAAATAACATTTTAACATTTATAAAAAAAACCTTTGATGTGTCATGACAAAGCAGGGCCTTTTTGCATTCTTGTCATTTAAACATAATACATTTTTTTTATTAATTTGAGGGAAAGCACACATTTTGAGTATTTGTAGTAGGAATAATATAACCTTCAACAATGGTTCTTATGGGTTTTCTTTCATACCTCGCATTGATCAACGCATCGCATTTCTTCTTCAAATTCTGTCCAAAGTTAAATAAAATACACACCTGTCTATGAGCATGTTTTTTGTAGGAGTACCAGCTCTCTACATATCATTTAAAATCTCTGAATCAGTCAAATTGACAGCTGATAATTAATATTTAGCTATTATTTAGTGCCTGACTTGCCTCTTTGTTATTTGCAGTACGTAGATAGATATCTGACATTTAAATGCCAGGAGGTGGTTTGCAGAAATGTCTTTTATGTAGCGTGCATGCACTTTACATCTGAGGTGTTTGATCTGATGGCAGGAGAAATGTCGTACATCAGTGCAGAGTGTGAAGAGGTTGTGGCTGTCAGCACAGATTAGCGAAACCTTTTTTCTAATGGGAGGTTTTTGTTTGTAATGCTGCGACCTCAGATGGCATTCATATGATTCTGGGACTTCCTGTTACTGTTTATGTTTAAACCTCAGTGACAAGAGACTCACTTTTTATTGTAATGAATAAGTTGTTAAAACATCCAATATAACTTCTACACAGGACTGGGGAAATGTAATATGTTAGAGATTATTAGTTACCCTATTTAAAATATAATAAGTCATTTAACTATTTTAATAATCAAACTAATGTAACTTATTATATTTGATTACTTGTCTAATTTTCTAACCAATGTTTTCAGCTGTCAGGGTAAGTGTTCCCATTAAGCACCAAACTGTTTTTCATGGATACTGACATGATTTATAAGGGAGATCATTTCCTATAAAGCAAGATTTGTCTCATTTGAAAATGTATTCATTAGTTCATATAGATTTTGGAATATAAATGTTCTGTAGAGCCCGACCAATACATCAGTCAGTCAATATTGCCTGATAATGACTAAGTTATATAGGCAGCATTTTATGTATTTGTCCCTTTTCTTAATTCAAGTTCAATGTTTTTTTGTGCTGTTTCTTTATACAATGTTCATCAGCCTCCATCACATAACTTTATTACAAGTGCTTCTGATAACCACATGTGAGGGGTCACTACAAAAACTGTTCATGTTTTCTGTACATTGGCAAATATATCGACCTTGTCCCTTTAACATCAGTCAGGCTCTACTGTTCTTTATCTGTCGTCTAATGTAAACATTGTCTTCTTTTTCTTTGTAGGTCATGAGTGATTGAAGCTGCCGGACGAGTCTCTGAACATCTTCAGGATATTCTGAAAGTCACCGTTGTACATAAACTAATAAAACATTTAAGTGTTAAATTCTGGACATCTTGTGATATTTCTACCAGCTTGCAATAACCAACAATAACAAAAAAGAAGACAAGCATTATTTCATTAGTTTTATTTACACGCAATTTTTGAAATGCAGAAACAAAAAAAATGCAACGCATTAACAGTGTCACAGTTAGCCAGTGTTTGTATCTTTTAAATCATAAGCCATTTAAATTTGGAAAAAAAACCATAGCAAGAAGAACCAACGCACATAAACACAGATGCCAAGAGAGCTGCATATAAAAAGCAAAATTTAAAAAAAGAAAGAAAGAGGGACAGATCCTGAAGGATGAATACTACAGCTTATAACAAACCCTGCCTGCGGGCCAGCTTGTGTTTTTTTTCATATGACTTGACATGCAAAGAGATCAAAAGGTTAAAGTGTAGTGTAAGAAAAAAAGGAAGTGGGGGGGGGGGGGGGGGGGCGTAATCAGTCTGGCAATGTGATTAACACATTTTTTTCTTTTTTTTTTTTCTTCTTTAAAGTTGGTTCTTTGTGTTTTAGGATTATGTGAAACACCTCATCAGGGCTGAGTAATTGATCACAGTCACTCACAGGTCATGTGTGCACTTCAAGTCAACCTGAGCAAAGCTTTCCAAAGTCCCACACGCTTCAGAGAGTGGTCTTAAAGCTACTTGGCATAAAAATAAGCCTGGGTTGTCTTTTTATTTTGGGTGTTGAGAAGCAGTGAGAGGGAGTGGGAAGGGTTTGTGGGGGGGGGCAATACCATGTTAACATAAGTTGTAAAAAGTAGCCTAAAAAATACAATGACTGACAGGTAAAAGTACAACTTGAAGACCACAACCATGATTTATCTTGTTTTCTTTTTTTTTTTAAGCAATGAAAAAAAAAAACCTCAGCAACTCCAAAATCATGAAGTGAATCTTTTTTTCTGTCTTTTTTTTTTGTTAAAAAGTCTTGAGTTTTTTTTTTAAAGCGCTGAGAACACATCCTGTCTGCATCCATGACGTGGCTGGTGGTTAATCTGAAGGTTTATGTCCATGGCATCGTTCCCTGAGAGTGAAGAACTGCGCAACACCGAGCAAAAAACGCGCATCTCACATCAGCACTGGTATTTAAAAAAAAAAAATTAAATAAAAAAAAAAAAAAACACCTCACTCATCATCTCAAGTTCACTCCTTGAATACATCGACTACTTTGGATCGACCACAGTGGCTCAGAATACTTCAGGTTTTTTTTTTTTTTTTTTTGCTAAATGATGATAAAAGTGGCACTAGTAGTTGCAATTGCTCAGGTGTAGATATGGAAGTTGACATTTCTCAGTTCAAAAAATGCACCAACCTAAAAAAAAAAAAAACCAAACCCAAAAACAAACCTATATTCTCTATTCGCACATAGCCCAACACCTCTAGCTACAGAGAGAAGAGGAAACCAGAAACAACAGGATCTACTCCATTTGGGATTGTAGGTGGTAGAAAAGGTGGAGGGGAAAGAAATATAGAAATATAAAATTAAAAAAAGAAAAAAAGAGTCGTGATAGAATGAATAGAAGGTAATAAAAACATTTGTAGGTAAATTGCTACTCAACAGATGATGATCACATGAACTCTAAAACCATCCACATTTTTTTACAACAAAAAGAAAAAGAAGTATGTGTTAAAGATAAAAAATAAAAAGAGAGGAAAACCCTCAGAATAGCTGAAAGTTTTTTTTTTAGGGTCAAAATATAATAAAATCATTATCTCTTTCAATTAATAAATACATCATTCAGAATTCATAAAAATAACATTAAAAAAAAATCAACATCACAGATAAAACAAGAAATAAATTAAGCAGGATATCATGCGAGTCATTTCTCAACCTTTTTTTTTGTTGTTTTTTTTTGTGTGTATTTTTTGTGAATGACTCGTAATTCCTATTTCAAACAAATAATAATAAAAAAAGAGGCAGCACTTTGAGGGACTTCCCTTTGGAGATTAAAAAAAAAAGCTCTCAGAAAGACAAAAATCCCTCTCTAATGATCAAACAACATAGTGCAGATTTGAGAGTGTGTGTGTTTTTGTTTTTTTTGCACTGAACTGCGCAAAAGTCTGTAATGCATCTGTCGCACCTTTCGAAGTTAAAGGGAAGAAAGCACCAAAGCGCTGCCTCTCTCGCTCTTTTTTTCCTCTCTCTCTTTCTCCTCAAAGTCATTATTGCTGGTGTGATTGAGATAAAGGGAGAGTTGGGGAAAGGGGGGGGGGGCTGGAAGGGGGGACAAGCATGAGTGGAGAAAAAAGTACAAACAAATAAGCACCATTTTGAAAATTTCAGTTCAATCGCCGTCTCCTCCTCTTCCTCCTCCTCCTCCTCTTTAGCACCTCATTTCTCTCGCTCTCTCTCTCTCCCCCTCTCGCTCAGGGCTCGAAGACAAGCTCCAAAGAGCCTTCACCTGCTGCTCCTCCTCCTCCTCCACATCCTCGCTCAGTTTGTCGCAGATAGCCCGTGAAGCAAGTAAAGAGGGATGTAAAGGGGTTTGGGGAGGGGTGCGTTCAGCAAAGAGAGGAAATATTCGTAAATATGATGCAGATGTCTTGGCATCAGAAGCGGTAGGAATATCTTGCCCATCTCCTTGGGGAAAGCAAGCAGTTTTTTTATTTATTTTTTGTGTGTGTTTGGTAGACCTCCAGCATCTCCTTTGTCCGTTCAAAAATGCCCGCAGGAGTCAGTCCACCTTTTTCCCTGCAGCAGAAACACTTCACAACACGCTCGCTCTTCTCTCTACGCGTCCCGTAGCTCCCTTCTGGTTTTTTTTTTGTTTTGTTCTTAGTGTGCTTGTAGTGAAGTCGTGAACTTGCTCTCGCTCTCTTTTTTTTTTTTGTCCTCAAATCCGATACCCTGTCTCCTAAGCATGCACAGTGAGCGAGTGTGTTTTTTTTTTTTTTTGTTTATGGTCGTCTCCAGGCAGTGTGTTCTCTCCTTTCATTTTTTTTTGTCTTAATTTCTCCATTTTTACAGCACTAAAGTGTCTGGTAACAAATACACACGTTCTTTTTTTCAAGAATACACCTCGACTTGTTGATCTTCCTCTGGGGTTTTGGAGTGTTACACAAAGACGCGACTGTGTCTGTTCAGTTTCAGGATCTTGCCCAGTCTCTGCTTGGCTGTGGCCATCCCTTTTTTGGGGCGCTTGCCTGAAAAAGACAGAAAAACATGGAGACCACATGTTAGAATTAAGCATAAAAAAAGGGTCTACTTCTTTGTATATCTGTGCATACAGGAGCGTCAGCAGACTGTATATTTGTTCCCCCAAATATCTATTTGAATGATTTTTTATGTTTTCCTCAAATACAAAATTCACGTTAATTTGATCTATTTACTGTAATCAATACTGCTTCAACTTCCTGTTTGACACGTTTTCTCATCTTATAAATTAGACATAAAATACATTTTGCATTAATGATTCTCCATTAAAGTGACGTTACAATAACTAAACACAAACCTTTTGTAGCCTGATTGCTGATGGGTGGGGGGTTGGGGGCGTGTCTCTTGGAGGGATGCAGCGGCGGAGACATTGAGGGATCACAGTACTGGTAGTCTGTCTCTGGACTGGCGTTGTGGCCTTGACCGAGGGGGCTCGGGAGCCCCTGATTGTCCCAGGCCTCGCTGCTGTTGCCCTGGCTGTCCATCGGGCTCTTCTCCCCCTGCAGGCGGCGCTGGTGCTGGTGCTGCACCTGCTCCCTCTGCTCCAGCGGTAAGCACTGGCTGGGGCTGGACCACCAGGGTTCCTGGGATGAGGCTACCTTCTCCGGCTCAGAGGAGCACAGCAGACCAGCCATAGACAGCATCCCCTGAATGGCCTCTTCTGTGCTGGGTGAGGTAGGACGTTCTCTGCAGGAGGGAAGGGACCGATTTGAACATTTAGTCAACATTCAGTCAATTAATCAATGAGTCAATGAACAGGAAATCAACTTATCTGGTTCCACCTCCTTAAATGTGAATGATTTAGATCAAGACGTGAGGTTTCATTTTGGGGTTTAGGAAACCGTGATAAACATTTTATAGACCAAACAACTCATTGATTAATAAAAAAAATGAACAACAAATGACTTGATAATGAAAATAATGGTCATCACAAGTGTTTCTCACCGTTTGAGTGGTTTGTGTTTGTGCCTGAGTGTCTGGCCAGACTGGTCCAGCTCTATGGTGTGCCCTGAGCCTTTCTGCTGAGATGAGCCCCTCTCTTGATCCTCCAACTCCTCCTCGTCCTCCTCTTCCTCCCCCTGGGAGCTTTCAGAATCCTCGTCGGAAGAGGAGGATGAGGAGGAGGAGGAGGACGACAACGACGATGACGATGATGCTTTATGCTGCAAATGACAAACATAAAATCAGAATTAGGATGATACAGTAAACACAAGCATGAACAGTTCACATGAAGTTCAATAAAATGAAGAATACAGCACAGTGTGGCATCACCAGGAATCAATACATAACATAACTATAGTTAAAACAATCATACTCAAACTACAAAACCTTATAATCAATGACACTGTTTGAGGATATTTCATAAGTATTGATGATACATGTGGTTTTCCTTCATATAACAGAAACAATATAAAGTCCTGCTCATCATTTACCTCTGTGGGAGAGTCACTGTCTGACTCCACGCCCGACACACTGGAGTGTCCTGAGACTTCTTCCCTGAGTTCAGTCTTCACCCTCTCGAGACCCACTATTAAATAAAAACACAGGAACACACCATCAGCTTCAAATGTTGACGGTGAAGACGTTTGGGAACAGCTTCTCTGCCAGTTTAGGGATGACTTACTGAGGAGTGCGGGTTTCTCGACCGTGCTGTGCTGCTCTCGACTGTCCTGCATCCTCTGCGACTTGACGTCCACGCAACTCCTCGGTGGAGGTTGACCGATGGGTATCCTCTCATCCTCCGTCTTTATCGGACTCGTGGCCGGCCTCCTCATATCTCTGCACACATAAATATACATTAAAATGAATTCTGTCATTTCTCCAAAACAGAAGATTTTAAAAGATGCTATTTTGGCAACTTTATTTCTGTTTCTCTACTGTTTTCTCTGACTTGAGTCCTGTTTTTTTTACATAATTACTAAGTTAATACTAATAATTGTCACTATACGTAGATATCATTTAAAAACTGACCATTCCTATTGTGATTTACATTCTTTTCCTATTCAGTCATCTTGGCTTGTTATTGATGTTCTTCAATGTCGTTTGGGAATTATTCCTGCAGTATATTGGATATTTGTTTCACTGTGAAACTATGAACTACCTCACTTCATGAATTATTAAACTTACCAAAAAAAGAAATGACAGCAGTGCATCGCTGTGAATAACCACTGAGCTTTGAATCATTACGCGCAGTGTGAGTGTGTGTGAGTTTGAGTTCTGACCTGATGATCCTGCCGTTCACCAGCATGAGTCGTAGGTGGTTGTCCTCTAAAGACTCAGCAGCAGCCGCAGATGCAGATGCAGTTGACACTTTGTTGAACTTCGCGTGAACCTTGGCACAGAACACTGGGTCCTGGGTGGTGCAGATCAGAATCAGTCAGTCAGTATCATCACATCACCCATACAATACTTTGCAAATACTCCAGAGCATATGCACGATGCTACTTTTGTTCCCACACTGTATTTTGTGTTCATAAAGAAAAATAACACCTATGACAATTAAACAGCGTGTACTACTCGTTTGCTTCTTGGAGCTCACCTCCTCCAGCGGTCCCACCTCCAGCCTCCTCAGCACCTCCCTGGTGTGCCGCTCTAAGATGTCCAGGTTGGATGGCACCTTGGGAGCGTGCCGTTGCTGCTCCCTCAACCGCCTGGCGGCCCTTCTCGCCCGCCGGGCCTGGCACAGCCTCTCCAGCGTGGAGCGAGTAGCCGGGCACGCATTGGATCCAGACGGCAGTCCACACCCACTTCCCTGAGATTTCACTGGCTTGTTAACACTGCCTGGTTCCTCCTGTAGAGCCAAAAAAGTCAAAACATGTAGTCAAGCTCAGGACTAAACAGGCTTTGCAAGTTCATAAACTGCTCCACAAGTTTAGAGCGACCAGTTTGCCCAGTACTCAGGTGTCAGTGAGACATGTAGTCAGCCTGCTACAAACAAAACAACTCTTAGCAGTTAGTTAGTTTTAACCTACCCTTTAGTTTTAATATTGATTACTTATTTTTTAAATTCTTTCATAAGCACATTCTTCTTCTGCTTTCAATTTTGTTGTACATGTACAATGACAATAAAGACTATTCTTCTTATTTACCAACAGTTTAGCCAAAAATAAACACCAAATAGATAGGAGATAATGTACTGCACCAGTTCATGTATAAATAATGAATATTTCTTCTTGAATATGAGACTTTTTTTTAAACATTTGACTTTACAAAACTGTCATGGAGCAGCGCAGGAACAGCTGTATTCATTATTAATTCATTAGCTTTAAAAGCAGCACTGATGCAGTTCAGGACCTTTTAGTAGATCTAACATTGACACCTGCTATAAGTTCAAAGGTCTGTCTCATATATCCTGTCCTCCTCATCCTTCCTTACCTCCAGGTAGCGGATTTCCTTGGTCAGCTCTTTAATGAGATGGTTAGGCCTGATATGGTCTGGTACCTCACTGGTGGGCTCATTCACCTGCAAAAAGCCACAACAGACCACATTCAGACAGGAGAAGTGGACAGAAAGAAGTCTGTTGTTTGCCACTGACACAAATCCACAAGATAAGGTTAAACTAGCGGTGACGTCTCATGCTAGAGCTCCGTTGCTGTGTAACAATAACCATCAGGACTGTAGATACTGGAGGCAGAGGCAGGTGCAGGTAGACAGAGATGACCGTGAGAACGCTGTGACTGACTCTCACCTCTCTTTTCAACCAGGTCCTCAGTGCACTGATTAAAGCCTTCACTCCCTCCACCAGGTAGGTTGGCGGTGGACAGTTGTCTTCTCGTAGCTCTGATTGGATAAAAGGAGAAAAAAAAAACAATTAAATAAAATTAAAGAAGGCATGAAGAAACAACCAATTAAATATCATAAATTACCCGAATGGGAGAAAGATAATTTTTCACAGTAATTTTTAAGATGACAAACAGTCTGAACACAGCTATTACCTCAATATACTGTTTTCAATTTTTTTTTGCTTTTACAATTTACATGCTGCTGCTAACATCACTTACACAGTGGGAAAGCAATTATGCTATTATAGTGATAAACCTGCAACTCAACAGTCGGCCTTTCTATCAAAAGCTACTCATTTTTAAAATGTATCCGTTTATTCTTTTTAGCAATCACACACACAGCTCCTCTATTTCTATCCCCCCCCAACAGCTCTGCTTTTCAAAATAAACTTCAAATATTTATCTCATGTCTAACCGCTGTCATCCCCTGTAATTTCTCACTGTAAAACTAGACCCACCTTTTAAGGTTTCCAGGAGGTTCTTGGCCACGTACCAACAGATGGCCTCAAAGTACGGAAACTTAAAGAGGTCTGGGGTTTTCAGACGACGCTCCATTTCATAACACCTGGATTAGTAACAACAAAACAGTTGACAGTTAAATAATTAAATGAAATGAAAAGAAAACATAAATCACACATTCTTACTATCATGTGAGTTGTTTACCTGAGCTGCATGCCAATATTGAGGTTGTGAAGGAAGTTCCCTCCAAACGCCATGCAATCCTGAGAGGTGAGAACAGCATGGATCCAGCCTGCAGGGGGCGCCAGAACACAAACATTTAACCCAACTGATCAACTGACTAACTTGCAGTACTAATAAAGTACTTGGGGAGTAGGAAAGCCACAAGTCACACTCATGAAATATGCTGCAGGTTAGAGTCGTCTATCTCACGTGAGCGCACAAACACAAACAAAATCCTACCCCAGTCGGATTTTGTAAGAGATAACGCCGTCTACAATGTAGTGTCCCCCGCTCAGATAAACAGACTTCTTTATACAACACAAAGTGAGAGAAAGCAGAGTCTGGAGGGGTAAGGGAAAGAGAGGGGGTTGCTGGTGTAAGACTGATAGACAGGCCTGATAATACACTGCTAGACTGACCTACTGTGCTCTCTGACCCCCACTTAATTCCCACCTCTCTCCACACACACACACACACACACACACCCCTCTCTCTGTCTCTTTTCTTTTAACATCTCTGCTGAGAAAGCGCGGCTGGAAGACTGATTGAAGACATCCATAAGTTGACGGGCCGAATTGAGCTTTGTCTAGTCTGTGCGGGTGTAGCGGGACGGAGAAAAAAGGGGGACTCTATCAGCTTTAAAAAACAACAACAAATGGATGGATCACCGTGTGACAAGAAACATTAGCGTCAATGCAGTGAATGAAAGCATGTCATATTGTGTTAGTGAGATGAAAGACAAACAGCTTTTTACCCTTTTTTAACTTCTAATTAACAACTATGGCACTGCTAGTTAAAGGGACATAAGATGGTAAAATCACATGTAGGGGAGCTGTGATCTTTTCATAATATTACATAAGACCTCTGTTTCTTTTCATTTTTCCATTATAATTATGATCACTAAGAACTGTTTGGGTTGTTGCTCAGGAGGAAATTCCCTCTCTGTTATTTCCCCCTGGCAATGATAGAGGACTTTCAAAAAGAAGACTGTATTTTCCTGGCAGAAGTCATGGGAAGCTCGATATTTTGTTTTAACTTTGTATGCATGTGAGTGTGTGTGCTGCGTACAGATGGCGTTGTTTCAGGCTTTCAGGCTTCCAGACGACAAGTCAGCAGAGTTGCTGCAATACAGTCGACCGAACACTGACTATTTCTATTATAAACAACTGTAACATTCAGTGTAAATGAACATCCTAGAGTCTGAATAGTTATTTGGCATTGACAGAACTGTATTTGTCAACTATTTTGATAATTCTTGAAGTATTTAAAATAATATTTAAGGCAAAAATGTCAAAAAAATATGATACTTCTGGGTTCTCAGACGTGAGGATTTGGGGGTTTTTGACTTTAAAGAAGACATATATTGAAGGCAACTTGTGTTGTAGCATGGTGTGACGGGCATATTTCACCATTTCCCGATGATTTGTGAAAAAATGAGTGGTTGGTTAATTGAAAATATAATGAACTGATAATAAAATAATGGTTAAGTGCAGCCCTAATGAACAGAGTCATATTAAAAACACTCACACAATCATAGAGATAAGCACAAACCTGTAGGGATGAGCAGGGTGGTTCCTTGGGGCACAATACACTTGTAACACTTGTCCACTTTGTCCCCAAAGAACACTTCACTCTGATTGGGCGAGGAGCTCCATGCCTCGTATAGTGCAAGGTTGGTGGGGGTGGGTTTGATCAAGTAGAAGATCTTCTCACCCTGCAAAACAAAACAAAAAAAAAAAGCAGATGAAGATGCGTTGAAATAAACGGACGTGCTAGGCTTTGATGTTTGAGCGCAGCAGCTGTGGTGATGCCGCTTCTGTAAACACCCACAAACATCCCCACCCTACCCTCTTCTACCTCCAGCTTCAAATTAGTGTCAACTACAGTTTATACAAGTGGGAGGTGAGATCATCACCGTAGGCTACACAGCAGTGCTGCCCCTGGAGCTGCTCGATGAATAAATGTGAAGTGAGAAGCAGCGGGGTGACCTTTCAGCGAGTGCTAGGCGATCAGCCGCGACTGCCTGCCTTAAATACTTCAGTGTAAACAAACACACTAAAAATCACTGAGCCTGACGGACGTGAGGGCAGCCTGCTCTCTGATTAAACACCAAATAAACAGTTAATTTGGTCTGGAACGCGTCATTTTACTGAGACCTGAGACATCGCTGTTCACACACACACTTACCCAGAGAACATGGTACCAGACGGAGGTGCCTCCGAAGTCTATGTGGAAATCTGTGTAGCTGTCCTTGACCCCCATAAGGCAGTACTTCTGGACAAAGGGTTTGGGGAAGAAGGAGTCGTCCGGCCAGTAGTTCTCTACCCAGGACATATTCTGAGCCACGTCAGGGACCTGCACCAGCTCAGCCATCCTTTGGGTGGCAGAAAGTAAAAAAAGTTTAGAGTTTAATACTGATACCAGAGTTGTCTTATGTTTTAACCTTGACATCAGGCTCTTAGCATTTCATCTTTATTTGAATTTGCTGTAATTTATTTCTATATTATAAAGCTAGGAGCTCTCAGATTTAATTCCAGTCAGCATGTTTGAGCAAGAAACTAAAAACTATCCCCAAACTGAACTCTAGATACATCTCAGCTCGTAAAAACTCAATAAATCTATCTTTATCTATCCTTATCTCGTACAGAGTACTCCCCGTACTCAGGTACCGGTTTGTCACGGGAACATCTTAAGAAAAAAGTGAAAATTAACCAAAGCACATTGAACTGACTTTTTTCACTCACATGTTTCACTCAGCAAAATTTTTTTTTTTTTTTGCTGCATGATTCTGAAGAAGCTGCAGTAGTTGGTTTGATTTTCACTTTTCAAAATGATCTAGTATTTAGCTCTTTAGTTGTATCTCAAATGAGGAAAAACGACTCGATGCTCTACTGACTTGAAGTGGCTCAAAATGCAACTAAAGTTGAACTTAAAATAGGATGACATGTCTTCATTTCTAAATATTTCACTGGCCACAATCATTCCTGCTCCCGAAGATTCACAGGGGAAACTAATACAAACAAAATTAGACGCTACAAAGATGGCCAACTAAACTAAACTAAACTAAACATACTCACTTTGCTGCATTTTTCCACACAGACAAATATTGATTTATATGAGTATTTTCAGAACTGTGTTTTTTTAAAGGATTAACTGAATGTTTTCTTGTGTCCATCAGACTTGCAGCGTGGCTTACTTGGTATCAGAGAACTCCAGGCTGATGAGGTTGAGGACTTTGGGTCGATGGGGCTTGGTGAAATACTTGATAAACTCGCTGAGCTTCATCTTGCTGTCCGCCTGACGTGCCACATCTATCACGTCAATGACCTTATCGCCACCTACATTGGAGATAAGCGATGAGAGATTAGAGAAACATCACACTGTTTAGTCTATGTAAAAAATCATACAGAGAAGTTCTGCAAACACTGGATGGGAAATGTCTTCCAACTCTTTTTTAATTGGCTGCTGCGTGGGTGTTTGGGGGGGGGGGGGGGGGGTCGCCGGGGTCAGCGGCCTGCTGGCATCTCCGTGTGCTTTTAGAGATCAAGCCCCTGAAGGGAAACTGGCACCAATATGGCAGCGTGGGGAGGGGCGAGCAAGACAATCTGTCAATCTGTCCAGACTACCGGTCCCACAGGAGGAGGAGGAGTGGGTGGAGGTGAGAGGGCTGCTTCGTTTAATGCCTACGTGTGTGTGTGTGCGCGTGGGTGATGTAGAGCGTAGAGCGAAATACACGTATAGATGTGAGAAAGGGTGAGTGCATAAGGATGCGTGCGGTGCGCTTACACCTATGAGACAGAAAACAGATGCTAAAAAAAAAAAGGAGAAGAAAGAAGAAGTTGAAAGAAGGAGACCACAGCGCACAGCTAACCAGTTGGGACGCTACAAATCACACTCGGGTGACACGTGGGTCCGGAAGCAGGACCGGGGTGTAGTATGTGTGTGTGTGTGTGTGTGTGTGTGTGTGTGTGTGTGTGTGTAGCCAGACAGCTGGTTGTTGTATTTCCCCCCTACACACACACACACACACACACACCCCTCCCACACACCTTTTTTTATTACCCCTTTGCATGTTCTCAGTCTCAATCCCACACACACAAAAACATGCACTTGCACTCACAGACACCTCTGAAGGCCCAGCTGGCCAGCGTCTGATGACAGAGAACAGCTGGAGTAAAAAGCAGTCAGTCACACAAGTGAAAGACAAAGCCGCCTGGAAACCACCAAACATCTGAGCTCTAACTTTGGCCTCACAAATCGACGCAAAATCAAAAATCCACGACTCCATCGAACCAGCTCCAGAGGCTCTCGAGCTACCTGAAATCCTGCCAAACAATCTCTGTGATGTATTGTGACTAACCTCTTTAACAAAGCTCGTAAAGAGTTAATTAAGCTAATTGTAGCAGATATATCTTTGTCAACATGTGCACTCTCGCTGCATTAATATAAATCAGTTAAAGAAAATGTTTCCCTCCTTAAACATCAAACCTAACTTTGAGTATTCATTGCACAGTCATGTCACTGCAGCACTTATTATGCTTGTTATAAAGATATTAAGATAGTAGGAATGACCTTCATTACAATATATCAGTATGTCTATTTAAAAAATCACAACCGACTCAAAATTGTGCTGCTAGACTTTTAACCAACATCTTTTAGTTGTTTGTTTGTGGAAAAGATATCATTTCAGTGTACAGACTCTCTACATTTTTCATAGCACTCTTTTCCAGTTTTTCCTTTTTCCATTTATCTGCACACGTACAGGAAAAGAATCTGGAAGTCGCAGTTCTCATGAGCCAAAGCTCAGTCCTTAGAGAGCGTACAGTCCTCCTCCTTCTCTTCCAGAGATGTGTATTCAACAGTATCTCATGACCCCAATCATGTTTATCACTTTGGTGAACTCATGCTCATCTGAAATCACCTACATAGAATCAAATAACTATAAAAACCTGGGTGAATCAATTTTAAACTTCTTTTACTTTTTTCTTTTAAAGCTCTAAATGTTTTTTGGGGATCGACCTACATCGCAGACTCTCTCCTAACATAAGACAGCTGTGTGAAAAACCTTTGAAGATATGACCTGCTGCTGCAATTACTTCCTCAATTAATCATTCAGCCTGTGAAATAGATTGAAAATGTAATTTTTTTCAGTATTTTCATCTTCCGAGGCCACAATAATGTCAATTTAAAGTCATATATGACGCAGGAAATCAGCAAATCGTGACATTTGAGACGCTAGAAACATCATTTCAGTCATTTTGCTGGAAAAACGACTGAAATGATTAATTGATTATAAATTAATTCATTGACAACTTAACGTTGGCATATGTGACACAATCGGTAACATACAAAGTCACGGATGCAGCAAATTACATCATCTTTAAAATCTTTCAGTGTATTATCACATTACAGTGAATCAGCTCTCTATGATATTAGAATATTTTTACATAAACATGCTAATTAGATGATTAAATCTTCAGACGTCGCTGCTTAGGAGCTCAATTACAAGTCAGCAATTTATTGAACACAGAGATCTTATGAAAAGGTAAAGAGAGTAATATGACACTATGTAAAGCTTTTCATCTTTTTGTAAGCAGTAAAGACTTGGACTTCCCTCCTTTGGGACCAATCTTTTCATCCAAGTGAAGCCTTTATGTAAGTATCTCTATGTACGGCGCCAGCATGAGACAGCCTTTCTCACATTACACTACAGCGAGGTACTTAGTGTTTCTACATCATATCAACTCCTGAGTACGAGCTGTATTCATGAAACTTCCTCCGCTGCCTGTTCGTCGATACTTCATTGATACCACCGGGTCTGCTAACTCACCACATGCCATGTTTGCTGCACAGCTGCTTAGATGTTAATAAAACACAGAGGACATCCGTGTTATCGTCATTGTCTCCTAACTGTAAGAAACGTAACCTGATGCCGAGTCCCTGCTCACGACACCTGTGCCTTGGCTTAATGCTCAGTAGGGCATGGGAGGGAAAGAAAATGAGAGAGGCTGCTCTTGTAATCTGAACTTAATGATAAAAAACACCAGTGAGCTTGGTAATGGGCTTGTAATAGGAGCTGGGAAGTGGCAGGCCGCTTCAATAAGGAAGCACAGTGGTCACGGAGAGGGCAGTGAAAGCTTAGCCGTCGCTCATTTAGGACTCATTGAGCCGTCGCCTGATGCCCGATAAGTGGGTTAAAACCCCATGAACCTGGAAACCTGTTCAAATTGGCACACAGATGGCGCCTGCTCAGCGACGGCCACTTAGCTGGCTGGTGTTGGGTGGTTTCATTAGCTTTTAAGCAGACTGATGCCTTCCAATAACAGAGGCCACATCCTTCCCAGAGGATAAACCCTAATGTGTCTACTGTGAAACTGATACAGCTTATTTCAACTTTTCTTTTTAAAAAAATGTTTATTACCAAGCAGCGTCCTTACCCACATACTGCTCCACATCTTTGACACCGAAAGTAGGGTCGGGTAGTTTGAGTCCCAGGCCCTCCATCTCAGTGATGGCTATGGGGTAGTTGAAGCCTTGCCTCTCCAGATACCTGGGTGACACCTGCTCACCCTTCATCCGCATCAAGATCTCATCGCCACTGGAAAAATGAAAAATAAATTCAGCAGGTTTGGTTAATTTATCCTGTTGTCAGTTTATGATATGATATGCATCCTCAAACTTAATACCCTTTACACAAAAAGCTTTTTAAAAGGGTCAAAACACCCCAATTATAGCAGTGAGTGACACTGTTAATGGTCTCCAACCATGCAGATAGTTATAGTTTTATTTGCTCGGGTCACATTGACATTTCTGCTGCCACCCCAATCCTTTTTATTTGGATTTTATAAAGGTCATTTACTTCCTAGCAAGCGGATTTCTTGAACGTCTTATAAAAGAGAGAAAGGTAGGGGAAGAGAAACCCTGATTTCCCCAGCGAGATTCCTTGTGGAGAAAGCTGATTATTAAGGCTATGTAGAGACGTATCCAGATTTGTAAGCTGCTTTTTACATACATGTATGTGCATGACACGACTTCGACTTCAGAAGTAAAGTACTAGAGCTGCTTAATGAATGAAGAGATTTAAAATAATATCCAAAGTCCAGGTAAAACTGATTCTGTCCTCTTAATGCTTTGTCAGTGTGCTCTGACACCAAAATAAAAGTCAGGAAGCAGCATCTTTAAATCACTAACAGTTAAAATATGCAAAATATGCTAGTTACAGATACAGTCCGTGGTGTGATAAATCTGATTAGTGATCTGCTGCATGTATACACAGATTTACAGTAATTAGGTCAATACAGAGCCTGTGAATACTTTCTCTAATTACCTTTGTCACCTGGTTTCTCATTGACTCTCAATAATCCACAGACCTCAGTGAACTATTCTGATTGGAGCCACTTTCTATTAAGCTTTCATAACAAATATAGTAGTTCTATTAATAGTAACAGTTAGAAATTGTAGAGCCAGATCTCAAAAGTAACACGAATACCATCAGTAAGTGAGAAAATATGTATTTTGCTTTGGTAATTTATATTAATTAAACCTTTCAGAAGCCTTTATGAGTGTTACCAAGATGATTTCACTAAGTGTGGAAAGTAATAGTAGCCTCTAGCATGCTATCTTAAGGCTACTAAGCTATGAATAAACTTGTGTTTGGTACAGAAGCAGCTTTAATGCCCTGTGAAAACATCAACTATTCATTAGCTAAACAGCTTAGTTTCAGCTTTATGACAGCACTTTTTTCACTTAATCAGCATGTTTACATGCACTGTAGTGGATACTGTAAATCTGTGTATACATGAAGCAGATCAATAACCAGATTTCGCTGGTTTCCCGTTTCATGCTGCATTCCTATTGGTTGGTTAGTAGACGTATATCGTAGAAGCAGTCACATTGTGAGATGCTAAATTTCTGACAGGCTATCTTTGGTTGCAAAGCTGTGACATCGGCCAACTATGAATCTGCACGATGTAGGTCACTCTGTGTAATGACCTCTCTTTTTCATCCAGCTGTTCCACGCTGTGTTTTCTCTGTCTGCAGTCTATTGTTTCGCACATGCATAGATGTAAAAAGCTCTAGAATAAATCTACCTGCGGAAACTGGTACCAAGAAGTTAAAAAAAGAAAAGAAAAATCAGCTTTCTGGAGAAAATTGGTTGTAACTCGTTAATTAAAGTGCATCTAAACACACTGAATGTAATGAGTTTGTAACAGATTATTTAGATTAGGAAAAAGAAGAATTTTCTGACCACATAGAGGAGCTATTACTTCCTTTGTTTAATTGACCAATTTGGAGATGGTTTTCACTGCAAAGAGTTGACACAAGATATTTAATGGGTACTTGTCATCTACCTGGCGAAGGTCCTGCTCTGCAGCTCCTTGATAAACATTGGGGTGCCAGCTTGCACTGGTTTTGATCCATCATCTGGCTCTGTGTAGTCATGTCTGTGCCAGTTGTTGCGCTTTTTCACTGAAACAAAAAAAAAGACATTTGAGTATGTGTTGTACAGGGCTGTTGTTTTTTCTTTCAGCTCTCTAATTTTATCATGTCACTGCCCTCTTGAAGCTTGTTCTCCCAACAAAGTGGTAAATTATGCACATCAGCACCACTTTTCACGAGGGCAATAATTCACTACTCAACCCTTCTCGTGCTAAGAGATGGAGATGGGAGGGGGCCCCTGTCCAATCAAAGTGGAGGGCTTACAACACCATTCAATTAGCCTGTTAATGTCTACCCTCTGGGCTCTCGGAGGTTAACCCTTTACCCTCCCCCCCTACCCAAAAAAAAAAAAAATCAGACTTGGGTAACACTGCAGAGTGGCCGTTTCCCCTTGGGACCACAGACAGGGGTGGGGTGGTGGAAAATACTGAATGGCAAAGAGGGTTAGATATGTAAATGCAACACAGAAGTAAAGGACAGTGTTTGATGAATGAGACGCATGTTAGGACTGAAGGTGGGACACACACACAGAAATGACAGAGAGCATTACTCACTCAGGGAGGGTCCATGTTTAGGATCACAGTTGGGACAGTGGTAAACATCGATATCCACAGCATGATGCTCTTCTACCTGCACGCAGCTGGAGACGGAAAGGAAACACAGAGTTAGAGCGGCATCACACACACACACATCCTCTAAATATGCCCAAGCGCAATTTATAACCTAAATCTAATCGATGCAAACTACATCTGAGACGTCTGCTAAGATATTTCTCTTCGTAAAACTAGATTTTCATTGAAATTCCATTCAAACAAGCTGGATAAAGTATTTTTATTGATGTATGGTTATGTAGAAAGATTAACTCATGTCAAAAATTGTGTGTGTTACACCAGGATATGTCTGGGGTTAAAAGTTTGATATAGACAAACAGCAGAGTACAGTGTAAATCTGGAAAATGACCTTTGCTCTGATCCATTTTTTTCTTTTTTTTTAACAAATGATCTACAGCTGCAGATCTGAGCCTCACTTTAAGGCCTTCACACAATAATAATACTATAAGGATTAAAACCTCTTTCTTTGTTTTAGCATTTGTTGCAGTCTTGTATTTTTCTCCCATGGATTTCACTGCACTGTCAGCGTCACTTATACTACCACCCCCCGACCGTCCTGCAGCAGCAGCCAAACCACAGGCACCGACACACATGCATTCCTCTGTTGCATACCAGAGCAGCATGGGATGAACAGCGACCCAGTTGCCATTCTGCCCGGATGGACATCAATGACTATTTAGGAGTCAGCAAACTGCGGTCTGTGTGTCTGTGTGTCTGTGTGACTCAAGCATGTACCCAGGTCATTTTTAAGGCTTAAATAATCAGGACTAAGTAGAGCAGAGAGATCACACACAAAGAGGCCTCTGTGCTTAACAGGCCACCATTAACCAAGTCATGTTAAAGTGATTTTTGAGGCCTGGACACAATGGTTATATTCAGGGATTTTTACAATTGGTATTTGAAGAGAAATAACTGCATGTCCCCATTTGACCTGAAAGCATCTTCCGGCTGGGTCAGTGGCAAATAACGGTTTGCAAGCTCAGCAATTCAAAAATAGCTTTAAAAAATAGCTTTAAAAGCAGCATCAGGTTTGTTAAAATGTACATTTTGTATTTTTGTTGGATTCATTAATACTGTGTTTTAGGAAGTTGGATTTGAAGTCAATGTGGAGCCACATTTAGTGCACCCAGCCTGGTCAGGTTTACAGCTGTATTAGTCTGAAGGAGGGTTCATGTAGGCACAAAAAGTGACGTCATTGCGTTGTTCATATTGAGCATAAAGGCTTTGGCGAGCTGTCACGGTGTTTGGTCATGCACCTCCGAATTTTTGCTGTTGTGGTGGAGCTGGGTTTTGCCGATCCAGTTCAATGCGGTGGACTGGTCTACTTTGTAATAATACAACCCAACGTCTTTGTAAAACAATCAATGTGTTTTTTGAGTTTGACATACCATAGAAAACTGTGTCGTTAACCATCCTGCTAAATTTGAATGATTAAAAATGTATAAATATGCAATTATATAAAACTAGGCTTTAAAATGGTTTATGCAAACTCAGCAAATCAGGAACCCAGAAATTGCGAAAAAGTGTTTAACGCTCTATCTAGTTATCAGTATTTTCTCATGATTTCAGTAACAATTGTCTAACATGTATAATAAGTTCAGAAATAAATCAATTAGTTCACTTTACACATACTTCAAACCATTTTTCTAACCTCTTCCTTCAAGCTCAATCAATTCATTTGAATAACAGAACTAGCAACATGGCAGAGTGACGTGGTAGAAAAACAAAAACACGAAAAGGATTTGTGCTTGTTGCTGACATAAACTCATTTTTTACAGGAGAGGGTGGGGGTGGCGGTGGGGGAGAAAAGCCTGGAGGAGAAATGCAGGCTCAGGAGCTGACCACAGCCCCTGCTATCAGCTTTGATCTACAAGAAATTGCAGGAAACTGTAAAGGAAATAAAAGCCGAGGGCCATTAACTCATCAGGAAGTGGTGAGCTTGTGTGAATAACCCCGCTGCACTGACAGGATATCAAACCAGTAGCTTCTTCTTCACAGTTTACAAACAGTTGACATGGTTGAAAAGAACATTTGCATTGCAGATCTTTGCAGTTTTCTGCTAAGTCAGCTTAAAAAGGGCCTTAACAATTACCCTGAGAGACATACTAAACAAATATATTAACTTTACTAGCTGATTGAGTATTCATTTTGCTGTTAAGTCAATCTATTTATGTCAGAATTTGCTTTTTTACAAGTTATTTTCTGCCTACCACATCCATAAAAGATATAAAAATAGGAAAAAGGAAAGCTTCGAGTTGTACTTCATGCCCCTGCACGTGAGTGAGCGGATGACTAACAATAACAGTGTACAGTGCTTGGCGGTAGTATTGGGTCTAGCTCATGCGTCAGGAATCTTGGTCCAAACATGTGGCTGTTCGTTCGCTGGGGGAAAGCATGAGTCACGTTTTTTTTTTTTGCCTTGGGTTTGTAGAGACGTGTGTGAGAGAGCGGAGAGAGCCCGTGTGTGAGCTCGGGGGGCGCTGAGGTGAGGTGACCTTATTGTCCTCATCTCACTCTGTGCTTTCCTTTAACACACTCACACACACACAGGGTTGGAAAGCGGGGCACTGTGCCACATATGTTGGCCTGACTCAGCGTATGTGTCACCTGCAATGATTACTAGTTAAAAAAAGAAAAAAAAAAAAGACACTTGAGCTTGTGAAACTTGAGATGAAGGAAGAAAGAGGAGGAGGAGGAGGTGGTGGTGGTGGTGGTGGTGGAGGAGGGGGAGGGGGTGGTGGTAAACTCAGCTGAATGGGAAAGAGAGCCAAGTATTTCCTGCCATGCTTGAGTTTGCATCATCGCCAGGCTTGCTGGTGATGGTGAATAATGTAAATAAGCTTTTTTTTAAAGCCAAACTTGAGCAAGTCTTTTTCTTTTTTTTCTTCTGGGAAAGTAATCAGTGCGCTGATGATGTAACCACGCTATCAAATATGATAACGTTATCATTGTGTGTGCGTGTGTTGGTGGAGAGAGAGAGAGAGAGAGAGAGAGACACTCTTTCACCTACCAGCCATTCAATTGTATTCACATTATTGTTTGATTGTATTGTATTCTTCTTTTTCTTTTTTTAACATTTCTGTTTCTATTATTCTTCCTATAGCTTAGGCAACAGTCACGCTAATAAAGCACTTTGAATTGAGAGAGAGAGACAGGGAGAGAGAGACAGAACAAAGTCAATATGTCCCATAAAGATACAGCTTTCAGACTGGAGTGTTATTCCTAGAGACTGTGACGGCACTGCAGCAGATTACCAAGCAAAACATCCCTTCCTGAACCAGAGGAGATGTGTGTGTGTGTGTGTGTGTGTGTACTTGCCTAAACCCCCTCCCCACCCGCCACCCCCCTCCTGCCATCAACAACCCCTCTCTCCCTCCACTTCCTCTCATCAAGGGCCTCCTTCCTGTGTGACTGAGAGGGCTTATTCATTAGTCGGCGCTCTGTGAGGGGTTCATTGTCCTCGATGATCAGCGCAGAAAACACAAAAGCTGGAGGCGGGCTTCGCCATTATTTTTAAGCTCTAAATAACCCGCTCTGCAACGGGGAGGTGACACGCCTACATTAAGGGAGAACTGGCAGATCCCTAATGGATGGGTGGTAGAGATAGGAGATAGAGGAGAGGAGATGAGGGCAGTTAAACACACCTGGCTATCTTTATCTATCCCTGAGGAGCACCTGACTCATCCGCCCCCCCCCCTTTTTTTTTCTTCTTTAATGCACTCAGCCAATGCTTACATAAACAGTGGCGGACTTGGACAGCAGTTAGAGCCACTGAGCCCTGACAGACGGATAAGGATCTGTCATTTTGGCCATACTGCTTAAATCATCTAAAAAAAAAAAAGAAAGAAAGAAAAGCGACATAACATCCCCGCAGTGGTTGCAGCTTAAAAAAAAAAGAAGAGATCACTGCCCCCCTTCTCTGTAGTCAGCTGGTAAACAACAAAAGAGGATCACTTTGTTGTTTATGGGGCGTCGGGGGAGCCCCAGGGAGTTTTAACAACTTAATTGTTTTTGGTGCAGGTTGAGTTGCCTCCAAGGCTTCTAGCACCGGGGCTCTGCTTTCACACATGTCTTCAACATGGTCGTCTTAAAGGCCCCCGGCACCCCTGTAAAAACCTACACAGTCATCAGTCTTGTGACCCGTCTGCTTGATGAAATACATCAGCCGACAAACACAGGCCTGAATTCACCTAAAAAAGACCGATGACTGGCTTGCGGATGCTACCTCGTCGCTACACTTCTCAAATAAACATTTTATTATATATTTAAGACCACAAAGAGTTTATTCTGAAAAAGTCGACTAAGAAATTAAATGTTTTCTTAAGCTATTTATGGCAGCAACAATGAGATGTGAAAGTGAAAGAAAATATACATATATGTATCAGAGGTTATATCTATAAAAAACTAAGTTGTGCTGTAGTAATGCAACTACTAGTTGTATAGGTATGAATGGTGATGACACACCCAACAAAGCTTGGGGAAAGATATTTTTACCAGTTCATAAATGTTCCAAACAAAACATCAAAAAAAAAGACTCATGTCCATATTTCAGTTCTGAAACTAAGAAAGCAGACGTGATGATTCAAGTTGAACAAGCTCACTATGGGCAGAGCAGCTCTGATGCTTTGCTGAATGTTTTGGAGAGTGTACAGACATGGCTCACTATGAAACTGTGGTGGCAAAAAATTAGGCTATGGTGGGCCGCTACAGTCTATATCATTAATGGGAAATGCTGTTTATTATAGGTATATTGCACGGTTGAATTAACATTAGTAGTATACATGACATACTAATATTACACAGTATTGGACATTAAAAAGGGTTATCACAGACTTTTCAGTATCAGTGAATGTGATGCCCGATATGTTTTTAAAAGTTATATAGACAGCATATTATGTATATTTGATCTTTTTTCTTAATTCAAGTTTAATACAGTTATGTTTCTTTTGTTCTATGTGTTTATTTTTTAATTCATATTCAATTCCCAGAGGTGTTTTTACTTTTTCAGAGCAGAGTTGGATGGATAAAATGTGTGTTAATCTATATATTTTGTACATATGACATTATCGGCCAATATATCGATATCAGAATTTTTTTGCTCCCTCAAATCCAGTATCGGTCGGGTCCCTATCTTTAATATCATAATGCAAACTGACTGCTAATCAATACACGAGGGTGCTGACCTCTAATTAACATTGATCAAGCTAGACTTGCTGCCTGCTGCTCCTGTTATTAGTATTAGCCATATTTCTTTATTATTACTATTATTAATGTTGTTGTTGTTGTTGTTATGCATCTCTACATCTCTCTTTCTCTCCCATCCAGAGTCTGATTCTGCTTGACGTTTCTTCCTGTTAAAGAGCGAGTTTTTCCTTGCTACTGTCACCAAGTGCTCACTGTAAATTAAAGAGTACAGTCTACATCTGATCTATATGAAAAGTGCCCTGACTCTCAAACAAAATAAGGATGAGCGACTACATATTGGGTACAAGATACTCTATGGCCTTCATTTTTCTTTTCCATTGACTTAGAAAGGGTACCATATAACATTTAAACAATATATATAGTTTTATTTTTCTATTTTTCCTGGTATCTACACATCTATGCTATTGTACATGAAAGTGTACTGAGTCCTGTGACAAAAAAAAAAGAAAAGAAAAATGCCCCGATAGACTTTTGTTGTAATTTGGTGCCACATAAATAAAACCGACTTGAATGACTACGACGCTGAAGTAATAATGTTGTAGTAGTTGTAGTTTCAATGCTGTAGAAGTAAGTAGTGCTGTTTCCCCCGCCAAGAGACTTGCTAATGAATGTGGACATCGCTTTTAACAGGAGCGATGTGGCTGCTCTTTATTTTAGTGAATTAACTTATTAGACCAGACCTGAAACGTCTTTTTTATGGACGACACTGGTTTAACAAAAAGGATCCTTCTACTCATTCATCCATCCACTTAGCGTAAACACTAAAAAAAAAAAAAAGGCACTCGGTGGAGGCCATCCATCTCTCTTTAGTGCGCGCACACTCTGTGCGACATTGACGGATCGTGCATTGAACTTGGCTCGCCAGAGCGCCCCCATCAATCATTCCCTCAGTCCCCATCAAGCCCTCTGCTCTATCATCACCCCCACCACCGTCAAAAAACCCCCAAAACTCAGATGGAGTGCCCTGACACCTACACCAGCAGGGTAACCTCTGTGATCGGACGTGACCCACTGAGGGTTTCCAACACACTAACATCCACTGTCTTAACATCGGTCTGGGTCATGTAGACATTGGAGGCGATCCCATTACATTATGTGAGAGTTGTAATTAGGCTTCCTCATTGATATGAATGGCGACACCATTTAAAGCCAATGTAGACGGCTCTGGAGAAGAAAAAAAAGTTGCGTCATCCGGCAAAAAGTTGAACTTACCCTCAGCTTTTTCTACAAATGACTGCTGTCGTGATAACTTTCTGGAGCGGTTAAAATCTTCCTTTTATAAACCGTTTCGTGATGTTTCGGTGTCGATTAAAGCCTTCAAACTCTCTGATCTGTTACTCAAACTGGATTTCCTGGGCCGTTTATCATCGTCAGACCAGTACCTGAAACCTGAAACTAAAAACGTCCCTCATCAACGTAGCCTTTCACATTTAGAAGAGAGTCTTAAGTTTAGGGTTTGTAATTAAATCAAAAAGGTAGTGGTGCCAAATCTAGAGTTCAGGATACCCCCAAAAAAGGGTTGCAAGATAAATTTGAGGGGTCATTTAAAAGATGAAACACATCTCTTCTACATAAAATGACTTTCAAAGTTTACGGGCTTTTCAAAATCATTCACTTTTTCTTGTGAAATATTGCGTAATAACTTTTCGGGTTCTGCCAATCTTTTTAAATATGAGAAGTGAAAGAAGGACAATTACATAATTACGTAAAGGAAATAGTAAATGGGTCACACATACTCCTTACTTTGCTTTAAGAGGCCACGTATAGCTCACAGCAACACTATACTTTCCCCGCAACCTCATTAATTAGAAAGTGACATGGTTTGAGATGAGTAGTAAAGGCTAATCTAATAATAGTTTCCAATTTATATAGATAGATATTTTATTGGTGCCAATGGGGAATTCAGGTTTCCAGCAGCTCAACGTAAGCATAAAAGTAATAAAGCTATTAACAGCAGACAATAAAAAAGGAGGTGCAAGATTAAAATAACGTCAGCAGCAAGATAAAAGAACGATATGCAATATGAAAAATAAACACTACCAATAGATACTAAACATGACTTAAAAAGTGCAAGTTACACTATTACTGGTACTGGTTTAAGTATTGTCACTTTATAATGGAAATATAATGTCAGTATTGTGATATTAAAACTATACTGGTGGAGCATTGTGTGTTAAAATACTCATCTAGACAAATATGCCCTTTCTTTATCTCTCTAAAGATCACTAGTCCGACAAAGATAAACCACACAGTGCTCTGTTTACTGCACCCAAATCCTCATCCCAAGTCTCTCTAAAGGCTGTATTGTGTAGCGAGATGCTATGAGATACAGGTGATGGAGAACAGGACACTCTCCAAAAACTGAGGCGGCCAGACAAAGTCGCCAACCCCCCCTCCCTCACACACACACACACACACAAAAACACAAACAGTAGCTCGGCTAGCACGCTGACAAAACGGGCACGGGACGTTGAGCTCTTCTCCTTTTTTACTCCATCAGCGAGCCGTCATCCACAGCCAGAGAATATCCCTTTCCCTTCTGGCCAGCCTCGTGGGAAAGAGGCTGAAAATGTGGCTGTTTTTGGAGCTGCGCTGCGTGTATGTGTGTGTATCTGCTTATTAGTCATCAATGGGGGAAGCTCCAGCATTTGTTCTTTTTCTTGCTGGCAACATGACACACACAGCCAGTCTTTTTTTTTTTTCCTTTTCTCTCTCTCTCTCTCTCTTTTTTTTTTGGCTTCAATATGCCACAAATTCTGGCGGCCAAGTTTTTTGGCAAGCACGCCTAATGTGGTTACGCAATGGCTTCCGTCATTTCAACACGAGCAAAAAGCAGATTATTGTATTCATAAACAGTTGCCGTGGAGACGCGCCCACAGACTGATTCAAGACGGACCAAAGAACGGAGCGTGTGTAAGTTTGGGTCCAGATTGATAATAAAAAAAAGAAAGAAAGAAGAAAGTAAGTGACAGCTACATGAAGTCAGATCTAACTGGTTGCCTGTTTTTGCCAGACGTCAATTTAACAGCACGCCATATGGAGAAAATCTGCTTTTTCTCACTTTTTCTCACAAAACACCAGCATATAAAAAGGGGGTAAACCCAAATCACCCAACTATAAGTACAGTTTCTACTATGAACAAGGTCACTCTATCAACCCCAAGTCAATATAGAGCGACCATGACCCCAAATCACAGCGTGCCCACTGCAGATATTGGGTGTGAACTAAAGAATGTATGACTGAAATCTGACATTTAAGCTTAGCATGCACAGACACACAAAAGGACATGTATTGCACAATGATAATTCCTATTATGATTTATGTCAACCACCCACACACAAGCTCATGAATCATTGAAACAGCATCCAACCCCCCCCCCCCCCCCCCCCAAACACCCCCCTTATAGTCAGTAATGATGTCACAATATCAGAAAATAGGGTCAACAATCAACCATAGTCATAGCCACCCCAGGGATAATATTATGCCTGATGCTTGGTAGCCTTTAAATAATCCCCCTTTTTACCACTAGGGGTCTCCTGCCATGTGCCTCTTCTGCTTGAAAGGGGGATTTAAATTTCTCAAGCTGTCAATCAAAAAGCCCGACCATAACAAGCTCCTTGTTCTCTCTCATTTGCTTTCCACTCAAGTAAAACACACACAATAAAAATACAAATAACTCAAATTAAACACAAACAAAAACACATCTGGAAATCTCTACATATTATATTATAATATTAATAACCCATGTTTAAAAATAAACTGCAGATTGTGTCCAAGCATGTGGAAGTTGGATTTGAAGTGTCGCCTACTTAAATAAGTTTAAAGTACAACTAAATGGTGGGCTGTGCTTGCCATTACCTTAAATAACCTGACTTTGATGAGCTACATTTACGACTCAAACAAACACGGGATACACACTGCGACTGCTTTAACCGGTTCATAATCCATTAAATCACTGTGAAGAAATATATTAAACTTGTCTTTAAAGTGTCTTCAATTAAAAGGGAATAAGAGCTCGACAATCCTCGATATATAGTGCCGCATATTAGTACAAAAAAACTATTTAATTTGAGTCAATAATGTCGTTTATGAGCGCAGACACATAGAGCAGATCTGTGTTGTACGTTTTAAAGCTATTGCCCGAACCGTGGGGTAAATTTAAGGGCTGTTTCAGAGGACTAAACCCCCACTTTCTTTTCGTAAAGTCGGCGTCAATAGAGGATTTAAAACCCCCGTCGCCCACCGCTAGCTCGTTAGCATGCTAAGCTACCACTCCACCGTTAACAGAAACGTCGCCTCTTCTTTAACAAATCCAGTGTTTGTCGCTCCAAACAGGCTTCACCTCTAAAGGACACCGTAACCAACATACCTGCCGTGGAACCAGTCTTTACAGATGTCGCACTCGATCATAAACCGGCTCACATCGTAGGGCTGCCGGCAGACACAGTACAGCGGGGCCGCCGCCATCTTCCTACTGTCCCCAAACAACGCAGGAATGAAGCGGGGCGGAGATTTAACCCTTCGTCCGGAAACACCCGAGTGCCGAGAGCCGGGAGCCGAGTCGAGGCAACCCCACCTCTGACGTCAGATTCCGATTTCTTCATTTCCATCTGGTCGTGTAGGCGCACTAACAATAGGCACAAACTTTTTTCCAATCAATGAATGACACAGTCACATTGTTTTTAGGGCATTGTGTCGTTGCAGTTACAGTCAGAAACCTGTATTCAGGGAAATATGATGACTGTGAGACCAGAATAAGGGAAATGTTGAACCTCAATATTAGACTTACTGTTTCATTTAGGATTATGTGAGTTCAGAGGAGAGATTTAATATTTATAATAGTTTCTTTTAATGAATTTCAGCGGATATAATCATTTTACCCATTAAAGACATATAAAAATACTCTGCTTGGAACAATAATGTGTGTCTGACATGGTTTATTCCACAAAAAGAAAATCCTTAATATAAAGTGTAGCTCAAACATTCAACTGTAGGAACAAGGAGAAAAGTAAGTGACTTTAAACGTAATCCATCATAACAAATTCAAAATGCGTAACAATAGTCTCAGTTAGTTAAAACATCTTTTAAACTGTATTTGAGGACCTCCTTCTGTCTGACAAGTTTATGCTCAATTTGAAACAAAAATCCAAAAGGATCCTGTCCATTTCCCGCACCAGAAGGCAAACCTTTGGGAGCAGGGCCTTTAGTGTGGCAGCTCCTACACTTTGGAACTCGCTCCCTCAGGACATTCGCCGGGCACCAACTCTGGACTCTTTTAAATCAATGTTGAAAAGGCACTTGTTCCTGGAGGCTTTTGCCGGCTAAATGTGTGTTTTTGTCTGTACTGTACTGTTGTTGTCTGTGTTTCTTGTTATTGTGAAGTGACCATGGGTTTCGTGAAAGGCGCTATACAAAATAAAGTTATTATTATTATTATTATTATTATTATTATTATTATTATCCTCCGAGATATACTTATCTGAATGTAAGGAAATGTATTGTAAATGTAATGCCTTAATTATTCAACATTTTACTCAATTTTACTTCAAGCAACCAGACATTTGTAGAAAAATATATAATATTAATAAACTAACTAAAACTACCATAGAGTATCTAATTCCAGATGTGCAGCCACAGCCCTGACTTGTCAGTTACTTCTTAACAAAGGCGATAGGGTGCAAAATAAAAGAAGCATAAATGTGTCCCATAATCAAAAGCTTCTTTGCCAGCAGAAAATTTGCACAGTTGCAGAGTTTTTTTAAAAGTGTTTTCACACCTCTCCTTTCCAATGCACTGCATTGATTATTCTCAACCTTATAACAGAGGAGTATCAAAAACCCAAACACAATATCCACCCCTGGTATGTCTCCATGGAGCGTGTCTGACATGCCCTACGTGCTTGTGTGGTGAATAGCAATGGGACCACCGACCCACAGCTTGATCTGTGAGCTGACAGCACCCATCCCCCAACACGCCCATCTGTGCTGCTCTGCATAGGCAAGCAGGCTCGGTGCATGCAGAGACGCACGAACACTGGCTGCACAGAAGACATATAGGTTCATCTGCAGATCTCACTCTGCAATGTTTTTGTTTTCTTCTTTCTCTCCCTCTCTCTCTCTCTCTCTTGGTGCATTCCCACCATGCAGCAAAACATACACATCTCCTTTGTCCTCAGGGTGATAATAGCAGCCTGCACCACTTGGTTATACTAGATCATTATCATGACTTCACATGAGGTTTTCTTTCTTGTCAAACCATAGAGTGAGCTATGCCACTTCATGCCTGGTGTGCAGCCCCCCCACATGCCTATAAACACTCCTCCTCCAAGTTAATTATCCCTTTTTAAGGGAAGTCAGTGCTTCTTAGGATGGGTCAGTGTCATGACTAATGGATGCTCAACTTCTCCACTTCTTAAATGAATCTTGTGATCAATAACATTAGAACGGGCCAGTTTAATCCACCTAAAAAGCATAGATGGAGTTTAAAATATTATCAGTGCCAGTGCTTTGTACTTATTATATAACTTGATTGGTTATTTCCTCTTTGCAAAGGCCAAACATGCATTCAAAAATAAAAAAATGTAAAAATTGACTGTATTTTCAGACTAGAATAAGTAAAGTGAAAGTAAGCTTGTAACAGAATCATTTTGTATATGTGTTGTTGGGTTTTTTTAACAAACAAAGACTATACAAACAAACAACATACGTATCTATCACTATTTATACTTGATCAGTCTAGACGTTTAAAAAAAAAGAACTGCTAGCAAAAGTTAGTTTGAGCAAGCATGTGGTCTGGTGCAAGTACTAAAGCATTATGCATAGCGTAAAAGCACTATATTAGGTACACCTGTACAATCTAATGCAATCTAATACAACATATCCATCTTAAATTCTACTTTTAGGAAGTTTATACATTTTCAGTTGTTGAGATTGACATAAATGTGATAATTCTACTTTCAGTGTATTATTGAGGTCATAGTCGATGATGGTGGCGGTGTACTGGAGTGCATTATTGTACTTTCCCCCTAACTACTAAATGCTTTCTCAAACCACAGTGTAATTAATGTAGTCAGCCATTTTTTGTCAGCAGCCCGTTTCTTGAAATATCCACATTGGTTCTCATCCATCTCTGGTTATAGAGATGGATGAGAGTGTCGTATTTCATGATCTTTGTTTTTAATGAAACCAACGGCCAACAACGGAAGGATATTCAGCTAAAAGCTACGTTTCACTTTCCATGTTCTCATCTAAAAGTACAGTTGGTTTCTGCCTTTTTAATGCCTGTTTGTCTTCTGCAAAGGAGCATTAGTTTTTTTTTAACCAATCCAGTTATGTAATAAGACAAAGCACTCTCACAGATAATGTTTAAAACTGACACTGTGCTTTTAGCTGGATTAAACTGGCCTATTCTAATGTTAGTAATCACAAGGTTAATGTAAGAAGCAGAGAAGTTGTGTGTATGCACAGCATCCATCATCAGTGACAGTAAACCATCTTAAGAAGCACTGACCTCCACTTAAAACGCATAATTAACTTGCAGCAGGAGTGTTTGCAGGCGAGTGGCGGATCTGCACACCAAGCATGAAGTTGCACAGCTCACACTATGAGTTGACAACAGAGGAAACCTAATGTGAGGACATAATAATGATCTTCTACAACCAAGAGTTGCAAGCTGCTCTTATTACCCTGAGGACAAGGGAGATGTTTATGCCTTGCAGTTGCAGCAAGCTGGGAATGCACTAAGGACCAAAAAAAAAAAAAAAAGGAAATTTGCAGATGAACCCAACTGAACATGTATATAACAGATTGCAAATAACAAAAAACTGAAAAGTCTGCTACAGTTTCTTCAGTATTAGATAATACATTTATTAAACCTTCAAAAAACTTACAGAAATAGTTGATCAGATATTGACAAGTATCTGTTAGATAGCAGGAATCATAGCTACACGTTTGCATTAAGTTATAACACATCCAAACTCATTATTAAACCCGTTTATTTCACTTGTCTGTTTAAAATGATCCATAAAGCTGTAAAGCAACTATAGCATTTCGGTATTAAAGCGCCATCTGCTGACTGGATAGTAAATTGTCTGCTGCGCGATCACGCTGTACAGGCTAGGGGGACGCGCACGCTATACGCGCTCCGATTTACCCCGGCAAGCATCATCCACTGCCAGCATCATGGATGGATAATAATACATCCATGGCGAGCATCATGGATGGATCATCATGGTGTACTAAAATAGCAATATCATTCAATATCATCTAACTGGACGCTAAAAGAGGTGAGATCAATAATAAATAACCAGTGATATCTGCTGCTTCACGATGAACAGCCAGTAGATTTATTTATATCTTCAGTGAGACATCTAAATCATTTTTTATGACTTTGTAGTGTCTATAATGCTTATTGTTGAGTTTAAGCCTTATCCTTTTAATTGACCTATCGTTTATTTCCTGCAATATTCATGTGGTGTTAATATGAGGTGTTGAAATCAGTATCAGCAATACTTTATTCATCCCTGAGGTGAAACTGGGTCATGTTATAGTTGCTGACGTTGTAGAATATAAATATAAATAAGCACAGATAATTATAATGTGTGAAAATGTAGAGGTATCAGACTGGGATCCTGGCTGTAAAACTGATGCACTTTTGTGTTTTTTGTTGTTGTTGTTGTTGGTTTTTTTTGGTGATGGAGGAGGTGAAGAATTGCCCTGAACCTAAAGATGAGGCGTGTGTCCAGGAAGAAAGCCCTTAGCCTGGTGAAGGAGCTGGACGCCTTCCCCAAAGTGTCAGAGAGCTATGTGGAGACGTCGGCTACAGGAGGAACAGGTGGGACATCCTTCTGATAAAATAAAACAACAATAATATAATAATTTTCTTGCTGATCATTCAGAATATGGTTGGGTAGGAGGACTAACCACCTTCTCTACTCCTCTGTTTCATCTGCAGTGTCACTGATAGCTTTCGGTGCTATGGCACTTTTGGCTATCTTAGAGTTCTTTGTTTATCGAGACACTTGGATGAAGTACGAATATGAAGTTGACAAGGATTTTTCCAGGTGAGCTTAAATTCAGAGGTGTCTTACATCTTTCAGTGTAGGTTCCACCCATAAAATTTGGCTCAACACCAAGCAAAACGTTTGGACACACAGTGTATAACCCATTATTACTGTCTCTTTCCTTTTCTTTCATTTACAGTAAATTGAGAATAAACATTGACGTCACAGTTGCCATGAAATGCCAGCGTGAGTATCCTAACCACTCATTGATATGCACTGCAGATGTCCATATATATATATGCATCAGTTATTGCAGGGATTCATTCATTGTCCGTGATTGCAGATGTTGGGGCAGATATTCTGGACCTGGCTGAGACCATGATCACGTCTAACGGCCTCCAGTACGAGCCTGTGAGTAATCCTACGTGAGCACTCTAGTTACGTTTAAAACTGTTTGTTAGTAAAACGCAACACTGACACAAACTTTTTTGCAGCACAAGTTATCATCGAACCATCCAAATAGTAGTTTTTCCTCCAGGGTCTAGAGACGTTAGTTTTTACATCTCGGTCTGTTCTCTCTGTATATTTTTTTTTCAGGTTATATTTGATCTGACCCCACAGCAGAGATTATGGCAAAGGTAAGCGTTTATGAAATGACTCTAGAAGTTATTCTATAAATTAGCTTCCATATGTTTTATGTCTTAATTCTAGTTTAAAAGGTCTGAAAAATATAGCTGGCTGTTGATTTGTTGTTGTTGTCTATTTCAGTTTGTTTTGTAATTAAATTTGATTGAGTTTTGTTTTTCATGGCCATAGAAAGGTCTTTAGACTCAGAGCTGGGTAATGAGAGATTTAAAAGACTGCTTTTGTACTTCCTGAAACACTCAGGTATTGGTAGCAGTTGGGGAATCTTACATAACTGCATTCCAGGTGTAGTTTGTTTACAAATGCGGTTTCGAGCAAGTTGTCAATGTTGCCAATCAGTTTTGGGGTTTTTTTGTCCTCAGGACGTTGCACCTCATTCAGAGCAGGCTGAGAGAGGAACATGCTCTACAGGAAGTCCTGTACAAAACTCTCCTCAAAGGGTCTCCCACTGCCCTGCCACCACGGTCAGTTTCATTTGTCTAACATAACTCTTCTTTTTTTGTGATCAGTTATTTATTGCTTTTGCCAGGCACAAGTGTTTTCTTTGTACATGTAAGATTTCATGTAGACATTATGAAGCCTGTTATATATACTGCTAATAAACAATGAAATTGTGTGTGTGTGTGTGTGTGTGTGTGTGTGTGTGTGTGTGTGTGTAGGGAAGATGCTTCTGTGGAACCATTTAATGCTTGCAGGATACATGGGCACGTCTACGTCAACAAGGTGGCAGGAAACCTTCACATCACTGTGGGAAAGTAAGAAACTGTGAATTGTGAAGACAACAATGACAAGATAGAGCTGGAGGTTGTACTGCTCTGTGTTAATAATGTGTTACAATAGAGTCATAAGACTTTGCAAACATCTGGATCATCCTACATGGGATTACAAGACACTGCCGTTTTACAAAGTTTGCATCCTCTGGTAACACATTTACAAAAGCATGTATGTATGTGGAAAAATCATTTGGGAAAAAAAACAAATAATTGAATGAAATCCCAAATGAACGGTTCACAGAAAAGAGCAATTACATATCTACACCCTATCCAGATAAAGTGTTTTTTCTTTTCTCCCAGGCTTTCTCTGGGCCAATTTCTATGTTATATATGTGATCAACCAACCCAGTCTTTATGCATCACCCATACTTTCAAAATCAATATCTTTTTTTCTTACTTAACAAAGAATTGACCAGTTCACAATAAAATAATGTGTAAATATGTGTAGAATATATGTAAACATGATGAGTTGACATAAGGAACTGTTGACATTCATCCTTTAATGCCAGTGTTTTGTCTTTTTCAGGCCTATTCACCATCCTCAGGGCCATGCCCATATTGCAGCTTTTGTGAGCCATGAAAGTATGTAAAAAAACCAACAATGATAATTATAATAATGCTTGAATATGTTTGTCTGACAGTGCAACTCATTTATAATCAGCTAATGTCTGTAAGCAAAATTAGTTTGGCTCTCCAGGCAGCTGTACTACTTTATTTGATAAAAGAAAAGCAGATGTTTGGCTGCCAAACAAGTATTTGTTCAGCTGAATGTTGCATAGATCTTTCATGTACAGAATAATTTGATTGAGATTCACAGGTTGCATATAAGATATATATTATTATGAATTATTGAGATGCTTCATTTTTCTCCTCAGTCAAATTTATGATGACAGGTTTGAAGCCAACAAATGTAGAATATATGTTTTTCCACTTTCACTTAGAGAGGGCTTTCAGTGAGTCTCCACAGCCTTAATTGAACCTCAGCCTCCTCTCATCTTTGCATTACAGCGTACAACTTCTCCCATCGAATAGACCATTTATCTTTCGGGGAGGAGGTACCGGGCATCATCAATCCTCTGGACGGCACAGAGAAAATCACCCATAACAGTAAGTTAATGCTACTCCCATTGACAGGAGAGGATAAAACATATGATGGAGTGGGTTTCCTAACAAAGAACATTAATGAGGTGTTGGGACATATTTTAATTTTCACAAGTTGGCCTAAACTGTCCTTAGCTCACCTTGGATGATCATAAATTAAGTACTATTGGGATGAAGTTTTCTTTAAAGACAGCACTTTAATGGACTTGATTGAATATAAAGTTTCACTGAAAGTGAAAACAAATATAAATCACTAGTCATTGTTGCACTTTTCTGCCACAGACAACCAGATGTTCCAGTACTTCATCACAGTGGTGCCCACCAAACTCAACACATACAAGATATCTGCAGACACACACCAGTTTTCTGTGACTGAACGAGTGAGTAAAAATAACACAAAGGAAGGAGAGAGAAGGTGAGGATGAAGGAAATGATAGTGACCACCATGCTGTCTGTTTTCAAGGAGCGGGTGATAAACCATGCAGCAGGCAGTCACGGTGTTTCTGGCATCTTTGTGAAGTATGATACCAGCTCTCTGATGGTGACGGTCAGCGAGCAGCATATGCCACTGTGGCAGTTCCTGGTGCGACTGTGTGGCATTATCGGGGGTATATTCTCCACCACAGGTACATCTAGTTTAAAGGATGGATTCACAGTCTGTTCTAAAGTAACAGTGAGGTGACTGAATGAACACTGACATATTTTTCCTCCAGATGCACTTTAAATGTAAGTGATGGCTAACATGATCCACAGTCCTCATTTTTGAGCAGAAATGTATTTAAAAGTTAATTTGCAGCTATTATGAAGCTTCAGCTGTTGAAATTAGTCAAATTAAGTCAATATCTTTCAAATTTAATCTTTTAGTACCATTTTTTTTTACTATGGTTCCACTGGAGCTGAACAGAAGACACAGAGATATTTTTTTATTGAAAAGATGAACAGATATCCACTTAATTTGGCTAAATCATTTAAGATTTAGATATCAGATATTATATTAGATATAAAAACATTTATTTCCCAGAATTAGGACTGTGGATTTCGTCTGCCATCACTTGAATTTAAAGTGCATTTGGAGGAATGATTACAGGAGGACAAACGTGTGTCAGTGTTCATAGACACCTGACAGAGATCTTCTAATCGTCAGTATGAACAGGAGGAATGATTACAGCAAGAAAAAACAGTTTCAATGATCGTACAGGCTTCTGATTACTCTTTTAAAACAGACTTGAAACAATGTAATATATTTCATTTGGTTGTTTTTACAGCTGAAGCTACTTTGCAGCATTAGAAGCTTTTAAACAACTAAATATGTTTCATCAAAGTATTTTAGCGACTTGTCTTAATGCTGTGTGGTTCTCCCTCTTTAAAGGCATGCTCCACGGGCTTGTTGGTGTCTGTTTTGATGTTATCTGCTGTCGTTTTAAACTCGGAGTCTACAGACTTAGAGAGGTGAGTAGTTACCATTATCCAAAATACTTCCTCTTGCCCAAAAGACATTCTGTCTCCATCACAGTGAGCAATATTTTGCTCAATATCAGAAGAAATTGTCACTGTTTCTATGAAAGAACACAATGAAATAGGCCTAATAGACTTACCTGTCCTGAATCTGTTCTAGGATGTGCCACAACACAATCAGATGAACAACCTGAACAATCATCAGACCCCTCTGTTGGCTGACAATGACCCTCAGGAGTAGGAGGTTTCCAGTGCCAGGGGTCTCCTCCATCACTGAGCTGATGCTGCCTCCTGATGTGGAAAACCATTCGAGTGACAGATGGCTTAATTCAGACCATCAGAAGCTATCATGGTATTTGTTGCTATTTCATTTGTTGGATTGTGATTTATTTGCCAACATTATTGAATGTTATTAAATTGTTTTTCTACTGAAAGAGGAAAAGGAACATTGCGCGGTTCACTTGAATATTATAATTCATATCGGTTTATTGCACTACAGAGGAAATGTGTTCCCTGTGACTGCAGCTGTGTGTTTTTTGAAGCATTATTGGCTTTGGATATCATATTAGTGTTTTGTTTCTTTGGAAATCTCCTAATAGCTCTGTTGTCTTTGCTGAAGCAGTGCATGATACTGATCTTTTCATTGTCCTTCTGACTCCATTAAAGTCGAGATACCAAAAAATATTCAACAAGTCCAGTGTAGTTTTGTTTCACAGTATTAATGATGCTTTGATTTACTCACATCCAATTTCAAAAGGTTTTTGGGTGCAGACACATCTGATTCGTGCTTGATTTATCTTAGCCTGCATTGTAAATCAAACATCCTTTTAAAACTGAAGCTCTGTTCAAGAGGTGAAACATGCCCTTGATAATAGCTGCTATATTTACTATAGGTAAGTGAGCATATTGGTAAACTAACGAGCCTGAATAGTTTGAGAATTAAGATCGATAGAATTATTAATTAATTAAGTCTGGAAACGCATAAAAACAAAAAACTAATATTTAAACCCCTCTGTACTGCTTCACAATTTAAAAGATACTCCAGTGATTTAGTATTTTATTGAGAGACTTATCAGAGAACGATTAAAAGAATGGTTAAAAACATCAAAAGTAGCAGATGCAGATCTATCCTGATTTTTAGTTCCTTGCATTAGCCAGCCTCCAAAAATGACTAACCTGCCCCTGCCTGCATGGTAGATTACCCAATGTCTGCACTCTGTGTAAAATGTGTATTCTCTAAAACCAATCTGAGAAAGTCCCTTTTTTGTGGAAAGCAGCAGCATAAGAAACAGAAGAGTAGTGGTGGAGAAAGTGGTTTGAGGTGTCAGTGAATTGTTGAGGTTTTGTAAAAAAAAAACCGACATGTTGAGGTTGAAGGCAAGTTTAATGGACCGCACACTCTGCACTTTTTCTTGTCTAGTTTATTTCAGTTTTGCCAAGCAGACTTGAATGAAGTGTTGTCAGAGCAGGGAAGGTGGTCAAACAGTTTGCAAACGACATTTGAAAAAGAATAAGATGAAGTCATTGGTTAATGTGTTGCCGTTTGTTACACACAGTAACAGTAGCTCCAGCCATGGGTTTAGTGTACCAACAGTGCTCTTCGTTTGGTATGCTAACGGCAAAGACAGCACTTTGTTGTCAAAATGGACACACATGAGAGCAAACCTCCACACAGACAACACTGTTACAACAGCCCTGTAGCTCTGTATGAACAATTCTGACAAAACCACATCATCACACAGGCCAGACATTTTGGTTCATTATCCCCTTCTGAAATTAAGAGGACAGTTACCATAGTTACATCAGAGATATAGGCTTTGCATAAACATTTATTTAATTTTTGTCCCTTTTTCTCCCATAAAGGCTCGTCATTGTTACGCTTTTGTGTTCTGTCAAGAGTTAGGTCTTGCAACGTATACATTACTTTACAGTTTTCTTATTTGTTTAGTAGAAAACAGACTTGCCTCTCACACGTTAACACTTTTGGTAGACTCTGTGGGAAGCTCTGTGGTGAGATCCTGTGAAGAAACTCACCAAGCAAACAAAAAAAAAAATCAACAGTCAAATACAGTTTTTGGTAGTCTATAAGAATAATATGCAAGTTCAACTATTTACAGGTCATCCAAAACTTGGGATCAAGGATGTAATGTCAGAAGGGCCTTCACCAAGTCTCTGGTCCATCACCTCGCAGTCTTGTGGTTTAACAAATGGGTCACAGTTGTTGCTTGCTAACAAATGGCAGTCCACCACTTAATCCATAAGGTGTGGCATCCCTCAAGGCTCCATACTTGGTCCTCTACTTTTTCTACAGGTTTTCACTCCGTGACCTTTTTAGCAGCTACATGTACTTGAATTTTAAGTCGTATTTCCTTGCTGCCAAAAGCTTAACAGCAAAGACAGTTGTTCTTCTATGTTTCGGTGAAGCTGAAATGTTCTGTCTCCTCTAAATGGAAAACTCCATCCTGTAATAAAGCATGATTTAATGCACACGTGGGACATTTAACCAATCTAAACATTAGTTTCCAATTGTTGTTTGGGCTGATTTTAAAAGTGACTCTCCAAACATAAAATATCACACTCAGCAATACCTGACGAACTTGCACTGACCCTTTCGCTATATCGAGGCCTGCCTCAAGAATTAGAAGAAATCCTCAGGCAAGTCTTCACTGGTCTGCTGCTGTCCTCCGGGGATGTTCAGGCCATTCCTTTGATTTTAGATTTATTCCATTGGCATTGGGCCTATTATAATCTTGTTGTTGGACTACAAATATATTGTTATATGTATTTCTACTTGGTGGTAAGTGGTAATTGCCAGTTTTCCACCTATGGCTCCAATTTTGCCCCGTTGTCTGAGAAAGGACTCTTTTTGAAATACTTCTGGAGGTTCTTCCCTTGTATGCCAACATTTTTTGGGGTGGGTATCTTTTTAGAAAACTTGGTTGGGTATCCATTGGGAGACAGTATGTGATACTGGGCTATACAAATAAACTTGACTCTGATGTACTCTTATTTATATATAATACACTGCCTACCACATATATCAGACTAGCCTTTGACGAAGTATAAAGATGTAAAAGTAGTAAACTTAGTTTCAGTACAAACTGCTGTACAAACAGGCAAAAAGTGGATGAGCATTCAAACAAACAAGGTTTGTTCAGAAACATACTGACGTTATCATTTGTGATATTAAATAAGTAACAACCTTGACAACAGGAAAGATGGCATACACATATGTTTCAGTATCTGTAGTATCTTGTGTGGTCAGAATTTCGCTATAATACTAGTCAAGTGTGGTCTCAATAATCTGTGGATTGACCTTGAGACAAATAACCACCAGTTAGATTTTGTGTGTAGTCTTAAAAAGGCAGTAGATACACGTAATGCAAGACATACAGATATCCAAATCACCTGCGTATTAAAGAGAGGACTTGGATATCCCCACAGTAAAAAACAGAGAACCAAAATAATCTTATAGAAATTGTCCTCCACTGAAGCACTGTCATATTTCAAGTATGAAAAGAAATAATCACAAGGCAAGGCAATGTACCTAGATTTGAGAGGATGGAAACGATGATGTGGAAAAGAAAATGAAAGTCACACAAAAGGGTTATTCTTGCATATATAATTGGCCACTTTGAGAAGAAAACAGTGGGTACAAAAATGAATGACAACACTTTTTGTTTTTGGACGGGGTATGGTGACTGAACAGTGCAGGTACTGATGCAAGATTTCCAAACTAAACAAATAATTCATGGCTAGTAGACCTCTTTTTTTTCGTTCAGAGTGCTTCACTCAAGCTCAGCCCCAGCCTGCTTGTCCACACTAAAAGGAGGATTTGGGGTGTCCTTCATTGATGGTTGGAGTCTCAGATGTTACTTTCTGGTGACAGCAGAGGATGAGGGGCTGCTGCCTCTGGCTTGAAGCGGTGAGCAAGACTCAGTTGGTTATGGTGCTGGATGCGCGGAAGTAGGAGAGGAACTTGAAACAAAGGCTGACCACAAAGTACCAGATGTTTCTGGCCATCTGAGAGCGAGCGATGAACACTCTCCAAATGAAAACAACCAAGAGTGTGTTAAAGGTGTAGCGAATGTTCCTCAGTCTGTGAAAGAAGAAAAGGAGGAGGTATGAGTGAGGAAATAATGTAAGGGTTTAAAAAAAAACATTCGCCTGGTTGCAGAGATAATTAAAAACAGACAGAATTAATATTATAAACTCTGAACATCTTTTTTTATGTTAAGGATGCGTTGAATAATGACTTTGAGTAGACCTGCAGTGATTAGTTGTATCGTTGCAGCATTATTAATCACTCTACAGAAAATCAATCAGAAAATATTTTGATAATCCAAACTTTTATGTAATGTTTCAACATTTATGTATCATTGATACATGATAGTAAACTGAATGTCTTTGGATTTTGGACTGCTGATTGGAAAAAAAGAGACATTTGAAGACATCATCATTAACTCTCAGAAATAAAACAGGAATTTCTCTCTATTTTCTGGCAGTAAATAGAAAATAGAATAGACAGTAAATGAAGAAAATCATCTCTAAAAACCTAGGAGGAACCAATTCAGTGCTGCATTAAAAATATACAGACTGAACACTTCAAACTTCTGTGTTGACTTACTTCCTCAGATGCTGCCTGGCAGCAGGAATGTCAGACATGTCTTCATTCAGGACGTACTTCTTGGTGCCGATGCAATAATTCTCAATGTATTCTGGCCAGTTCAGCTGGCGCACATCGAAGTTAAATGTCTGCAAGATAAAAAAGATAGTTAAGAGCCTGTTGGAACAAATGCCAAACCAAACAGCTACAGTTATTTACAAAAAAACCCCCATAAAATAAATGTGAAATTCCTCTTTTACTCACTAGATGGAGCAATAGCCTTACTAGCAGTATTATATTGTAGTGTGGATAGCTGCTTGCTCTTTCAACCTTGGAGTTAAATAAATACTGGAAGGAAATATTTCTTCAGTGGTGGAAGAATTGCGCAGGTCCTTTGTTAGAGTAAAAGTAGCAAACCTTAAAATACTCCATTATGTACTTGAAATATAGCGCTTTCATCATTGCATTCAAAATTTTACGTCAGTACAGTATTATAAGTAACATGTACTTTAAGTCTGAAAAGTACTCATTATACAAACTGACCATATAACAGATTTGAACTACTTTGTACAGAACTTTTATCAGATGATGATACCCTCTATGTAAAAA